>NC_142471.1:18181818-18484848 GCF_049115385.1 Moschus berezovskii | reverse complement strand
GTCTTAATCCATTTTGAGTTAGTTTTTGTGTATAGTGTGAGTTAGTGGTCCAATTTCATTCTTTTGCACATGCCTGTCCAGTTTCCCCGACATTATTTACTGAGGGGACTATGGCTTCCCAGGTGGCTCAGTGGTAAAGAATCTGCCTGCCATTGCAGGAGACACAAAAGAGGTGCATTTGATTCCTGGGTCAGAAAGATCCCCTGGAGTAGGGAATGGCAACCCATTCCAGTATTCTTTCCTGGAAAATTCCGTGGACAGAGGAGTCTAGTGGGCTACAGTCAATAGGGTTACAAAGAATAAGACACAACTGAATGACCGAGCATACATACATCTTTTCCACATTGTATTTTTTTTATTAATTTATTTATTATAATTGGAGGCTAATTACTTTACAACATTGTAGTGGTTTTTGCCATACATTGACATGAATCAGCCATGGGTGTACTTGTGTCCCCCATCCTGACCACCCCTCCCACGACCCTCCCCATCCCATCCCTCAGGGTTGTCCCAGTGCACCAGCTTTGAGTGCCCTGTTTCATGCATCGAACTTGAACTGGTGTTCTATTTCACATATGGTAATATACATGTTTCAATGCTATTCTCTCATCATCCCACCCTCACCTTCTCCCAGAGTCCAAAAGTCTGTATCTGTGTCTCTTTTGCTGTCTAGCATATAGGGTCATCGGTACCATCTTTCTAAATTCCATATGTGTGTGTTAATATACTGTATTGGTGTTTTTCTTTCTGACTTACTTCACTCTGTATAATAAGAATATATACTCCAGTTTCATCCACCTCATTAGAACTGATTCAAATGTGTTCTTTTTTTTAAAAAAAAAAATGCATTCTTTTCAATAACTGAGTAATAGTTCATTGTGTATATGTATCACAGCTTTCTTATCCATTTGTCTGCTGACGAACATCTAGGTTGCTTCCATGTCCTAGCTATTTTAAACAATGCTGCGATGAACATTGGGGTACATGTGTCTCTTTCAATTCTGGTTTCCTCAGTGTGTTTGCCCAGCAGTGGGATTGCTGGGTCATATGGCAGTTCTATTTCCAGTTTTTTAAGGAATCTCCACACTGTTCTCCATAGTAACTGTACTAGTTTGCATTCTCACCGACAGTTTAAGAGGGTTCCCTTTTCTCCACGCCCTCTCCAGCATTAATTGTAGACTTTTGATAGCAGCCATTCTGACCAGGGTGAGATGGTACCTCATTGTGGTTTTGATTTGCCTTTCTCTGATAATGAGTGATGTTGAGCATCTTTTCATGTGCTTGTTAGCCATCTGTATGTCTTCTTTGGAGAAATGTCTGTTTAGTCCTTTGGCCCTTTTTTTGATTGAGTCATTTATTTTTCTGGTATTGAGCTGCATGAGCTGCTTGTGTATTTTTGAGATTAATTCTTTGTCAGTTGCTTCATTTGCTATTATTTTCTCCCATTCTGAAGGCTGTCTTTTCACCTTGCTTATAGTTTCCTTCCTTGTGCAAAAACTTTTAAGTTTAATTAGGTCCCATTTGTTTATTTTTGCTTTTATTTTCATTACTCTAGGAGGTGGGTCATAGAGGATCCTGCTGTGATTTATGTCAGAGAGTGTTTTGCCTATGTTTTCCCCTAAGAGTTTTATAGTTTCTGGTCTTACATTTAGATCTTTAATCCATGTTAGTTTATTGTTGTGTACAGTGTTAGAAAGTGTTCTAGTTTCATTCTTTTACAGGTGGTTGACCAGTTTTCCCAGCACCACTTGTTAAAGAGATTGTCTTTTCTTCATTGTATATTCTTGCCTCCTTTGTTCAAGAATAGGTGTCCATAGGTGTGCGGATTTATCTCTGGGCTTTCTATTTTGTTCCATTGATCTATATTTCTGTCTTTGTGCCAGTATCATACTGTCTTGATGACTGTAGCTTTGTAGTATAGTCTGAAGTCATGCAGGTTGATTCCTCCAGTTCCATTCTTCTTTCTCAAGATTGCTTTGGCTATTCAAGGTTTTTTGTATTTCCCTACAAATTGTGAAATTATTTGTTCTAGTTCTGTGAAAAATACCATTGGTAGCTTGATAGGGATTACATTGAATCTATAGTTTGCTTTGGGTAGTATACTCATTTTCACTATATTGATTCTTCTGATCCACATTGTATACTCTTGGTTGCTTGTAGTAAATCGATTGACCATATGTGTGTGGATTTATTTCTGGTCTCTCAGTTTTGTTCCATTGATCTATGTGTCTGTTTTTATGCCAACTCCATATTGTTTTTTTAATCACTATAACTTTGTAATATAGTTTGAAATCAGGGAGCATGCTACCTCCAGTTTTGATATTCTTTCTCAATATTGCTTTGGCTATCTGGAGTCTTTTATGCTTCCATACAACTTTTAATATTGTCCATTCTGAGAAAAATACTATTGAAATTTTGATAGAAATTTCACTGAATCTAAAGATTGCTTTAGCAATATTAATACTACCAATCCATGAGCACTGAATATTTTTCCATTTATTGTGCCTTCAATTTCTTTCATTAATAGCTTGTAGCTTTCAACATATGGGCCTTTTATTGGCTGAAATTTATTCCTAGGAATTTTATTATTTTGATGTATTTATGAATGAGATTATTTTCTTAATTCCTGTTTCTGATATTTGTTATCAGTGTAGAGAAATGCAACAAATTTGGGGGTATTGATTTTGTTTCCTACAACTTTACTGAATTCATTTTTCAGTTCTAACAGTTTTTTGATGGATTCTTTAAGGTTTTCCATATATAATATCAGACTGTCTGCAAATAGTAAGTTTTCCTTTTTCCTTTCTGATTTGGATGCCTTTTATTTCTTTGTCTTGTCTAATTACTCTAAGACTTAAAATATTATGTTGAATAAAAGTGGCAAGAGTGGATGTCCTTTTCTTATTTCTGATCTTAGAGGACAAGCTTTCAGTTTTTCACCATTGAGTATGTTAGCTGTGGACTTGACCATGTATCATCTTTAATATTAAGGTACTTTCCCTGTATATCTGCTTTGTTGAGAGGTTTTTATCATGAAATGTTATTGAATTTTATCAAATGCTTTTTCTGCATCTATTGAGATGATCATATTATTTTCATCTTTAAGTTTGTTGATGTGGTGTGTCACATTGATTTGTTGATGTTGAACCATCCTTACATCTCTGGAATAATTCCTACTTGATTATGACATATGATCCTTTGAATGAATTGGCTTTATTCTTATTTACTAATATATTTTTCCTTAATAACAAACTTTTCACTATTATAGCTTTAAAATAGTTTTGGTGTCAGACTTGGCTAGTTTTTCTGTTTTCCATTTCACAGTTTTTTTATTACTCTTGTTTCCAGACAAACCTTAATATTATTTTAAGTTGAAAAGTATAATTTTTTAACTGAGATTTCATTACCTGTATAAATTAATTTAGGAAGAACTGATATCTTTCCATCAAATACCACAGTTTGTCTTTGAATTTCTGAAGTCATCTTTCTTCTTCTTCTTCTAAGTCACTTCAGTCGTGTCCGACTCTGTGTGACCCCATAGACGGCAGCCTACCAGGCTCCCCTGTCCCTGGGATTCTCCAGGCAAGAACACTGGAGTGGGTTGCCATTTCCTTCTCCAATGTGTGAAAGTGAAAAGAGAAAGTGAAGTCGCTCAGTCATGTCCGACTCATAGTGATCCCATGGACTGCAGCCTACCAGGCTCCTCCATCCATGGGATTTTCTAGGCAAGAGTACTGGAGTGGCTTGCCATTGCCTTCTCCGGAAGTCATCTTTAGGTCTGTCAATAGCTTGTTAAAGTGTTTTTAATAAGGCAAATTATATGTTGCATTTATCCCTAGGATCCTTTGTGGCTGATATTTTAAATGAGATCTTTTACCATAATTTTTAACAGGTAATAGTTTCGGAAAAGCTATTGATTTTAAATATATATTAATATTGCAACTCATCTCTGAATTCACTTACTGCTTTATGTTGTTTTCAGTTGGTTCTCTCAAGTTTTATGGGTTGGCATTCTCTTTTAGAATGTAAATTTTCCATATGGGGTAGTATTTGTTAAACATTTTATTTGCCTAATATTTGACTATTCCTATTTTATGGGAGGTTGTGCTACAATTGTAGTACAAGAAGTCAGTGCCTTACATACTTTCTTCTTTAGGTACTTCCCCCCCAAAATCCTGCTTCCCCACCCCAACCACTGACTCTGTTGCCTTCTCAGTTCCTAGGACACCCATGCTCTCTCTTGCTTGTGAAATTTCATGTATCTTATTTCCCCTTGCATCACTTACCCAATCTCTGCTCTAAAGTCACTGCCTCCAAACAGTCTTCCCTAAATCCTGATTGAAGTTATCATTCCCCTAGATGTATGCTCTTGCACCTCTGTGTTCTCTTTTGAAATACTCAGCACACTTAGAAGTGCTGCTCTCATATCTGTTTTTCTTATTAGACTTCAGGCTCTGGAAGAAACAGAAAGGTACTGCCCTACTCAGTGCTTTAACTAGAAGCTCTGAACTGTGCCTGGCACATAGGAGACTCCCCTTGAGTATTTGTTGGAGTGTAGACTAAAGAGGAGAGTGAAAAAGTTGGCTTAAAGCTCAACATTCAGAAAACTAAGATCATGGCATCTGGTCCCATCACTTCATGGCAAATAGATGGGGAAACAGTGTCAGACTTTATTTTTCTGGGCTCCAAAATCACTGCGGATGCTGATTGCAGCCATGAAATTAAAAGACGCTTGCTCCTTGGAAGGAAAGTTATGACCAACCTAGATAGCATCATTACTTTGCCAACCACGGTCTTTCTAGTCAAGGTTATAGTTTTTCTAGTGGTCATGTATGGATGGATGTGAGAGTTGGACGGTGAAGAAAGCTGAGTGCCGAAGAATTGATGCTTTTGAACTGTGGTGTTGGAGAAGACTCTTGAGAGTCCCTTGGCCTGCAAGGAGATCCAACCAGTCCATTCTAAAGGAGATCAGTCCTGGATGTTCACTGGAAGGACTGATGCTAAAGCTGAAACTCCAATACTTTGGCCACCTCATGTGACGAGTTGACTCATTGGAAAAGACTCTGATGCTGGGAGGGATTGGGGGCAGGAGGAGAAGGGGACAACAGAGGATGAGATAGCTGGATGGCATCACCGACTTGATGGACATGAGTTTGATTGAACTGTGGGAGTCGGTGATGGACAGGGAGGCCTGGCGTGCTGTGATTCATGGGGTCGCAAAGAGTCAGACACGACTGAGTGACTGAACTGAACTGAACTGAACTGAGACTAAAGCAGCCTGCTACAAATTTGACATTTTTTTTATATCTTTGGTTTTATCTTAAAACTCAAAAGAATTTTGCCTTCAGTTGCACAATATGTGTTATTTTCAATATAGAAATAATGTTTTTTTTTAATGATGGAGTAAATTAGCACAACAGGAGGTGGCCTTGGTTTTTCCATGCCTTTGTGAACTACAAGAGATTTAAATTCCCCATCTTTAATTTAAAATAGTAATGATGATTTAGCTTTCCACTGAAGTTATTTTCTGAATGAAGATTTTTTTCCAAAATATTTGCTTGGGGGATTATCATATGTTCCTTGGGATGAGTGGAGGAACCTTATCATTTACACTTTTCTGTGGGCTCCTCCACTCCACCCACATGAGGCAGGATACAGGGCCTCAGGTTCTGATGAAAGATGAGACAGAAGAAAGGCACAGCACAAACATGCCACACACTGTGTGTATAGCAATAGGGAAAGACTATATGATGGATAAGAAAAAAAAAAAGAATGTTCCCAAAGATGTACTTCCCAAAGTTTGGTTAATAGACCCAGAGCAGTTCAAAAAGAAACTTGCTGGAGAAGGCCCAGGATGGCTATGTGCAAGCCTCACTCCCACTCCAAAGAGCCTGGCAGCAAAGGTGCAAATTCTGAGGGGTGAATTCCTGCTATTCCAGTTCAGGGTAGCGGCTGCGCTCTGGGATGTTGGAGCCAGACGCCATCACGTGTTCGCAGTCACAGCAGTGACACTTACTAGTTGAGTGACTTTGGGCAAGTGTGTGTGTGTGCATGCTCAGTTGCTCAGTCATGTCTGACTCTTTGCAACCCTGTGGATTGTAGCCTGCCAGGTTCCTCTGTCCATGGGAGTCTCTAGGCAAGAATACTAGAGCGGGTTGCCATTTCCTACTCCAGGCAATCTTCCCGAGTTAGGTTACTTACTCTTTATAAGCCTTCATTTCCTAATCTATAAGGTTTTAATGGAAAAAATGAAATGTGCTGTGCTTGTATTACAACAGAGAATCACCAGATATTACATTATGAGGTCATTAAATGTAAACTTGCAGAAAATTCCATTTTTCCCACCAACCTATTCCCAGATCTGAGCTGCTTACTAATTGAAGAAGATGCCAACTCTGGTGAAGCCATTGTTCTTTGGTTCCTTTGCAGAATTTCCCAGATTAAAGGAAGCTTGACTTCCTGAATATGACTTGGCCTGCATACATGAATGGAGCACCTTTCAGTAATCATACATTATATTAAAAGTGAGAGAACACAGGCAGGACCCCAGTTCTCAAGGATTAAATCAGTCAATGGAACGTTTTTCTAATATACAGGAAAGCATCATCTCTATTGGGTGATAGAAGAGGTGATGAATTAAGTCATGTTCTTACAGCAGGAAGTTCTGGCCTTGAATTATGGCTTTGCCATAAATGGTCTAAATGAGTTTTGGCAAGTTGTTTAACCTCTCTGAGCTTTAGTTTCTATGTCTTTAAAGAAAGTATAATGACTTAACCCCAGAGGATTGTTATAAGGGGATTATGTGTGTGGAAGCAATAAACACGGTACCTGTGATGTACACACCCACACACTCACAGAGGAGGGATTGTAAGTGAATCTGCCTGGCTCATGGGAACTAGTTCCATTACTTTGCACCATCAGTTTCTCAGGAGAAAGGTTGGAGATCCACACCTTTCCTATCCTGATCTTCCTGTTTTGGGCAAGCCTGTTTGCTGCTCCCGTTCACAGAGGTGTACCACCAACCCAGCCTCCTCCCATGTGAATTAGAAGCTTAACCTGGAGATCATTACCATCATGTTTTTGAAATCTGCAAAATTTGCTCCAAAAGAAAAGCAGAAGGGAGGTCCCTGGTGGTCCAGTTGTTAGGGCTGGGTGCTTTTACCGCAGTGGCCCCAGGTGCAGTACCTGATCAGGGAACTAAGATCTCACAAGCTGGCAAGCCTCACACGGTGCAGCAAAAACAAAAAACAAAATAAGACCTGTTCAGAAAAGCAGAGAAGTCCTCCTTTAATCCATGGGCACCACTGTGATGACTGCTTCCAGTCCCACCTGGTTTTGAGGCAAAGGGCCAGGCTGTTGGGGCTCTAATTTGGGAAGGAATGAGGAGCAGGGCTAAGAAGCAGAATGATGTGCTTTGGGGGGATATCTGAGCCCTTCTGATGAGATCCCAGGCTCTAGTCTTTCTCTGCATTAGGCAACCTGGAATTAGTCCCACCTGTCCTGGAGGTAGGCTGGGGAAGGCTGGTGTGGGAGGATGGGGAGGAGGTGCGGGGGTAGATGGGAGTTGGTGGAGGGTGGGAGACAAGAAGCGCGAGGGTCCGTGGGAGCTGGTGAGGCTTGTAAGGACGTGCAGCGGTAGGTGATGGTCTTGACAACCATGGCTGGGGTGTTGCAGGGCCTCTTCGGGTGAAAGCTGACAAGCCTGGGCTAGGAAGTAGATGCCCGGTTATCAACAGCAGAGTGTGTAGTACAGTCGTAAAGCTCAATATAATGTTAGCTGCGTGGAACTTCACTGCTTATAGAACGTCTGCATATCCTGACGCCAACGCCGAGAGGGGCGCAGGCAGGTGTCGTTCATTTCCAATCTGCAGGTGAGTTCATTGAGGCCTGTAGGCTCCAAACCTGCGTCTTTACTCCACGTGTGGCATTACATATCAGGTTATAGACTAGAAAGAATTTCAGATATACAAAAATACGTCATGGTATATCACCACATTCTTGCCACTCACATTCAATAAGTATTAGCATTTTGCTTTAGATTAAAAAAAAATTTTTTTAACAGGCAGTTAAGAGTTTCCTCCTCTGACCTCTGATTCTCCTTTTCTCTCTCCTGTAAATAACTGTATATGGATGTGTTGCTGTCTGTGTCCTTGTCTATCCCCTAAATATATTAATAAACAGTATTATTTTATGTTTTTAATTATTTTTTGAGCTCTATGCCTTTTAATACTATAAGTTAATTTAGTTTTCTATTATACAACAGAAATGATTCAGTTATGTGTATGTCTCTATATATTCTTTTTCATATTATTTTCTATTATAATTTATTACAAGATAATGAATATAGTTCCCTGTGTTACACAGTAGAATATTATTGTTTATCCATTTTATATATAGTAGTTTGTATCTGCTAACCCCAACCTCCTAATTTATCCCTCCCTCACCCACTTTTCCCTTAGGTAACCAGACCTTTGTTTTTGAAACCTGTGAGTCTGTTTCTGTTTTTTACGAATAAGTTCATTTATATCATATTTTAGATTCCACATATAAGTGATATTTGTCTTTCTACTCTACTTCACTTAGTATGATAATTGCTAGGTCCATCCATGTTTTTAATTCTTATCATACTGTCTGAACCCTTTTGCAATATGTTTTTCTTTTACGCTCAACATTAAGTATTTGATTGCTTCTTTACCTTGATACATAGGGATTTAAAATATTCATTTTTAACTACTGATTATTATTCCATTTAGTTACATATCCATTCTTTATTGATGCACTTTTGTGTTGTATTGTGTTTCTGTGTTTGTTTCTCAGTGTGTAATGAGAAGCAAGGCTGCAACAAGAATCCCCCTACCTACTCCTCCTAATATAAGTATCAGGGTTCTCAGGATATACCTGGAAGTGTTTTTTTTCTGAGTTTATAGTAAGCACACCTATCACTTTACTGGATTTTGCCAAGTTGCTTTCCAAATTATTTTGTTGGGTTTATTTATTTTTAGGTACTTTTTGGTTTTATTGCTGCTGTGAGTGGAAAAAAATTTTTTAAGTATCATTTCAGTTGTTGCTGGTAGATAAAAATGTATGGACTTGGATATTTTCATCTTATATCTGACAAATGTGTTGAGCTCTGTAGTTTGTTATAATAATTGTAAATTCTCTTGGATTTTCTGGATGATTGCATTGTTTATGAAATTTGTCAATTTCTTCCTTTCCAAATGTTGTGCCTTTTATTTCCTTTCCTTGTTATATTACACTGCAAAGGACCTGCAGTCCTATGTTAAATGAAAGCAGTGACATAATGGTAAATACCTTTGGGCTCCTAATTTTCAGAAGCATACTAAAAACAAACAAATCTGATGATATAAATAAGGATACTGGTTGCCTACCTGGTCAGAATAAGTCAATTGACTAGAAAGTGTCATGAGAAAACATTCTGGCAAAATGGAGGTGTTTTGTTCTTGGTCATGGTCATATGCATTGTACATGTTTGACAAATTTCATTAAATTGTACACTTAAGATTAATACACTTTACTGTTACTTGCCCATTTTCTTCCTGATTTTTTAGGCGCTCTTTATATATTTATGAGTTGCAATATTTGTTACCAAAATAAAATTTACATTTTGAGTTTACTTATTTTTTTGCACTGACATTAATTTTTATGTAAGTAAGTGAATTTTCAGTTCCTAAACTTTAAATCACAATTAGAAAGGCTTTCCCTACAATTCTCCAATGTTTTCTTCTTTGAAATTTACCTGTGTTTTGTGTGGATCCAACTTAATTTTTTCCAAATGATTTTCACATCTTGTTATATAAATAGAATTTCTAATGTTTAACCGTCTTTATATTTCTAGGATAAATTCTTCTTGGGCATGATATAGTATTTTAAATACATTTGACATGAGTATGTCATTTTAGTATATTATGTATGCACATATATAAATATTTATTTGTTCATGTATGTGTGTGCTAAGTTGTGTCTGACTATTTGTGACCCCATGATTTGTACCAGGCTCCACTGTCCATGGAATTTTCCAGGCAAGAAAACTGGAGTGGTTTGTCATTTCCTACTCCCATCAAATGTGTATATATATATATACATATAAACGTAAACAATAATTTTCTAATATTTCACCATAGTTTTCTGCATCTGGTTTATAAATAAGATTGGTCTGTATTTTTTTCTTTCACTCTCCTTTTTGAGTTTTGGTAAATGAGGTCAAGGGCTTCCCTGATAGCTCAGTTGGTAAAGAATCTGCCTGCAATGCAGGAGACCCGGGTTTGAGTCCTGGATCAGGAAGATCCACTGGAGAAAGTATAGGCTACCCACTTCAGTATTTTGGGGCTTCCCTTGCGGCTCAGCTGGTAAAGAATCTGCCTGCAATGCGAGAGACCTGGGTTCTATCCCTGAGTTGGGAAGATCCCCTGGAGAAGTGAAAGGATAACTCCAGTATTCTGGCCTAGAGAATTCCATGGATTGTATAGTCCATGGGGTTGCAAAGAGTCAGACACAACTGCGTGACTTTCACTAAAGGAGGTCAAAATAAATTCATAAAATGAATTCAGTAGCTTTTCCTCTTTTTCAGTTCGCTGACACAGTTCTTAGGACCATCTGGGCCTGGTCCTTTTTTGCAGAGATTTGACGTCTGATCAGATTTTTAATTGTTATTTATTTTATATTTCTTCTTGGGAAAATTTTATTAAGTTTTATTTTTGTAAGAAATAGCTTCTTTAAGTTTTCCAAGTTATAGACTTAAAGTTAATGCTGCTTTCTAATAATTTAAAAAGTCTCTGCTGCAACTGTTTTTCTTTCCTAATACTATTTCTTGGTGTCTTTTCTCTTTTCTTCCTCAATTGATTTACAAACAACCTTAAGGTGTTCTTTAAAAAAAAATTTTTATTTGGCTGTACTGGGTTTTCTTTGCTTTGCATGGGCTTTCTCTCTAGTTGCAGAGAGCAGGGGTGACTCTTCATTGCAGGGCTTCTCTTATTGCAGAGCACAGGATCGAGGCATGCAAGTGTTTTTGGTAGTTGCAGGATGCGGGCTCAGTAGTTGAAGTGCACAGACTTAGTTGTTCCATGGCGTGTGAAATCTTCCCGAAGCAGAGCTCAAACCCATGTCCCCTGCATTGGCAGGCAGATTCTTATCCACTGTGTCACCAGGGAAATCCAACCTTAGGGTGTTCTGCCGACCTAATTTCTGGGTTAGGGTGGCAGAATAAAGGAGAGAACAACCCAATAAAAACAAATTTAAGAAAAGAATCTTCTGTTACTAAATTGCTGGCACTGCTCCTTTTGGTTGGTTATCAAAAGCTCAATTGTGCCTTTTTCCCTTCAACTGTCAAGTTGAAATAGAATATCTACGTATGGGATACTATGAGGATCAATGAATTAATAACAAAAAATACTTGTTTGAAGCAGTGCCTGGTGCATACAGACTTAAAAGTCTATGTCCTTAGTGTTTGTTGTTGTTGTGTAAAGGAGAAAGAAATAAAGTGACATAACAAGATTTTGTTAGCAGAAGAGTCTGGAGACCACTCCTCCTGTGGGTCTTGGTTCTTGGTAAGGACACAAAAAGAATCTAAGGTCATAGCCATTGCAAAAAAGTTTATTAACAATAAGGAAAGAAAGAACAGGTTGCAAAGAGCTGGACATGACGAAGCAACAGAGCACACACAAAGAAGGAACAGAAACAACACCTCAAGAGAGAGGCAGGCCACACCAAGGGAGGCAAATAGCCCTGGAGAGGGATGCAGAGTTTTTAAGGCAGGGTCATTTGCATAATCCAAGGGGGCCGTTATTTGACAGCTGAAGGTTATATAACAAAAGATACTCTACCACATATGTTCTTCCCATAATTCAGTCTAATTATGTGTTTGTATTCATGGAATATTTATAAGCAGTTAATGAGTCCAGTGGCCACCAAAGGTTGCTTTAGTACAGGATAGTGTCAAGGGTACACGTGTGCTAAAGTAGGGAAAGTCCTGCAAGTCAGCTAGTGTGTTTTTCTGGCCCCCTATCTTTGGAGTACTAGTGAGGGCATATTAGGGGCTTGGGTGATAAATTGCTTGATGGGATTAGGCAGCTATTGGACGATTAGCTGAAGGGGCTGCCTCTAGCTGTTCCCAGCTAACCCCCTCCTATTGTTCCCTCCTCAAGTGCACGGACCCCAATTCAGTGGGGATATGGGCATTGTTCATCATTCATTCTGACTACTTCCTCTGTCCAGGGGTAAAGAGGGGCTTTGGGTGTCCATTACTCACTAACTGTCAATGAGAGGGGCTGGAAGCAGCTGTCAACGTCCATCTAAGGGGGGAATGGTATGAGGAGGTTGTTGGAGAGGCTAAAGGTTGGTATTCTTGTTGCATCAGGAGTTGGGCTTGTAGCTTATTAACCTGGAGTAAACAAACTAGGATAGTAAGTTGAGGAAGCAAGGAACAAACAATAGAATTAAGAAAATACATATAGGTGGGATATTAGCCATCTCAGAAAGGTTTTTTTGACTGGAACCAGGACATCACTGTGATTACCCCACTTAAGATTTGTTTGGTTTTGAATAGACTTGTGGTGATTTTTCCCAATCTGTTGATGTAGAAGCAGCATTCTTCTCCTAAGAAGAAACATGTGCCTCCTTCAGACTTGGTTAAAAGTTCGAGTGCCCACCAGTTTGGGGATACCACACCTGTCAATGAGTTTATTTGGGTGTGAAGTTTTCCCAAGATGGTGGACATTTGGACCTGGCCATGGTTCATTGAGTGGATATATGAATTGAGTTGCCCCGCCGATTGCCATTCTGGCGATGCCTGTTAGGATAAAGATGAATGGGGAGAGGATAGGCCCCATTGCTGCCCTCCATGTTCTAGTTCAGAACTACTCTATAGGGTATTGGGGAGGATTGTTGATCCAGGTAACGTTTGGTATGATGGAACCCAGGGAACTTGTTCCTTTCTGCCTCGAGGGCAGGCACATGTATGCTGAGGTCCCACAGATGAAAAAGAGGCCTTGAAGTGGGGGTAAGTTGGTTCTGTAGGAGTGGAGTGTAATTAGGGGATTAGTGTTACTGGCCAGTGAGACTCCCATCCAAATTTGCCTGCATGGATGCTGGAAGCAACATAGAATTTTAAAAAGTGGTTTTGTTGTCCCCAGAACAGTAATTGTGCAATAAGGATCGATCGAAAGATAGACTCTATACAATCTAGTCCTAGGATCAAGTTGGGCATCTGGGTAAGATGAGATATTGGGCCAAATTTCTATTGGCAAGGATGATATTGTCTGAAGGCTAGTGCTGAATGTACATAGCCTGGAGGAGGATAGGTTGTGGGCAGTAGCTACGGTCTATAAATATCCTCTGGGTTTAAGGGTTGAGAGAGTTTAGATTGTATAATGGACCAGGGGAGGGGTAAGGTGAGAGTGATTTTGGGTAGCATTTGGTCAAGAATGATGCCTAGTGTAGGCCTCAGAAAGACAGTATGACCAAGGTTGGATGCCACAGGTGTGAGATAGGTTTACCCACAGGAGGGCACAAGCTCAGAAGAAAGGACAATCAAGATATTAAGACTGTTACAAGGCCATGTATTTAAAGAGTTAGATTGTTATTTATCTTTGGTCCTTTTGAAGAGGAATTTAAGGGCTTCATGTGGTTCACAGGAGTAGGATGTTGAAGTGTCTGAGTCTTCAGAGGGTGGTTTCCACAGCTTCACCACAGAATGGTGAATCCAGGTGGGGATTCCTAGAAACTTGATGGACTTTGAATAAGGAAAGGAGGACTGAAAGGGGTCCCTTTCAGATAGGGTCCAGCTGGGACTCGGGAGACCCATCCTTCCAGGTTCTGATAAAGACCTTTTCCCCAGATTAGTATCGTATGGCTGGCTGAGGGCTTGGAGGGTTGGTTTCCAGGTCAGTTTCCCCAAGGGCCTGTTGGAACATTGACAGTTTGGTTACATAAGATTGTAGTCCTAGGGTTTCCCTGTCCATAAGTAGGTCTAATGTTAGGAAAGGATGTCTGTATAAGGCTTCATATAGACTCAGTCTGAGGGGATCCTTTGGAGTTATTCTACTTCAAAAGAGGGAAACAGATAAGGGAGTTACCCAATTTATAACTGTGTTAGTTTTCAGAGGATGCTTTTGAGGAACTTATTGACTCTTTCTACCTTTCCTGAGGATTGGGGCCTCCAGGAACAATGTATTATAGAGCAAGCCCTTGTTGAGGGCTTTGGCGATGGACTGGGTTATAGTGGAAATAAATGAGGACTTGTTATTACTTGGAAGGAAGCAGGGAAGACCAAATCAGGCTATGATTTCTTGTAGAAGTTTATTGGTAATTTCTAGGGCTTTTTCTATCCTAGTTAGGTGGGCTTCTATCCATTCTATGAAGATGTCTACAAAGACTAGTAAATACCTGTAGCCCTAGGAAGGAGGCATCCAGGTGAAATCCACCTGCCAGTCTTCCCCAGGATAAGTCCCATGTCATTGGATGGCTTGGACCAAGGCAGGACATTTATTTCCCTGGGAGTTATTATAGGAACAGGTCGGACTAGAGCTGGATACCTGCCAGATTAGTTGATTAAGTTCTTTGCCTTTTGGAACTCTAGATACCATGACAGAGAAGGCATCCCTTCCCAGACGTATGAATTCATGGAGGGCATTAATGAGTTTCCATTGGAGGCTCCTGGGGACAAGAAGAGTCCCATCAGAGGTGTACCATCCAAATGAGTCTGGGTGGAAACCCTGTTGGGCTCCCCACGCCTTTCTTCCTCTGTATAGGTGAAGAGAGGAAGTGATAGTGGGGCAGGGATGAGAACTCCCTGTCATGGGGCTGCTTTAGAGGTGGCCTGCTTAGCAGCTTGGACTGCAAATTGATTTCCCTCTGTAGTGTCAGATGACCTTTTCAATGAACTATGGCTACCTCTATAGGCAGTTGGAGGCCGGGAGTAGCTGATAAATCTGAGGGCCATATTTAATAGGGCTGTTTTTGGAGGTTAGGTATCCTCTTTCTTTCCAACCGGTTGCATGGGCATGTCAGATCAAGAAAGCATGTTTAGAATCAGTTTAAATTGTGACCCTTTTCCCCTTTAGCCAATTCTAACACTCAGGTGAGTGCAGTGAGTTCAGCAAGTTTTGCAGATGAGCTCTGAGGCAGAGCTCGGGTGTCAGCGACCTTATGGGGGAACACAATGGCAAATCCAGCCTTGTGTTTTCCCTCTGCTGTGTAACTGTTTCCATCCATGATCCAGAGCTCATCAGTACTGTCCAAAGGTTGATCCCAGAGGTCCAGGTGGGCATTTAAGGAAATTGTCAAGACCTCGGAACAATATAGGAAAGACTTTTTTCCCCTGGTACAGGCAACAAGGTTGCTAGATTTAGAGTCCTACAAACACCCAGGGCTATCTGTGGGTCTTCAGAAAAAAAAGATTTGATATCTGAGGATCCTACTGTCTGAAAGCCAGGCTGAAGCCTGGTTATTAAGTAAATCTGATACCTGATGGGCAGTGAGAACCTGTATGGGTGCTTCCAGGGCAAACTTAAGGGCCTTCTGTTAGGAGGGATGGTGCTCCCAGTGCCCCAGGACAGGAGGCCTGCCCTTCACAGTGGGATCCAATTGTTTGGAAAGATGGGCTACTGGCTGAAGAGTTTTTCCTAGACTTTGGGTGAGGACCCCTAAGGCAACATTCCCTTTCTCGTGGGTGTAAAGTTGGAACAGGTTTTATGGGTTGAGTAAATACTAAAGCTGGAGCTCTTCAAAGGAGACTTTTTAAGGTTTCTATGGCCTTCTGTTGGGATGGCCCCATGTAAAGGGTATTTGATCATCTCTGCCTTTTAGGGATTCATATAGGGGCTTCTCTGTGAGACAGTAGTTGAGTATCCAAATCCTACAATACCCAGTTAGGCCCAGGAATACTTGCAGCTGTTTATGCAAGGTGGGAGTCTCTAGGTGGATATAGCCTTTGCTATCTGCTGAAAGGCTATGCCTGCCAGGGGTCAATATCCTTCTGAGATAGAAAACTTGTTATACTAGTTGAGCCTTAGATTTGGACACCTTATAACCCTGCTCAGCCAGGAAACTGAATGGCATGTTGAATGGCCTGGAGTTGAGAGGGGGAACAAATCAAGAGATCGTCTATATACTGTATGAAAGTTCCCCCCTCAAGTGTTGTTGTTGGTCAGTCACTAAGTCTTGTCCAACTCTTTGTGACCCCATGGGCTGCAGCATGCCAGGCTCCCCTGTCCTTCCCTGTCTCCCAGGGTTTGCTCATATTCATATCCATTGAGTCAGTGATGCGATCTAACCATCTCAGCCTTTGCCATCCTCTTCTCCTTTTGCCTTCTGTCTTTCCCAGCATCAGTCTTTTCCAATGAGTTGGCTCTTTGTGTCATGTGGCCAAAGTATTGGAGTTTCTGCCTCAGTCCTTACAATGAATATTGAGGGTTGATTTCCTTTAGAATTGATTGGTTTCATCTCCTTGCATTCAAGGGATTCTCAAGAGTCTTCTCCAGCACTTCAGTTCAAAAGGATCAGTTCTTTGGTGCTCAGCCTTTTTTACGGTCCAACTCACATCCACATATGACTATTGGAAAAACCATAGCTTTGACTAAATGGACCTTTATTAGCAAAGTGATGTCTCTACTTTTTAATATGCTGTCTAGGTTTGTCATAATTTTCCTTACTAGGACCTAGTGTCCTTTAATTTCATGGCTGCAGTCACCATCTGCAGTGATTTTGGAGCCTAGGATTTAAATCTTCTAAATCTCAGGCTAGTGCCTGTCCAAAGAGGTGGGAGCTATCCCTAAACCCCTGGGACAAAACAGTACAGCTCAGTTGTTGAGGAGCTTGTGGTGGAGATTCCCCTTCAAATGTGAACAAGTGTTGTGATTCTGGGGCCAATGGAATGCAGAAGAAAGCAGCTTTTTAATCTGGGGCTGAGAACCAGCTGTTATCTGGGAGTACTTTTCCTAAACGTGTGTAAGAATTGGGGACTGTCAAGTGTAGGGCAATTTTTGCCTCATTAATGATTCAGAAATCCTAGACCAGGCAGTTAAGTACCATCTTTTTTCTTCAGTGCTAGTATCAGGGTATTGGGGATAAGGAGTCTGTGGGACAGGAATTTTGAAAATGATGGGTTGATGTCCCAGGCGGGCTTCAGACCTAAGGGGAATTGGATCTTTTGGGGAAATTTGTGTGGATCCTTTAGAGCTGTTGTGACTGGCATTGCATTTTTAGCTTTTTCTGGGATCCCCTGGCCTCAGGCCAGTGGGTTGACTTGTTGTAGCCATCTGACCTGGAGGGAGTTTTTGATATCTTCATTAGTTAAGAGAGCTCCTAAAGTTTTCTGAAAGTTGCTCCCTGGATGGGGGGTTGGTCCATGTGACCCTCCTAGGGAGAGAGAGAGAGTGGCATCCCATTTTTGTAGTAGGTCCTCTTTAGGTAGGCTAGGGCAGTCAGGCATATGTAAAAAACTGTGGAAGAATCCAAATCCCTCCCAGACACAGAAGAGCGGTTAGTAAAAGCCCTGCCATGATGGTACAGCTCCGTGAGGAGTAGGGTCCAGAGAAGGAAGTCAAGACAGAACAAGTGGCCCCAGCATCGAGTAAGAACATGGTTGACTTACCCACCACATCCGTTTGTACCCTTGGCTCCAGTACAGTGATGTTGATCTCTTGTATTGGGGTCAACTGGAGGGGATCTCCTCAGTCCTGGGTAGCAGTCAGTGGTCCTCGGTCCCTTTAGATTGAGGGGCAAAGGGCCACTCAGTGTTCCAACTGATAGCATTGATAGCAAGCAGTCTTAGGAGGTTTATCCTGATTGGGGCACTTCTGTGCCCAGTGGCCATTTGGTGACAAATGCAACGTTTGTCTTTTTTGGGCAGTAAAGTCAGGGTACTCTTGGGGACAGCTGGACCCTCATTTGGGCAACTGGCAGCCATCATTTGGGCATGCCTGGATTCCTTCCTTCTTTCTTTCTCCCGGGACTTGGCCTCAGCCTTTTGGTCTCGGTTATAGAAGACCATGGAGGCTGCGTTCACCAGTTCATCTAAGGTGACACTAGGGTCTTGCATTAGTTTTTGTAATTTGTGTCTAATATCAGGTGCTGAGTTGAAAACTGATCTTTTATAATCTCTTGTCCCTCTTAAGAGTCCAGATCTAGATTGGTATATTTAATGAATGTTTCCCTCAGCCTATTAAGGAAAGCTGTTGGATTTTCCCTAGGCTGCTGGCTGATTGCTCTTCAGTTCAGTTCAGTTCAGTCGCTCAGTCGTGTCCGACTCTTTGTGACCCCATGAATCACTGCACACCAGGCCTCCCTGTCCATCACCAACTCCCGGAGTTCACTCAAACTCATGTCCATCGAGCTGGCGATGCCATCCAGCCATTGGATGATTGCTATTACTTGGGAGTAGTTTATGACTTTATGTTGGGCTACCTTAAAGCCTGTATCAAAATAGATGATAAAATGATTTATTTCCCATTGATGTTCTTTCTGGTTGTAGTCCCATTTGGGATTAAAGCTGAGGACTGCCATTTCCCTAATGGGGTATGTAGTATAAGAAAGGTGGAGTCCATCAGAAAATTTTTTGCCTCTCTTTTAACTCTTTCTATGTCAGTATCAGAGAGGGTCTGGTTTGGAATTATGGTGATATCTTTCCAGGTCATTTCATAAGCCATAGTGATATGTTGGAATCCCTCAATATATTTAGTGGGATTGTCTGAAAAGCTACCCAATTATTCCTTAATCTGTTTTAGTTCTACCAATAAGAAGAGTTTATGGACTAGTTGTGGGCCAAATTCGCCTCCTTGTGCTTCCAGCAAGGGACAGACTTTAGCTGATGGGGGTAATTGAGGTCCCTTGTAAGGTGGTGGGGCAGTGCAGGCTGGTGACATGGCTGGTGAAATTGAGGGATTTTCCTTAAGTATCAGGATGGCAAGGGTAGTAAGTTTACTGCTGCTGCTGCTGCGTCACTTCAGTCGTGTCCGACTCTGTCTGACCCCATAGACAGAAACCCACCAGGGTGCCCCGTCCCTGGGATTCTCCAGGCAAGAACACTGGAGTGGGTTGCCATTTCCTTCTCCAATGTGTGAAAGGAAATCCTGTTTATCCCATAGGATAAAGAAAAGTTGTGCATATGGAATCTCGGACCATTTGTTCTGCATTTTGCAGAATAAGTCGCCAAAATTTGCCTTTTGGAGAATGGTGTTATAATTAATGGTTCCAATTACGGGCCTGGATACCCCATCTGAAAGGTAATAGTGGGTCCAGATCATATTACAAAAGAAAATGAGTCTCCTCTTCTGTAGCGTGGCAGGGTCAAATTGTAACCAGTTTTGGAGGGTGCATTTCAAGGGTATCCCTTAGGGACAGATGGTTGGTTTCCCATCTGGAAAATAGTAGGACAGTTAGAGAGCTTGGTGTCCCAGGATCATAATCAACAGTATGGCTTACAGTCCAGCACTACATGGGAGCTGGGGAGGACATTTTCTGCTTGTACCCAACTGAAAATGTCCCAGATGCCGGGTGGCCAGTCAGGGTCTGGGGCGCTTCTTATTCTGATGGGAAAGTGGAGGCTTACCTGAATCTCTGACATTGTCTGAAGGGGAGGAGGTTGGGAGCAAGAGTCTGCTCCACTGATAGAGGATTGAGAGAGAATGGAAGAGCAGAGAAATCAGTAGTTCCTTTGTGCCTGCACGAAAGAGAGGAGTGCTAGAGATCTGGAGAGACAAGGTCTGTTACTTAGAGAAAATCTGAATCATGGCACCAAAATGTTAGCAGATAGAGTCTGGAGACCCTTCCTCCTATGGGCCTTGGTTCTTGGTAAGGATGCAAGAACCTAGGGTCTTATCTTTGCAAGAAAGTTTATTAACAGTAAGAGAACAGGTCACAAAGAATTGGACAGGACTGAGCACACACAAAGAAAGAACAGAAAGAACACTTCAAGAGAGAGGTGGGTCTTGCCAAGGGAGGCAAATGTCCCTGGAGGGCTGGGGTACAGAGTTTTTAAGACAGGGTCATTTGCATAATCCAAGGAGGCCATTGATTGACAACCTTGGTTGACAGCTGAAGGTTATATAACCAGATACTCTACCACACATATCCTTCCCATAATTCAGTCTGTTATAATTAGATGTATGTATTCATGGAATATTTATAAGCAGTTAATAAGTCCAGTGGCCACCAAAGGTTACTTTAGTACATGATAGTGTGAAGTGTGCCCATGTGCTGAAGTAGGAAAAGTCCTGTAAGCTAGGTGGGGTGTTTTTCCTGCTCCCTGATTATTTTGGAGTACTGGTGGGGGCGTATTAGGGGTGAGGCTGGTAAATTACTGGGTGGGATTAGGCCACTATTGGACAGTTAGCTGAAGGGGCTGCCTTGGTTGCTCTCAACTAACTTCCTGCCTGTCAGGTTCGTTTCAGTCCTGTCCAACTCTTTGTGACTCCATGAACTGTAGCCCGCCAGGCTCTTCTGTCCATGGGCTTCTCCAGGCAAGAATATTGGAGTGGGTTGCCATGCCCTCCTCCAGGGTATCTTCCTGACCCAGGGATTTAACCTGGTTCTCTTATATTGGCAGGTGGGTTCTTTACCACTGTGCCACCAGGGAAGCCCTAGTTTGGAGATCAAGGACCACTGAAAATATATCATGAATTCTTCCACACTTGGTGACTGGGTCCTTTCCCCACCTGATCATCTCCTTCATGCTAAATACTTTGCTAGTCTCCAGAGATAAATACTAAAATTACCATGGGGCAAAACAGTGTGGCTTGAACATGGTCACACTAACATTACATAGACTTTCTGGAAGTTGCATTCAAGCCATACACAATCAGATTTAACATGAAAGGCAGGAATAGATTGCAAAATGCCATACTTGTTTGTAGACTCTTTTTATAAATTTTATTGAAGTGTAATTGATTTACAGTGTTGTGTAAGAATCAGATGTACAGCAAAGTGATTCAGTTAATATATATACATATTTATTCATTTTCAGATTATTTTCCTTTATGGATATTTACAGAATGTTGAGTAGAGTTCTCTGCACTCTACAGTGGATCCTTGTTGGTTATCTATTTTACGTACAGTAATGTTATATTGCGGGAGACCCAGGTTCAATCCCTGGGTCGGTAAGATCCCCTGGAGAAGGAAATGACAACCTACTCCAGTACTCTTGCCTGGAAAATCCCATGGACCAAGGAGCCTGGTAGGCTACAGTTCATGGGGTCGCAAAGAGTCGGTCATGACTGAGCAACTTCACTAATGTTATATGTTAACCCCAAACTCCTTCACAGCCCCACATTTCCCCTTTGGTAACCATAAATTTGATTTCAAAATCAGTGTATTTCCATTTTGTATATAAAATTCATCCATGCCAGTTTTTACAAGTTGGATTTACTAACATTTTAGTGATGTTGTGTGATATTTGTCTTGCATTTAGGTTGCTTCCATGTCTTAGCTATTGTAAATAGTGCTATAATGAACATTGTAGTGCATGTATCTTTCTGAATTAGAGTTTTCTCCAGATAAATGCCCAGGAGTGGGATTACTGGAATATATAGTAGTTTTATTTTTAGTTTTTAAAGAATCTCCATACTGTTCTCTCTGGTGGTTATACCAATTTACATTCCCACCAACAGTATAGGAGGGTTCCCTTTTCCCTCTCCAGCATTTACTGTTTGTAGACTTTTTAAAAAATTGAAGTATAGTTGATTTGCAGTGTCATGCCAGTCTCTGCTGAACAACAGAATGTCTCAGTTATATAGATATATGAACCTTTTTTTTTTTAATATTCTTTCTCCGTTATGGTTTCTACCAAGAGATTATAGTTTTGATTTGCATTTCTCTATCAATTAACAGTGTTGAGCATCTTTTCATGTGCCTGTTGGCATCTCTATTTCTTCTTTGGAGAAATGTCTCTTCAGGCATGCCCAGTTTTTGATTGGATTTTGGTTGTTGTTGTTGAGTTGTATAAGCTGTTTGTATGTTTTGGAGATTAATCTCATTGTTTGCAAATATTTTCTCCCATTCTGTGGGTTATGTTTTTGTGGTTAACTTTGCCATGCAAAAGCTTTTCACTTTAATTAGGTCTCATTTGTTTGTTTTTATGTCAATTTCCTTTGGAGACTAACCTGAGGAAACATTGGTCAGAGAATGTTTTTCCTATGCTTTCTCCTAGGAGGAGTTTCATGGAGTCATGTCTTATGAATAAGTCTTGCCATTTTGAGTTTATTTTTGTGCATAGTGTGACGGTGTGTTCTAACTCCATTTATTTACATGCAACTTTCCAACTTGCCCAGTAACACTGGGTGAAGAGAATTTTTCACATTTTATATTTTGCCTTCTTTGTCAAAGATTAATTGACCATGGATGTGTGGGTTTATTTATGGGTTCTCTATTCTGTTCCATTGATTCATGTGTCTGATTTTTACCCATCAGTTCAGTTCAGTCGCTCAGTCGTGTCTGACTCTTTGAGACCCCGAGGACTGCAACACATCACGCCTGCCTGTCCATAACCAAATCCCGGAGTTGACTCAAGCTCATGTCCATTGAGCCAGTGATGCCATCCAACCATCTCATCCTCTGTAGTCCCCTTCTCCTCCCGCCTTCAGTCTTTCCTAGCATCAGGGTCTTTTCAAATGAGTCAGTTCTTCGCATCAGCTGACCAAAGTATTGGAGTTTCAGCTTCAGCATCAGTCCTTCCAATGAATATTCAGGACTAATTTCCTTTAATGGACTGATTGGATCTCCTTGCAGTCCAAGGGACTCTCAAGAGTCTCCTCCAACCCCACAGTCCAAAAGCATCAATTCTTCGGTGTTCAGCTTTCTTTATAGTCCAACTCTCACATCCAAACATGACTACTGGAAAACCCATAGCCTTGACTAGACGGACCTTTGTTGGCAAAGTAATCTCTGCTTTTTAATATGGTGTCTAGGTTGGTCATAACTTTCATTCCAAGGAGTAAGCACGTTTTAATTTCAAGGCTGCAGTCACCATCTGCAGTGACTTTGGAGCCCAAATAAATAAAGTCTCTCACTGTTTTCAATGTTTCCCCATCTATCTGCCATGAAGTGATGGGATCAGATGCCATGATCTTAGTTTTCTGAATGTTGAGCTTTAAGGCAACATTTTCACTCCCCTCTTTCACTTTCATCAAGAGGCCCTTTAGTTGCTCTTCACTTTCTGCCATAAGGGTGGTGTCATCTGCATATCTGAAGTTACTGATATTTCTCCCAGCAATCTTGATTTCAGCTTGTGCTTCATCCAACCCATCATTTCTCATGATGTACTCTGTTATAAGTTAAATAAGTCAGGTGACAATATACAGCCTTGACATATTCCTTTTACTGTTTGGAACCAGTCTGTTGTTCCACGTCCAGTTCTAACTGTTGCTTCCTGACCAGCATACAGATTTCTCAAGAGGCAGGTCAGGTGGTCTGGTATTCCCATCTCTTTCAGAATTTTCCAGTTTATTGTGATCCACACAGTCAAAGGCTTTGGCATAGTCAATGAAGCAGAAATAGATGTTTTTCTGGAACTCTCTTGCTTTCTCCATGATCCAGCGGATGTTGGCAATTTGATTTCTGGTTCCTCTGCATTTTCTGAAAACAGCTTGAACATCTGGAAGTTCACAGTTCACATATTGTTGAAGCCTGGCTTGGACAATTTTGAGCATTACTTTGATAGCGTGTGAGATGAGTGCAATTGTGCAGTAGTTTGAGCATTCTTTGGCATTGCCTTTCTTCAGGATTGGAATGAAAACTGACCTTTTCCAGTCCTGTGGCCACAGCTGAGTTTTCCAAATTTGCTGGCATATTGAGTTCAGCACCTTCACAACATCATCTTTTAGGATTTGAAATAGCTCAACTGGAATTCCATCACCTCCACTAGCTTTGTTTGTAGTGATGCTTCCTAAGGCCCATTGGACTTCACATTCCAGGATGTCTGGCTCTAGGTGAGTGATGACACCATCATGGTTATCTGCTTCATGAAGATCTTTTTTGTATAGTTCTTCTGTGTATTCTTGCCATCTCTTCTTAATATCTTCTGCTTCTGTTAGGTCCATACCATTTCTGTCCTTTATTGAGCCCATCTTTGCATGAAATGTTCCCTTGTATCTCTAATTTTCTTGAAGTGACCTCTAGTCTTTCCCATTCTATTATTTTCCTCTCTTGCTTTGCATTGATCACTGAGGAAGGCTTCCTTATCTCTCCTTGCTGTTCTTTGGAACTCTGCATTCAAATGGGTATATCTTTCCTTTTCTCCTTTGCTTTTTGCTTCTCTTCTTTTCTGAGGTATTTGTAAGACCTCCTCAGACAGACATTTTGCTTTTTTGCATTTCTTTTTCTTGGGGATGGTCTTGCTCCCTGTCTCCTGTACAGTGTCATGAACCTCCATCTTTAGTTCATCAGGCACTCTATCAGATCTAATTCCTTGTATCTATTTGTCACTTCCACTGTATAATTGTATGGGTTTTGATTTAGGTCATACCTGAATGGTCTAGTGGTTTTCCCTACTTTCTTCAATTTAAGTCTGAATTTGGCAATAAGGAGTTCATGATCTGAGCCACAGTCAGCTCCTGGTCTTATTTTTGCTAACTGTATAGAGCTTCTCCATCTTTGGCTGCAAAGAATATAATCAATCTGATTTCGGTGTTGACCATCTGGCGATGTCCATGTGCAGAGTCTTCTCTTGTGTTGTTGGAAGAAGGTGTTTGCTATGACCAGTGCATTCTTGGCAGAACTCCATTAGCCTTTGCCCTGCTTCATTCTGTACTCCAAGGCCAAATTTGCCTGTTATTCCAGGTGTTTCTTGACTTCCTACTTTTGCATTCCAGTCCCCTATAATGAAAAGGACATCTTATTTAGTGTTAGTTCTAGATGGCCTTGTAGGTCTTCATAGAACCATTCAACTTCAGCTTCTTCAGCATTACTGGTTGGGGCATAGACTTGGATTACTGTGATATTGAATGGTTTGCCTTGGAAACGAACAGAGATCATTCTGTTGTTTTTGAGATTGCATCGAAGTACTGCATTTCTGACTCTTTTGTTGACTATGATAGCTATTCCATTTCTTAAGGGATTCTTGCCCACAGTAGTAGATATAATGGTCATCTGAGTTAAATTCACACATTCCAGTCATTTTAGTTTGCTGATTCCTAAAATGTCGATGTTCACTTTTGCCATCTCCTGTTTGACCACTTCCAATTTGCCTTGATTCATGGACCTAACATTCCAGGTTCATATGCAGTATTGCTCTCTGTACCAGTACCACACTATTTTGATTACTGTAGCCTTATAGTATTATCTGAAACCTGAGAGAGTTATACCCCCTGCTTTTTTGTTTTTCCCTTAAGATTGCGTTGGCAATTCTGCATCTTTTATAGTTCCATATAAATGTTTGGATTATTTGTTCTAGTTCTATGAAAAATGTCATGGGTAATTGATAGGGATCACATTCCTTCTGTAAATTGCTTTGGATAGTACTGCCATTTAAAAAAATTTATGGACTATAGTTGATTTACAATGTTGTATTCATTTCAGGTCTACAGCAAAGTGAATCAGTTATCCATATACATACATTTACTCTTTTTATTTTATTTTTTTTCATTTACTCTTTTTAGATTCTTTTCCCATATAGGCCTTTACAGAGTATTGAGTAGAGTTCCCAGTGCTATACAGTAGTCCTCATAGTTATCAATTTTATATATAGTAGTGTGTATATGTCAACCCCAATCTTCCAGTGTACCCCTCCCTTCCTCCCTGGTAGCCATAAGTTCCTTCTCTAAGTCTCTGAGTCTGTTTCTGTTTTGTAGATAAGTTCACTTCTGTCTTTTTTTTAGATTCCACATATAAATGCTATCATGATATTTGTCTTTCTCTGTCTGACTTACTTCACTCAGTATTACAGTCTCTAGGTCCATCCATGTTGCTGCAAAAGGCATTATTTTGTTCTTTTCTATGACTGAGCAACATTCCATTGTATACTTGTACACCGACCCAGGGGTCAGACCCGGGTCTCCTGCATTGCAGGCAGATTCTTTACCATCTGAGCCACCAGGGAAGTCCCATTAGGTACCACATATTCTTTATCCATTTCACTGTTGACAGATGGTTGGGTTGCTTCCAACCTGGCTATTGGAAATAGTGATGCAGAATATTGGGGTGCATGTATCTTTTTCAACTATCATTTTCATATGGCTAGAAGTGGGGTTCCTAGGTCATATGGTAGTTCTGTTTTGATTTTAAGGAACCTCCATACTATTTTCCATAGTGGCTGTATCAATATAAATTCCCATCAACAGTACAAGAGGATTCCCTTTCCCTCACACCCTCTCCAGCAGTTATTATTTATATACTTTGTGATGGTGAACATTCTGATCAGTATGAGGTGATAACTCATTGTAGATTTGATTTGTATTTCTCTAATAATTAGTGATAGTATCTTTTCGCCACTGATTGATTGGTGGGTTTAGTTGGTTTCTTTGCAAATATTTTCTCCCATTGTGAGAGCTGTCTTCTTTGTAGTTTCCTTTGGTGTGCCAAAGTTTTTCAGTTTAATTGGGCCCCATTTGTTTATTTTTAATTTTATTTTCATTATTCTAGGAGGTGAGTTTAAAAAGATCTTGCTGCAATTTATTTTAGAGGATGTTCTGCCTATGTATTCTTCTAAGAGTTTTGTACTGCTCGGCCTTATACTTAGCTCTTTAATCCATTTAGAGTTTATTTTTCTTCATGGTGTTAGGGAGTGTTCTAATGCCATTCTTTTACATGTAGCTGTCCAGTTTTCACAGCACCACTTATTGAAGAGAGAGTCTTCTCTCAATTGGATATTCTCATTTCCTTTGGCATAGATTAGGTGACCACAGGTGCATGGGTCTATCTCTGAACTTTCTATCCAGTTTGACTGATCTATATTTCTGTTTCTGTGCCAGTACCATACTGTCATGATGACTTTGTAATGTAGTCTGAAGTCAGGGATCCTGATTCCTCTAGCTCCGATTTTCTTTCTCAAGATCGCTTTGGCTACTCGAGGTCTTTTGTGTTTCCATACAAGTTGTAAATTTTTTTTTGGTTCTAATTCTGTAAAAAAAAAAAAAAATGGCATTGTTAATTTGATAAGAATTGCATTGAATCTGTAAGGAGGAAAAGGACTGTACACAGAGAAGAATTTGCCTGATGCAAGAGACACAGGAGATATAGGTTTGGTCCCTGGGTCAGGAAGATCTCCTGGAGAAGGAAATGGCAACCCACTCCAATATTCTTGCCTGGAAAGTCCCATGGATGGAGGAGTCTGGTGGGCTACAGTCTGTGGGATCACAGAGAGTTGAATATGATGGAGCACACATTGAAACTGTAGATTGCTTTGGATAGTATAGTCATTTTCACAATATTGATTCTTCCAATCCAAGAACATTGTCTATCTCTTCATCTGTTTGTGTCATCTTTAAATTCTTATCTTATAGTTTTCTGCACATAGGTCTTTTGCCTGCTTATATAGGTTTATTCATAAGTATTTAATTCTTTTTGTTGCAATCATAAATAAGATTGTTCCTTAATTTCTCTTTCTGATCTTTCATTGTTAGAGTATAAGAATGCAAGAGATTTCTATGTATTAATTTTGTATCCTGTGACTTTACTAAATTCATTGATTAGGTCTACTAGATTTTTGGTGGCATCTTTAGGATTTCCTGTGTATACTATCATGTCATCTACAAACAGTGACAGTTTAACTTTTTTCCAGTTCGGATTCCTTTTATTTCTTTTACTTCTCTGATGGCCATGGCTAGGATTTCCAACACTGTGTTGAACAATAGTGATGAGAATGGACATCCTTGTCTGGTAACTAATTTTAGAGGAAATTCTTTCAATTTTTCACCATTGAGAATGATATTTGCTGTAGGTTTGTCATATATAGTCTAATAAAGAAGTAGGTTCTCGCTGTGTCCCTTCTGAAGAGTTTTTATCATAGATGGATATTTAATGTTATCAAATACTTTTTCTCCATCTACTGAGATGGTCATAATGGTTTTTATTCTTCAGTTTCTTAATGTGTATCACATTAATCGATTTCTGTATATTGAAGAATCCTTACATCCCTAGGTTCAATCCCACTGAATCATGGTATATGATCCCTTTAATGTATTGTCGTATTTGGTTTGCTAGTTTTTGTTGAGGATTTTTTCATCTATGTTCATCAGTGACATTGGCCTGTAGTTTTCTTTTTTGTGATATGTTTGCCTGGTTTTGGTATCAGGGTGATGGTGGCCACATACAATGACGCTGGGAGTGTTCCTCCTTCTGCAGCTTTTTGGAACAGTTTGAGAAGGACAGATGTTAGGTGTTATCTAAATGGTTGCTAGAACTCACTTGTGGTTCAAGTCCATCTGGTCTTGAACATTTGTTTCTTAAAAGATTTTTAATGACAGTTTCAGATTCATTACTTCTGATTGGTTTATTCCTAGTTTGTGTTTCTCTGTGGTTCAGTCTTGGAAGATTGTACTTTTCTACAGTCTTAGCCCATTTCTAGCAGGTTGTCCATTTTATTAGCAAATAGTTGCCTGTGGCAGTCTCTTTAGTTCAGTCGCTCAGTCGTGTCCGACTCTCCACAACCCCATGAACCACAGCACGCCAGGCCTCCCTGTCCATCACCAACTCCCGGAGTTCACTCAAACTCACGTCCATTGAGTCGGTGATGCCATCCAGCCATCTCATTCTCTGTCATCCCCTTCTCCTCCCGCCCCCAATCCCTCCCAGCATCAGACTCTTTTCCAGTGAGTCAACTCGTCGCATGAGGTGGCCAAAGTATTGGAGTTTCCACTTTAGCATCAGTCCTTCCAATGAACACCCAGGATTGATCTCCTTTAGAATGGACTGATTTGAGAGTCCCTTGGACTGGAGATCCAGAGTCTTCTCCAACACCACAGTTCAAAAGCATCAATTCTTCGGCGATCAGCCTTCTTCACAGTCCAACTCTTGCATCCATACATGACCACGGGAAAAACCATAGCCTTGACTAGACGGACCTTGGTTGGCAAAGTAATGTCTTTGCTTTTTAATATGCTATCTAGGTTGGTCATAACTTTCCTTCCAAGTAGTCTCTTATGATCCTTTAAATTTCTGTGGTCAGTTGTAACTTCTGGTTTTCAATTCTAATTGTACTAAATTGAGTCCTCTCCCTGTTTCATTGTCAATTCCAGCTAAAGGTTTCTCAATTTTATCTTCTCAAAGAACCAACTTTTAGTTTCATTGATATTTGCTATTCTTCCTTTCTATATCATTTATTTCTGCTCTGACCTTTATGATTTCTTTCTCTACAAAGTTTTATGGGGTTTTGCTCCTCTTTAGTTACTGTAGGTATAAGGTAGGTATAAGGTTAGGCTCTGTATTTGAGATTTTTCTTGTTTCTTGAGCTAGGAATATTCCTGTAAACTTTCCTTTTAGAATACTTTTGCTGAACCCCATATGTTTTGGGTTGTCATATTTCCATTGTCATTTGTTTCTAGGTGTTTATTTCCTCTCTGATTTCTACAGTGATCTCTTGGTTATTTGGTTGCATATTGTTTAGCCTCCATGTGTTTGTGCTTTTTACATATTTTTTTTTCTCTAATTGGTTTCTAATCTCATAGTGCTGTGGTCAAAAAAGATACACGATATGATTTCAGTTTTCTTAAATTTACTGAGGCTTGATTTGTGACTCCAGATGTAATCTATCCAGGAGAAAGTTCTATGTGTACTTGAGAAGACAGGGCATTCCACCTGAAAGCAGCAGAGTATACTATCAGTTCAGTTCAGTTTAGTCTGTCAGTCATATCCAAGCCTTTGTAACTCTATGGACTGCAGCACACCGGGCTTCCCTGTCCATCACCAACTCCTGGAGTTGTTCAAACTCATGTCCATTGAGTCAGTGATGCTATCCAACCATCTCATCCTCTGTCGTCCCCTTCTCCTTCGGCCTTCAATCTCTCCCAGCATCAGGGTCTTTACAAGTGAGTCAGTTCTTTGCATCAGGTGGCAGTTAAACAGGGTGACAATATACAGCCTTGATGTACTCCTTTCCCAATTTCAAACCAGTCTGTTGTTCCATGTCCAGTTCTAACTGTTTCTTCTTGACCTGCATACAGATTTCTCAGGAGGCAGGTCAGGTGCTGTGGCATTCTCATTTCTTTCAGAATTTTCCACAGTTTGTTGTGATCCACAGAGTCGAAGGCTTTGGCGTAGTCAATAAAGCAGAAGTAGATGCTTTTCTGGAACTCTAGCTTATTCTATGATCCAGTGGATGTTGGCAGTTTGATCTCTGGTTCCTCTGCCTTTTCTAAATGCATCTTGAACATCTGGAACTTCTTGGTTCACGTACTGTTGAAGCCTAGCTTGGAGAATTTTGAGCATTGTTATGCTAGCATGTGAGATGAGTGCAATTAATTGTGCAGTAGTTTGAACGTTCTTTGCCGTTGCCTTTCTTTGGGATTGGAATGAAAACTGGCCTTTTCCAGTGCTGTGGCCACTGCTGAGTTTTCCAAGTTTGCTGGCATATTGAGTTCAGCACTTTCACACCATCATCTTTTAGGATTTGAAAGAGCTCAACTGGAATTCCATCACCTCCATTAGCTTTGTTCGTAGTGATGCTTCCTAAGGCCTACTTGACTTTGCATTCCAGGATGTCTGGCTGTAGGTGAGTGATGACACCATCATGGTTATCTGGGTCATGAAGATCTTTTTTGTATAGTTCTTCTGTGTATTCTTGCCATCTCTTCTTAATATCTTCTGCTTCTGTTAGGTCCATACCATTTCTGTCCTTTTTGAGCCCATCTTTGCATGAAATGTTCCCTTGGTATCTCTGATTTTCTTGAAGAGATTTCTAGTCTTTCCCATTCTATTGTTTTCCTCTATTTCTTTGCATTGATCACTGAGGAAGGCTTTCTTATCTCTCCTTTCTATTCCTTGGAACTCTGCATTCAAAGGGGTATATCTTTCCTTTTCTCCTTTGCCTTTTGCTTCTCTTCTTTTCTCAGGTATTTTTAAGTCCTCCTCAGACAACCATTTTGCCTTTTTGCATTTCTTTTTCTTGGGGATGGATTTGATCACTGCCTTCTGTACGATGTCACAAACCTCCATCCGTAGTTCTTCAGGCACTCTATCAGATCTAGTCCCTTGTATCTATTTGCCACTTCCACTGTATAATCGTACGGGATTTGATTTGGATCATACCTGAATAGTCTAGTGGTTTTCCCTACTTTCTTCAATTTAAGTCTGAATTTGGCAATAAGGAGTTTATGATCTGAGCCACAGTCAGCTCCTGGTCTTTTTTTTTTTTCTCACTGTATAGAGCTTCTCCATCTTTGCTCCAAAGAATATAATCAGTCTGATTTCGGTGTTGACCATCTGGTGATGTCCTTGTCCAGAGTCTTCTCTTGTGTTGTTGGAAGAGGGTGTTTGGTATGAGCAGTGTGTTCTCTCTGCAAAACTCTGTTAGTCTTTGCCCTGCTTCAAGTTCATTGACAAACTTGCCTGTTGCTCCAGGCATCTCTTGATGTCCTATTTTTGCATTCAAGTCCCCTGTGATGAAAAGAACATCTTTTATTGGTGTTAGTTCTAGAAGGTCTTATAGGTCTTCATAGAACCGTTCAACTTCAGCTTCTTTGGCATTAGTGGTTGGAGCATAGACTTGGATTACTGTGATATTGAATGATTTGTCTTGGAAACTAACAGAAATCATTCTGTCATTTTTGAGATTGCACCCAGGTACTGCATTTCAGACTCTTATTTTTGAATATGAGGGCTGCTCCATTTCTTCTAAGGGATTCTTGCCCTCACTAGTAGATATATATAATGGTCATCTGAATTAAATTCACGCATTTCAATCCATTTTAGTTCGCTGATTCCTAAAATGTCGATGTTTACTCTTGCCGTCTCCTGTTTGAATACTTGCAATTTTTCTTGATTCTTGGAGTTAACATTCCAGGTTCCTATGCAGTATTGTTCTTTACAGCATTGGTCTTTACTTCCATCACTGGTCACATCCACAACTGGGCGTTGTTTTCACTTTGGCTCTGAAAACAGAGCCACTTTCTGGAATTGTTTCTCAAGTCTTCTCCTGTAGCCTATTGGGCACCTGCTGACCTGGGGAGTTCATCTTTCAGTGTCAGTGTCCTATCTTTTTGCCTTTTCATACTGTTCGTGGGGTTCTCAAAGCAAGAATACTGAAGTGGTTTGCCATTCCCTTCTCCAGTGGGCCAAGTTTTGTCAAAACTCTCCACTATGACCCAGACATCTTGGGTGCCCTACACAGCATGGCTCATAGTTTCATTGAGTTAGACAAAGCTGTGATCCAATGGATTAGTTTGATTAGTTTTCTGTGATTGTGGTTTTCATTCTTTCTGTCCTCTGATGGACAAGGATAAGAGGCTTATGGAAGCTTCCTGATGGGAGAGACTGTGGAGGAAACTGGGTCTTGTTCTGATGGGCGGGGCCATGCTCAATAAATTTTTAATCCAATTTTCTGTTGATGGCTGGGGCTGTGTTCCCTCCCTGTCGTTTGACCGGAGACCAGACTGTGGTGGGGGTAGTGAAGACAGTGGTGACCTCCTTCAAGAGGTCTTGTGCATGCACTCTTCTATTCAGTGCCCCAACCCTGCAGCAGACCAGTCTTGACCCACACCTCCACTGGAGACTCCTGGACATCACAGGTAAGTCTGGGTCAGTCTCTTGTGGGGTCATTGCTCCTTTCTCCTGGGTCCTGGGGCATACAAGGTTTTATTTGTGCCTTCCAAGAGTCTTTCCTCAGAATGTGTAAATTCTGTAATCAAATCCCACTGGCCTCCAAAGTCAAATTCCCTGGGGGTTCTCAGTCCCTTTGCCAGATCCCCAGGTTGGGAAATCTTTTGTGGGTCCTAGAACTTTCTTAGCAGTGCAGTAAGACTAGGCAAGATGGTACAGTAGAAGGATGTGCATGCATCTTCTCCTGCGAGAACTCCAAAATTGCAACTCACCTCTGAACAATCAACAGGAGAACGTTGGAATGCTCTATCTATTAAATCAATGTGCTCTAATGTGTCATTTACAGGTTTGTTTCCTTACTAACTTTCTGTCTTGATGATCTATCCATTGGTGTGAGTGGAATGTTAAAGTCACCCTTTTATGACTGTTGGCTCACTTTTTCATTTTTCTGCCTCAGGTACTCTGCTACTGATTCCTTCTAGTGTATTTTTCATTCCAGTTGTCGTTCACCTCTGTTCTTTAAATCTTCTAGTTCTTTGCATCTCTTGTGTCTTCTCAGTCTGTGCCTCCATTCTTTTTCTGAGATCTTGAGTCATCTTTAGTATCATTGTTGTTCAGTCATTGAGTTGTGTCCAGCTCTTCATGACCTGATGGACTGCAGTATGCCAGGCTCCTCTGTCCTCCACTATCTCCTGGAGTTTGTTCAATTTCATGTCCATTGAGTCAGTGATGCTATCTAGTCATTTCAGTAGTGTCATTACTCTAAATAATTTTTCAGTTAGGTTGCGTATCTCCACTTCATTTTAGGTGTTCTTGTGGGTGTTTATCTTTTTCTTTCATCTGGAACATACTTCTCTTTCATCTAATTTTGTCTAACGTTCTGGGTATGGTCTCCTTTCCTGCAGACTAGAGGATCATAACTCCTCTTGCTTCAGGTGTCTGCCCTTTGCTGGGTCAGGTTGATCCTGAGGCTTGTGCAGACTTCCTGGAAAGTAGCACTGGTGTCTACCCACAGATGGGTAGTTGGATCTTGTTCCTGTGGTGGGCAGGGGCTATGTCAAGCCTGTGTTTATAGGTGGCTGTGAGCTGAATTTTCTGTGGATGGGTAGAGCTGTGTTCCCTCCCTGCTATTTACCTGGGGCCGAACTAAGGTTGGAGGTAACAAGATAATGGTGACCTCCCTCAAAAGATCCCATGTATGTACTGCTACACTCAGTGCCCCCAACCCTGCAGCAGGCCACCGGAGGCTTCTAGACACCCACAGGCAAGTCCAGGGCAGTCTCCTGTGGGGTCACTGCTCCTTTCTTCTGGGTCCTGGTGCACAAGGTTCTGTTGTGCCCTCTGAGAATCTATTTCCCAGTCCTGTGCAAGTTCTTGTAGCTCTGTTGTGGGGTTAATGGCAACCTCCTCCAAGAGGGCTTATGCCATACCCAGGTCTGCTGCACCCAGAGCCTGTGTCCCTGCGGCAGACCACTGACGACCCGAACCTCCACAGGAGATGCTCAAACACAGTTCTGTCTCAGTCTCTGTGGGGTCCCTGGGTCCTGGTGTGCACAAGGTTTGCCCTCTGAAGGTCTCTGGCCAGAATGCGGTTTGATTCTAAACATGAATTCGCCCCTCCTACCATCTTGCTGGGGCTTCTTCTTTGCCCTTGGACGTGGGGTATCTCCTCACAGCTGCTTCGGTGCCTACTGTCTTACCGGGGTTTCTCTGACCTTGGATGTGGGTTATCTCCACAAAGCCGGTCCAGTGAAGCATAGCCGCTGCTCCTGACCTTGGACGTGGGTATCTCCTCTCAGCCACTCCAGTGCCGTGCAGCCCGCCCATCAGAACAAGACTCGGTTTCCCCCTCAGTCAATCTCTCCCACCAGGAAGCTTCCATAAGCCTCTTGTTCTTCTCCACAAGAGAGCAGACAGACTGAAAACCACAATCACAGAAAACTAACCAATCTAATCACATGAACCACAGCCTTGTCTAACTCAATGGAACTATGAGCCATGCCGTGTGGGGCCACCCAAGACAGGTCATGGTGGAGAGGTCTGACAGAATGTGGTCTGCTGGAGAAAGGAATGGCAAACCACTTCACTATTCATGCCTTGAGAACCCCATCAAGAGTATGAAAAGGCAAAAAGATAGGACACTGACACTGAGAGATGAACTCCACAGGTTGGTAGGTGCCCAGTATGCTACTGGAGATCAGTGGAGAAATAACTCAAGAAAGAATAAAGGGACAGAGCCAAAGCAAAAACAACACCCAGCTGTGGATGTGACTGGTGATGGAAGCAAGGTCCAATGCTGTAAAGAGCAGTAATGCATAGGAACCTGGAATGTTATGTCCATGAATCAAGGCAAATTGGAAGTGGTCAAACAGAAGATGGCAAGGGTGAACATCTATATTTTAGGAATCAGCGAATTGAAATGGACTGGAATGGGTGAATTTAACTCATTGACCATTATATCTATTACTGCAGGCAGGAATCCCTTAGAAGAAATGGAGTAGCCATCATAGTCACAAAAGAGTCCAAATGCAGTATTTGGATGCAATCCCAAAAATGACAAAATGATCTCTGTTCATCTCCAAGGCAAACCATTCAATATCATGGTAATCCAAATCTATGCCCCAACCAGTAATGCTGAAGCAGCTGAAGTTGAACAGTTCTATGAAGACCTAAAAGACCCACTAGAACTAACACCCCAAAAATATGTCCCTTCATTATAGGGGACTGGAATGCAAAAGTAGGAAATCAAGAAACACCTGGAGTAACAGACAAATTTGGCCTTGGAGCACGGAATGAAGCAGGGCAAAGGCTAATAGAGTTTTGCCAAGAGAACGCACTGGTCATAGCAAACATCCTCTTCCAACAACACAAGAGAAGACTCTACACATGGACATCACCAGACGGTCAACACCGAAATCAGATTGATTATATTCTTTGCAGCCAAAGATGGAGAAGCTCTATACAGTCAGCAAAAACAAGACCAGGAGCTGACTGTGGTTCAGATCATGAACTCCTTATTGCCAAATTCAGACTTAAATTGAGGAAAGTAGGGAAAACCATTAGACCATTCAGGTAAGACCAAAATCAAATCCTGTATGATTATACAGTGGAAGTGACAAAGAGATAGACAGAATGCCTGATGAACAATGGATGGAGGTTTGTGACATTGTACAGGAGACAGGGAGACCATCCCCAAGAAAAAGAAATGCAAAAAAGCAAAATGGCTGTCTGAGGAGGCCTTACAAATAACTGTGAAAAGAGAAGCAAAAAGCAAAGGAGAAAAGGAAAGATATACCCATTTGAATGCAGAGTTCGAAAGAATAGCAAGGAGAGATAAGAAAGCCTTCCTCAGTGATCAATGCAAAGAAATAGAGGAAAACAATAGAACGGGAAAGACTAGAGACCTCTTCAAGAAAATTAGAGATTCCAAGGGAACATTTCATGCAAAGATGGGCTCGATAAAGGACAGAACTGGTATGGACCTGATGGAACAGAAGATATTAAGAAGAGGTGGCAAGAATACACAGAACTGTACAAAAATGCTCTTCATGACCCAGATAATCACGATGGTGTGATCACTCACCTAGAACCAGACATCCTAGAATGGGAAGTCCAGTGGGCCTTAGGAAGCATCACTACAAACAAAGCTAGTGGAGGTGATGGAATTCCAGTTGAGCTATTTCAAATCCTAAAGGATGATGCTGTGAAAGTGCTGAACTCAGTTCAGTTCAGTCGCTCAGTCGTGTCCAACTCTTTGCGACCCCGTGAATCACAGCACGCCAGGCCTCCCTGTCCATCACCAACTCCCAGAGTTCACTCAAACTCATGTCCATTGAGTCGGTGATGCCATCCAGCCACCTCATTCTCTGTCATGCCCTTCTCCTCCCGCCCCCAATCCCTCCCAGCAACAGAGTCTTTTCCAGTGAGTCAACTCGTTGCATGAGGTGGCCAAAGTATTGGAGTTTCAGCTTTAACATCAGTCCTTCCAATGAACACCCAGGATTGATCTCCTTTAGAATGAACTGGTTGGATCTCCTTGCAGTCCAGGACTCTCAAGAGTCTTCTCTGCACCACAGTTCAAAAGCATCAATTCTTCGGCAATCAGCTTTCTTCACAGTCCAACTCTCACATCCATACATGACCACTGGAAAAACCATAGCCTTGACTAGATGGACCTTGGTTGGCAAAGTAATGTCTCTGCTTTTTAATATGCTATCTAGGTTGGTCATAACTTTCCTTCCAAGGAGTAAGTGTCTTTTAATTTCCTGGCTGCAATTGGCATCCTCAGTGATTTTGGAGCCCAAAAAAACAAAGTCTGACACTGTTTCCACTGTTTCCCCGTCTATTTCCCATGAAGTGTTGGGACCAGATGCCATGATCTTTGTTTGCTAAACTCAATATGCCAGCAAATTTGGAAAACTCAGCAATGGCCACAGGACTGGAAAAGGTCAGTCTTCATTCCAATCCCAAAGAAAGGCAATGCCAAAGAATGCTCAAACTACCGCACAATTGCACTCATCTCACACGCTAGTAAAGTCATGCTCAAAATTGTCCAAGCCAGGCTTCAGCAATATGTGAACCATGAACTTCCAGATGTTCAAGCTGATTTTAGAAAAGGCAGAAGCACCAGAGATCAAATTGCCAACATCCGCTGGATCATGGAGAAAGCAAGAGAGTTCCAGAAAAACATCTATTTCTGCTTCATTGACTATGCCAAAGCCTTTGACTGTGTGGATCACAATAAACTGTGGAAAGTTCTAAAAGAGATGGAAATACCAGACCACCTGATCTTGAGAAACCTGTATGCGTGTCAGGAAGTAACAGTTAGAACTGGACATGGAACAACAGACTGGTTCCAAATAGGAAAAGGAGTACGTCAAGGCTGTATACTGTCACCCTGCTTATTTAACTTATATGCAGAATATATCATGAGAAACGCTGGGCTGGATGAAGCACAAACTGGAATCAAGGTTGCTGGGAGAAATATCAATAACCTCATATATGCAGATGACACCACCCTTATGGCAGAAAGTGATTAAGAACGAAAGAGCTTCTTGATATAAGTCAAAGAAGAGAGTGAAAAGGTTGGCTTAAAACTCAACATTCAGAAAACTAAGATCATGGCATCTGGTCCCATCACTTCATGGCAAAAAAATGGGGAAACGGTGGAAACAGTGGCAGACTTTATTTTGGGGACCTCCAAAGTCCCTACAGAAGTTGACTGCAGCCATGAAATTAAAAGATCCTTACGCCTTGGAAGGAAAGTTATGACCAACCTAGACAGCATATTAAAAAGCAGACACATTACTTTGCCAAGAAAGATCCATCTAGTCAAGGCTATGGTTTTTCTAGTAGTCATGTATGAATGTGAGAGTTGAACTATAAAGAAAGCTGACTGCTGACGAATTGATGCTTTTGAACTGTGGTGTTAGAGAAGACTCTTGAGAGTTCCTTGAACTTAAGGAGATCCAGCCAGTCCATCCTAAAGGCAATCAGTCCTGAGTGTTCTTTGGAAGGACTGATATCGAAGCTGAAACTACAATACTTTGGCCACGTGATGCCAAGAGCTGAAGACCCTGATGCTGGGAAATTGAAGGCAGGAGGAGAAGGGGACGACAGAGGATGAGACGGTTGGATGGCATCACTGGCTCAATGAACATGAGTTTGGGAAAACTTCAGGAGTTGGTGATGGACAGGGTGGCCTGGCGTGCTGCAGTCCATGGGTTCACAGGGTTCGCAAAGAGTCAGACGTGACTGAGCTACTGAACTGAACTGTGAGCTCAAAATCGCTCTGGCACCCTATTTGCTGATGGGTGTGACTGTGTTCATATCTTACTGATTGTTTGGCCTGAGATATTTCAGCACTGGAAGCTGGAGGCTGTTTGGTGGGGCCAAGTCTTGATGCTAAAATTGCATCCTTCAGGAGAGGTCAGGCCTATCCTTATTCTCTGGGGCCTCTCCCACAAGTGTCCTTAACCCCCTACCCCACATTGAGTCACAGCCAATCCCAGACTCCCTCAGAGACCCTCCTAGATTTGTAGGTAGGTCCAACCCTACCTCCTGTGGGGTTACTGCTTCATGCTGTGCTCCAGTGTATGTGAATCCTTGTGTGCACGCTCCAAGAGTGGAGAGTTTCTGTTTTCCGCAGTCTTGTGGATCTCCTGCACTAAAGCCCTGCTGACCTGCAGGACCAAATTCTTCGAGGATTCCTACTCCTAAAGCCAGACCCTCAGGCCAGGGAGCCTGAGGTGAACCTGAGGACTCTGACCTCTACAATGTAAGTATTTTTCAGTTGTGCATCACCCACCTAACGTTATTTGACTGTGTCATGAAAGCACGCCTGCTGTTTTCTTGTTGTGGCTTCTTTGTTTTGAATGTAAGTTATCTTTTCTCACAATTTCCAGTCTTTTTTATCAGTCGTTTTCAGCAGTTAGCAGTGATTTTGGTGTTTTCATGAGAGGTAGTAAGCTCAAGTCCTACTCTGTTCCTTTGTTTTGTTGTTGTTGTTTTGTTTATTTCATTGCACGAGAGTATAAACATATTTAATACCACTGAACTGTACCCTTAAAAATGTTCAAGGTGATAAATATTCTTGTTTTATTACAGCAAAAAATTAGAAAAAATGAACAAGTATCTGGTATACAAAGAAACATGAATAATTTTCACAAACCTATTATACAGTAAATGATGCAAGATATCAGTAGCACATACCTTAACATTCCAATTATGTAATGATCAAATTAGATAATATGTTGTATTTAAGAAATCTTGTTTTGGTAGGAAAACAAGAAAGAGATGTAAGGAAATGATTACTATAAAATTCTTGTTATCTCTCAGGTGAAAAGAGAGTAGTTAGGAAGGGGCATGAAAGTATCTTCATGGATGCTATCTGTGTTGCTTTTATTTTTCATCCAAATGTTGTGCTTGTAGTGGTGATTACTTTATAATATATCTCTTTGCTGCATTGACTTCTAAATTTTGTACGATCTTCTGTATGCATGTGTGTTCTCAATGGCCTTGGCTATTCACTATTTACTGTCTTGTAAATTTGTCAGTGAGACATAATATCACAAAATATGTATACTAGGAGAAGAAGAGATGGCTACTGAGGCAGCTACAGATGTGAAGTTCACAGTTGGCTACCTAGAAAACCACTCATTTTGAGGTCCAAACCAGAAAGATTGTGAATACTGCCTAAGATTCTTATAAATTACAGCCACTTTCTAGAGGATTGTAGAGAACCATCTGTCTTCAAATTGCTGGCTACTGTGACCTTTCCTATTCTTGAAATGTATAAAGAGGGTTGTGTTTTCTGGAAGAAACTGATTTCTTATCTATATTTCTATCTATAGCTATATCTATTAAATATATCTGAATACCTACATTTATCAGGGTTGCATATGAGTTATATTTCACATTAAAACATATTGAAATGTTTGGAGCATCTTGTCTTTTTGGAAATCTTGAAGTCACTGAAAAAATAAAGAAAACCAATTCATAGCCATATGATCTTCTATACAGGCTTTCTTATTATATTTTAATTACTTTCCTATATTTATATGAATGTATATCTTTTAACTTAATAGCTTTAGCATTAACTGCATAACCTGAATTTGAAATTAACTGGTAATTATTGCATTTAAAATACCTCTTTATAAAAGATATGACTTATATTGAAACAGTTTGCACATAAAAGTGTTAAAGAATGCATTCTTTTTTTGTAGCTTCTCATTAGTTTATTATTTTATACATAGTAGTGTATATATGTGAATCTCAATCTCCCAATTCATCCCACCTACCCTTCCCCACTGATACCTATATGTCTGTTCTCTACATCTCTGTGCCTCTGTTTCTGCTTTGCAAATAAGATCATCTTTACCATTTTTCAAGACTCTGCTTATAAGCTTTGTTTTCTTCTTTCTGGCATACTTCGCTGTGTATGACAGCCTTTAGGTCCATGCACATCTCACAGGTGACACACTTTCATTCCTTTCAGCTAATACTCCATTGTATATATGTACCAGATCTTTATCCATTCCTCTGTTGATGAACTATTAAGTAGTTTCCATGTCCTGGCTGTTGAAAATAGTGCTGCAATGAACATTGGGGTACATGTATCCTTTTGAATTATGGTTTTATGTGGGCATATGCCCAGTAATAGGATTGTGGGATCATGCAGTAGTTCTAGTTTTAGTTTAAGAAACCTCCATACAGTTCTCCATAGTGGCTGTATCAATTTAAATTTCCACCTTGCAGTGCAAGAGGATTCACTTTTCTCCATGCCCTCTCCAGCATTTATTTGTAGACCTTTTTGGTTTGCAGACATTTTTGATGATGGTCATTCTGATCTGTGTTAGGTGATAAATCGTTGTAGTTTTGATTAGCATTTTTCTAATAATTGGTAATGTTGAGCATCTTTTCATGGCCCTCTTGGCATCTTTATGTCTTCTTTGGAGAAATGTCTATTTAGGTCTTCTGCCCATTTTGTGATTGGGTTGTTTGTTGTTTTGATATTGAGCTTCACGAGATGTTTGTATATTTTGGAGATTATTCCCTTGTCAGTTGCTTCATTTGCAAATATTTACCCCCCTTCTGAGGGTTGTCTTTTTGACTTGCTTATAGTTTCCTTTGCTGTGCAAAAGATTTTCAGCTTAATTCAGTTCAGTTCAGTTCAGTTCAGTCGCTCAGTCGTGTCCGACTCTCCGCGACCCCATGAATCACAGCACGCCAGGCCTCCCTGTCCATCACCAACTCCCGGAGTTCACTCAAACTCATGTCCACAGAATCGGTGATGCCATCCAGCCATCTCATTCTCCGTCGTCCCCTTCTCCTCCCGCCCCCAACCTTTCCCAGCATCAGAGTCTTTTCCAGTGAGTCAACTCGTCGCATGAGGTGGCCAAAGTATTGCAGTTTCAGCTTTAGCATCAGTCCCTCCAATGAACATCCAGGATTGATCTCCTCTAGAATGGACTGGTTGGATCTCCTTGCAGTATAAGGGACTCTCAAGAGTCTTCTCCAACACCACAGTTCAAAAGCATCGATTCTTCGGCGGTCAGCCTTCTTCACAGTCCAACTCTCACATCCATACATGACCACGGGAAAAACCATTGCCTTGACTAGACGGACCTTGGTTGGCAAAGTAATGTCTCTGCTTTTTAATATACTATCAAGGTTGGTCATAACTTTCCTTCCAAGGAGCAAGCGTCTTTTAATTTCATGGCTGCAATCAGCATCTGCAGTGATTTTGGAGCCCAAAAAAACAAAGTCTGACACTGTTTCCACTGTTTTTCCATCTATTTCCCATGAAGTGATGGGACCAGATGCCATGATCTTTGTTTTCTGAATGTTGAGCTTCAAGCCAACCTTTTCACTCTCCTCTTTCACTTTCATCAAGAGGCTTTTGAGTTCCTCTTCACTTTCTGCCATAAGGGTAGTGTCATCTGCATATCTGAGATTATTGATATTTCTCCCAGCAATCTTGATTCCAGCTTGTGCTTCTTCCAGCCCAGCGTTCCTCATGATGTACTCTGCATATAAGTTAAATAAGCAAGGTGACTTAGGTCCCATTTATTTATTTTTATGTTTATTTTCATTATTCTAGGAGATGGTTCAAAAAAGATCTTGCTGTGATTTATGTCAGTGAAGGTTCTGAATAAGTTTTTCTCTAAGAGTTTTATAGTGTCTGGTCTTACATTTAGGTTTTTAATCCATTTATAGTTTATTTTTCTTCTTAGTGTGCAGTTCAGTCCAGGTCACTCTGACATGACTGATTCTTCACAATCCCATGGACTGCAGCACAACAGGCTTCCCTATCCATAACCAACTTCTGGAGCTTACTCAAACTCATATCCATTGAGTCGGTGATGCCATCCAACCATCTCATCCTCTGTCATCCCCTTCAACTCTGGCCTTCAGTCTTTCCCAGCATCAGGGTCTTTTCAAAGGAGTCAATTCTTCGGATAAAGTGGCCACGTATTAGAGTTTCAGCTTCAGCATCAGTCCTTTCAATGAATATTCAGGCTGATTTCCTTTAGGATTGACTGGTTGGATCTCGTTGCAATCCAAGCGACTCTCAAGAGTCTTCTCCAAACCACAGTTCAAAAGCATCAATTTTTCAGTACTCAGCTTTCTTTGTAGTCCAACTCTCACATCCATACATGACCACTGGAAAAACCATAGCTTTGACCAGATGGACCTTTGTTAGCAAAGTAATGTCTCTGCTTTTTAATATGCTGTCTAGGTTGGTCATAGCTTTTCTTCCAAGGAGCGTCTTTTAATTTCATGGCTGCAGTCACCATCTGCAGTGATTTTGGAGGCCCCCTCCTCAAATAAAGTCTGTCACTGTTTCTATTGTTTCCCCATCTATTTGCCATGAAGTGATGGGACTGGATGCCATGATCTTAGTTTTCTGAATGTTGAGCTTTAAGCCAACTTTTTCACTCTCCTCTTTCACTTTCATCAAGAGGCTCTTTAATTCTTCTTTGTTCTCTGCTATAAGGGTGGTGTCATCTGCATATCTGAGGTTATTGATATTTCCCCTGGCATTCTTGATTCCAGCTTGTGCTTCACCCAGCCCAGCATTTCTCATGATGTACTCTGTATATAAGTTAAATAACCATGGTGACTATATACAGCGTTGACATATTCCTTTCCCGATTTGGAACCAGTCTATTGTTCCATGTCCGGTTTTAACTGTTGCTTCTTGACCTGCATACAGATTTCTCAGGAGGCAGGTCAGATGGTCTGGTATTACCATCTCTTTCAGAATTTTCCATAGTTTGTTGTGATCCACAGAGTCAAAGGCTTTGGTGTAGTCAATAAAGCAGAAGTAGATGTTTTTTGGAACTTTCTTGATTATTGTATGATGCAGCGAATGTTGGCAATTTGATCTCTGGTTCCTCTGCTTTTTCTAAATGCGGTTTGAACATCTGGAAGTTCACGATTCAGATACTGTTGAAGCCTGGCTTGGAGAATTTTGAGCATTAATTTGCTAGCGTGTGAGATGAGTGCAATTGTGCGGTAGTTTGAGCATTCTTTGGCATTGCCTTTCTTTGGGATTGGAATGAAAACTGACCTTTTCCAGTCTTGTGGCTACTGCTGAGTTTTCCAAATTTGCTGGCATATTGAGTTCAACACTTTCACACCATTGCCTTTTCGGGTTTGAATTAGCTCAACTGGAATTCCATCACCTCCACTAGCTTTATTCATAGTGATGCTTCCTAAGTCCCACTGGACTTCACATTCCAGGATGTCTGGCTCTAGATTACTGATCACACCATCATGGTTATCTGGGTCATAAAGATCATTTTTGTACAGTTCTTCTGTGTATTCTTGCCACCTCTTCTTAATATCTTCTGCTTCTATTAGGTCCATACCATTTCTGAACTTTATTGAGCCCATCTTTGCATGAAATGTTCCCTTGGTATCTCTAATTCTTTCTTGAAGAGATCTCTAGTCTTGCCCATTATTTTGTTTTCGTCTATTTCTTTGCACTGATCACTGTGGAAGATTTTCTTATCTTTCCTTTCTGTTCTTTGGAACTCTGCATTCAAATGGGTGTAACTTTCCTTTTCTCCTTGCCTTTTGCATCTTTTTTTTCTCAGCTCTTTGTAAGGCCTCCTCAGACAACCATTTTGCCTTTTTGCATTTCTTTTTCTTGGGGATAGTCTTGATCACAGCCTTCTGTACAATGTCATGAATCTCCATCCATAGTTCTTTAGGCACTCTATCAAATCTAATCCCTTGTATCTATTTGTCACTTCCACTGTATAATCATACGGGATATGATTTAGGTCGTATCTGAATGATCTAGTGGTTTCCCCTACTTTCTTCTATTTAAGTCTGAATTGAGCAATAAGGAGTTCATTTCTGAGCCACAGTCAGCTCCTGGTGTTTCTTTTTATTTCTGACTGTATAGAGCTTCTCCATCTTTGATGCAAAGAATATAATCAGTTTGATGTTGGTATTGACAATCTGGTGATGTCCATGTGCAGTTGTCTCTTGTGTTGTTGGAAGAGGGTGTTTGCTGTGACCAGTGTGTTCTTTTTACAAAACTCTGTTAGCCTTTGCCCTGCTTTGTTTTGTACTCCAAGGCCAAATTACGTTAGCAAGTAACCAAATCATAGTGTTAGGGAGTGTTTTAATGTCATTCTTTTACATGTAGCTGTCCAGTTTTCACAGCACCACTTATTGAAGAGACTGTCTTTACTCCACTGTATATTCTTCCATCCTTTGTCATAAATTAAATGACCACAGGTGCATGGGTTTCTCTCTGGGCTTTCTACCCTGTTCCAGTGATTTATATTTCTGATTTTGTACCAGTAGCATACTATCTCAATAACTGTAGCTTTGTAGTATAGTCTGAGGTCAGGGATCCTGATTACTCCAGCTCCATTTTTCTTTCTCAAGATCACTCTCTCTATACAAGATCTTTTGTGTTGCCTATAAATTACAATTTTTTAAATTAATTCTGTGAAAAATGGCCTTGGTAATTTGATAGGGATTGCACTGAGTCTGTAGATTGCCTTGAATAATATTGTCATTTTCACAATATTGATTCTTGCAATCCAAGAACGTAGTCTACCTATCCATAATTTTGAGTTATCTCTGATTTCTTTCACCACTATCTTATAGTTTTCTGCATACAGATCTTTTGCCTCCTTCCATAGGTTTATTCCTAGGTATTTTATTTTTTCACTGCAGTAATACGTGGGATTCATTCTTTAATTTCTCTTTCTGATCTCTCACTGTTAGTGTATGTGAATGCAAGAGATTTCCTCATATTAGTATTTTTAAATCTATCTTGAAGTTTTTTTTTTAATTTATTTTTAGTTGAAGATAATTGCTTTACAGTATTGTTGGTTTCTGCCATACATCAACATGAGTCAGTCATAGGTATACATATGTCCCCTCCCTCATGTGCCTCCCTCCCACCTGCCACACCATCACAACCCTCTAAGTTGTCACAGAGCTCCAATTTGAATAGCCTAAGTCATAGAAAGTTCCCACTGGCTATGTGTTTTACATATGGTAGTGCAGAATGCATAGTTGTGAAGTTTCCATGCTACTTTCTCCATTCATCCCACCTTCTCCTTCCCCCCACCTCCATTTCCATAAGTCTGTTATCTATGTCTGTCTCCATTGCTGCCCTGCAAATAGGTTTATCTGTACCATCTTTCTAGATTCCATATATATAGGTTAATATACGATACTTGTTTTTCTCTTTCTGACTTACTTCACTCTGTACAATAGACTCTAGATTCATCCACTTCATTAGGACTGACTCAAATGTGTTCCTTTTTATGGCTGAGTAATATTCCATTGTATATATGTACCACAACTTCTTTATCCATCTGTCAATAGACATCTAGGTTGCTTCCATGTTCTAGCTATTGAAAATATTGCTGCAGTCAACACTGGGATACATGTGTCTTTTTCAATTTTGGTTTCCTTGGGGTATATGCCTACGAGTGCAATTGTTGAGTCATATGTAGTTTTATTCCTACTTTTTAAGGAATCTCCATACTGTCTTCCATAGTGACTGTATCAATTTACATTCTCACCAACAGTGAAAGAGGGTTCCCTTTTCTCCACACCCTCTCCAGCATTTATTGTTTGTAGATTTTTTGATGATAGCCACTCTAACTGCTGTGAGGTAATATCTCATTGTAGTTTTGATTTATGTTACTCTATGATGAGAGATGTTGAGCACCTTTTCATGTGTTTATTAGCTATCTGTGTGTCTTCTTTCTTTATTCCTAGGTGGCGCAATGGTGAAGATCAGCCTGCAATGCAGGTGACTTGGGAGATATGGATTTGAGCCCTGTGTCAGGAAGATCCTAGAGAAGGAAATGGCAACCCACTCCAGTATTCTTGCCTGGAAAATTTCATGGACAGAGGAGCCTAACAGACTATAGTCAATGGGGTCACAAAGAGTTGGACACAACTGAACATGAGCATACGCACATCTTTAGAGAAATGTCAGGTTAGGTCTTTTGCCCACTTTTTGGTTGGGTTGTTTGTTTTTCTGATATTGAGTTGCATGAGCTGCTTGTATGTTTTGAAAATTAATCCTCTGTCATTTGTTTCATCTGCTATTATTTTCTCCCATTCTGAGGGTTGTCTTTCCACCTTGTTTATAGTTTCCTTTTCTGTGCAGAAACTTTTAAGTTTAATTAGGTCCCACTTGTTTGTTTATTTTTATTTTCATTACTCTGGGAGGTGGGTCATAAAGGATCTTGCTGTGATTCATGTCAAAGAGTGGTCTGCCTATTTTCTTCTAAGAGTTTTATGGTATCTTTCCTTAGATTTAGTTCTTTTAATCCATTTTGAGTTTATCTTTGTGTGTGGTGTTAGGAAGTATTCTAATTTCATTCTTTTATGCAGCGCTGTCCAGTTTTCCCGGCACCACTTACTAAAGAGACTGTCTTTTCCTCATTGTTTATTCTTGCCTCCTTTGTCATGACTATACCCATATATTCTTGCATGGGTTTATCTCTGGGCCTGTTGTCTTATTCCACTGATCTATATTTCTGATTTTGTGCCAGTACCATACTCTCTTGAAGACTGTAGCTTTCTAGTATAATCTGAAATCAGGAAGGTTGATTCCTCCAGCTCCTTTCTTCTTTCTCAAGACTGCTTTGGCTTTTGGGGGTCTTTTGTGTTTCCATCCAAATTGTGAAAATTTTTGTTCTAATTCTGTAAAAACTGCCATTGATAATTTGGTAGAGATTGCATTGAATCTGTAGATTGAATTTGGTAGTATAGTCATTTTCACAGTATTGATTCTTCCAGTCCAAGAACATGGAATATCTCTCCGTTTTGTTATGTTGTCTTGATTTCTTTCGTCAGTTTCTTATAGTTTTCTGTATACAGCTCTTTTGTCTCCTTAGGTTTGTTTATTCCTAGGCATTTTATTTTTGTTGCAGTGATAAATAGGATTGATTCCTTAATTTCTCTTTCTGATTTTTCATTGTTAGTGTATAGGAATACAAGTGATTCTGTGTATTGATTTTGTATCCTGCAACTTTACTAAATTCACTGTTTAGCTCTAGTAATTTTCTGATAGTATATTTAGGGTTTTCTGTGTATAGTATCATGTTGTCTGCAGACAGAGTTTTGCTTCTTCTTTTCCAACCTGGATTCCTTTTATTTCTTTTTCTTCTCTGTTTCCATTGCTGCTGCTGCTGCTGCGAACTCCAGTCGTGTCCGACTCTGTGTGATATAGATAGAAGCCCACCAGGCTCCTCCATCTACAGGATTCTCCAAGCAAGAATACTGGAGTGGGTTGCCATTTCCTTCTCCAGATTGCCATAACTAGGACTTCCAAAACTATGCTGAATAATAGTGGTGAGAGTGGGCACCCTTGTCTTGTTCCTGATCTTAGAAGGAATGCTTTCAGTTTTTCACCATTGAGAATAATTTTTGCTATGGGTTTTTCATGTATGGCCTTTATTATGTTGAGGTAGGTTCCTTCTATGCCCATATTTTGAAGAGTTTTTTTTTAAATCATAAATGGGTGCTGAATTTTGTCCTAAGCTTTTTCTGCATCTATTGAGATTATTGTGTGGTTTTTATCTTTCTGTTTTTTAATATGGTGTATCACATTGGTTGATTTGTATATATTGAAGAATCCTTGTATCCCTGGGATAAATCTGGCTTTATCATGATTGTGTATTAATTTTGTATCTTGCAACGTTATTCATTTCTTTGATCAGCTCTGGTAGTTTTCTGGTGGCATCTTTAGAATTTCTATGTGTCGTATCATGTCATCTGCAAACAGTAACAGTTTTACTTCTTCTTTTCCAGTTTGGATCCTTTTTATTTCTTTTTCCTTGCGACTGTGGCTAGGACCTCCAAAACTATCTTGACTAATAGTGACAAGAGTGGACATCTGTGTCTTGCTCCTGATCTTAGAGGAAAGGCTTTTAGTTTCTCACCATTGAGAATAATGTTTGCTGTGTGTGTTTGTTATATATAGTCTTTATTATGTTGAAATATGTTCTGTCTATGCCCCCTTTCTGGAGAGTTTTTATCATAAATGGGTGTTGAATTTTATCAAAAGCTTTTTCTGCATCTATTGAGATGATCATATGGTTTTTATTCTTCAGTTTGTTAATATGGTGTATCACATTGATTGATTTATGTATATTGATGAATTATTGTATCCCTGGGATATATCCCACTTGATCATGATATATGATCCTTTTAATGTATTGTTGGATTTGGTTTGCTAGTATTCTGTTGAGGATTTTTGTGTCAATGTTCATCAATGATTTTGGCCTATAATTTTGTGTTTTTTTGATATTTTTGTCTGATTTTGTATCAGGATGATGGTGGCCCCATAGAGGAGCTTGAGAGTGTTCCTGCCCCTGCTACTTTTTGGAAGAGCTTGAGAAGGATAGGTGTTAGCTCTTCTCTAAATATTTGATAAAACTTGCCTGTGAAGTCATCTGGTCCTAGAATTTTGTTTGTTGAAAGATTTTTAATGATAATTTCCTTTACTTGTGATTGACCTGTTCATAGTTTCTGTTTCTTCCTGGTTCAGTCTTAGAAGATTTTACTTTTCTAAGAATTTGGCCATTTCTTCCAGGTTGTCCATTTTATTGACATATAGTTGCTTGTAGTGGTCTCTTCTGATCCTTTGTATTTCTGCAATGTCAGGTATAACTTCTCCTTTTTCAGTTGTAATTTTGTTGATTTGAGTCCTGTCCCTTTTATCTTGATTGTGGCTATATCTCAATTTTGTTTATCTTACCAAATAATTAGATTTTAATTTTACCAATTTTTTTCTATTTTCTTTGTTTCTGTTTTATTTCTGTTCTGTTCTTTATGATTTTGTTCCTCTACTAACACTGGGATATTTTTGTTCTCCTTTCTCAGTTTGCTTTATATGTAAGGTTAGGCTCTTCCTTTGAGATTTTTCTTGTTTCTTGATACAGGGTTATATTGCTATAAACTTCTCTTTTCGAAATGCTTTTTTTGGAAAAAGGTTTTTGTTGTTGTTGTTGGCCAGGAGAGAGTCTCAAGAGGGAGGGGATATGTGTATGTGTGTGGCTGAGTTACATTATTGTTTGGCAGAAACTAATACAACATTGTAAAGCAATTATCCTCTCATTAAAAATAAATTTAGAAAATTTTTATTGTTGGGTTATAATTGCTTTACAATATTGTGTTAGTTTCTGCGGTGTAACAAAGTGAATCATCTATATGTAAGCATACATCCCTCTCCGCCACCATTCCACCCCTCTACGTCATGACAGAACACTGAGCTGTGCTGCTTGTGCTGCACAGTAGCTTCACACTAGCTATTTTACACATGGTAGTGTGTATATGTCAGTGCTGCTCTCCTAATCAGTCCACCATCCCTTTTCCCCTCTGTGTCCGGTCTCTCTCTGTCTGAGTCTCTATTCTTGCTGTGTAAATAGGTCCATCTGTATCATTTTCTAGATTCTGTATATATGCATTAATATTCAATATTTGTTTTTCTGACTTACTTCACTCTGTGTGACAGCCTCTAGGTCCATCCACATCACTACAAATCACTCAATTTTGTTCTTTTTAATGATTTAGTATTATTCTGTTGTATATGTGTGCCACATCTTTATTCATCTGTTGACAGACACTTAGGTTGCTTCCGTGTCCTGGCTCTTGTAAAAAGTGCTAAAATGAATACTCAGGTGCATGTATCTTTTCACATTATGGTTTTCTCCAGATACATACCAAAGAGTGGAATTTCTGAGTCATATGGTAGTTCCATTTTTAGTTTTCAAAGGAGCCTCCATGCATTATCCATAGTAACTGTATTAGTTTGCATTTCTGCCAACTGTGCAAGAGGGTTCCCTTTTTCTCCACACCCGCTCCAGCATTTATTTTTTGTACATTTTGTGATGATGGCCATTGTGAATGATGTGAGGTGATACCTCACTGTAGTTTTGATTTGTGTTTCTCTAATAGTGATGTTGAGCATTTTTTCATGTGTTTATTGGCTATCTGTATGTCTTCTTTGGAGAAATGTCTATTTACATTTTCTCCCCATTTTCTGATTGGCTTGTTTTTTTTTATTTGATACTGAGCTGCATATGCTATTTTTATATTTTGCAGATTAATCGTTTTCTCAGTTGCTTCGTTTGCAAGTATGTTCTCCCAGTCTGAGGGTTGTCTTTTCATCTTACAATTTGCTTTGTTGTGCAAATTTTTTGGTGTGATTGGGTCCCATTTTTTATTTTCATTACTCTATGAGGTTGTTCAGAGAGATCTTAGTGTGATTTATGTCAGAGTGTTCTGCCTACTTTTTTTCCAAGAGTTTTTTGGTTTTTTTTTTTTTTTTCTTTTTTAATAGTATCTGGCCTTACATTTAGGTTGTTAATCCATTTTTAGTTTATTTGTGTGCATGGTGTTAGGGAGCATTCTAATTCCATTCTTTTACACTTAACTGTCTATAGTTTTCACAGCACCACTTATTGAAGAGGGTGTGTTTTCTCCATTGTGCTTTCTCGCCTCCTGTGTCAAAGATTTGGTGACTGTAAGTGTGTGGGTTTATTTCTGGGCTTTGTATCCTGTTCCATTGATCTATATTTTTGTTTTTGTGCAAGTACCGTACTATCTTGACGACTGTAGCTTTGTAGTATATTGAAATGTAGGGGATCCAGATTTCTTCAGCTCTGTTTTTCATTCTCAGTATTGGTTTTACTAAGTGGGGTCTTTTGTGTTTCCATACAAACTATAAAATTTTTTGTTTTAATTCTGTGAAAAATGGCCTTGGTAATTTGATACAGGTTGCATTGAATCTGTAGATTGCATTGAATAGTATCTTACAGTTTTCTGGATACAGGTCTTTTGTCCCTTTAGGTATGTTTATTCCTAGGTGTTTTATTCTTTCTGTTGCAGGGGTGAATGGGATTATTGCCTTAATTTGTTTTACTAATTTTTCATTGTTAGTGTATAGGCATGCAAGAGATTTCTGTGTATTCATTTTGTGTCCTGTGACTTTACTAATTTCATTGTTTAGCTGTAGTAGTTTTCTGGTGGTATCTTTAGGATTTTCCATGTATAGTATCATGTCATCTGCAAACAGTGACAGTTTTACTTCTTTTCCAATTTGGCTTGCTTTTATTTCCTTTTCTTCTCTGATTGCCATAACTGAGACTTCCAAAACTATGTTGAATAATAGTGACAAGAGTGAGCATCTGTGTCTTGTTATTGATCTTCAAGGAAATTTTTTCATATTTCAGTGTTGAGAATGATGTTTCCTGTAGGGTTTATTATATATTGCCTTTATTATGTTGAGTATGTTCCATCTATGCCCAAATTCTGGACAGTTTTTTTTTTTTAATCATAAATAGATGTTGCTGTGCTGTGCTTAGTTGCTCAGTTGTGTCCAGCTCTTTGCAACCCCATAAACTGTAGCAAACCAGGCTCCTCTGTCCATGGGGTTTCTCCAGGCAAAAATACTGGAATGGGTTGCCATTCCCTCCTCCAGGGGATCTTCCCAACCTAAAGATCAAACCCAGGTCTTCCACGTTGCAGGAGGAATTTTTTTTTTACCATCAGAGCCACCAGGGAAGCCTAAGAATACTGGAGTGGGTAGCCTATACCTTCTCCATGGGATCTTCCTGACCCAGAAATCAAACCAGGGTCTCCTGCATTGATCGCAGATTCTTTACCAGCTGAGCTACCAGAGAAGCCCTAAATGCATTTTGAATTTTGTCAAAGCTTTTCTCCATATATTGAAATTATCATGGTTTTTACCCTTCTACTTGTTGATATGGTGTATCACATTAATTGATGTGCATATATTGAAGAATCTTTGCATTCTTTGTATAAACTTCACTTGATCATGGTGTATGTTCCCTTTAACATGTTGTTGGGTTTGAATTGCTAGTATTTTTTTTGAGGATTTTTAAGTCTATGTTTAATCAATGTTATTGGCCTGTAATTTGTGTGTGTGTGTACTTTCTTTGTCTGGTTTTGGTATCCGGGTGATGATGGCCCTGTAGGATGAGCTTGGGAATGTTCCTCCCTCTGAAATTTTTTGAGGAGTTTGAGAAGGATAAGTGTTAGATCTTCTATAAATATTTGCTAGAACATGCCTGAGAAGCCATTTGGTCTTTGACTTTTGTTTTTAGGCAGATTTTTAATCAGTCTCAATTTCATTATTTGTGATTGGTCTGTTCATAATTTTTATTTCTTCCTTGTTTAGTCTTGAAAGATTGTACTTTTTCAAGAATTTGTCCATTTCTTCTAGATGGTCCATTATGTTTGCATATAGTTGTTTGTAGTAGTCTCTATGTTCCTTTGTATTTCTGCAGTATCAATCGCATCTTCTTTTTTACTTCTAATTTTGTTTTTTAGTCCTCTCCCTTTTTTCTTCATGAGTCTGGATAAAGATTTATCAATTTTGTTTATCATCTCAAAGAAGCAGTTTTTATTTCATTGTTGTTATTGTTCAGTTGCTAAGTCGCATCCAACTCTTCGAGACTCCATGGACTTTAGCACACCGGGGTTCACTGTCCTTCACAATCTCCCAGAGTTTGCTCAAACTCGTATCCATTGAGTCAGTGATGCCATCCAACCATTTCATACTCTGTTGCCCCATTCTCCTTTTGACATTCCCCGCATTAACTGGGTTGATATCCTTGCAGTCTAAGAGTCTCTCAAGAGCCTTCTCCAGCACCACAATTCGAAAGCATCATATTTGGGGCAGTCACCCTTCTTTCTGGTCCAACTCTCATATCTGTACATGACCTATTGGAAAAACCATAGCTTTGATTATATGAACCTTCGTTGGCAAGGTGATGTCTCTGCTTTTTAATATGCTGTCTAATTTGTCAAAACTTTCCTTCCAAGGAGTAAGTGTCTTTTAATTTCATGGCTGCAATAACCATCTGCAGTGATTTTGGAGCCCAAGAAAATAAAATCTGTCACTGTTTCAACTTTTTCCCCTTCTATTGTTATGAAGTGATGGAACCAGATGTCATGATCTTAGTTTTTTGAATGTTGAGTTTTAAGCTAGCTTTTTCCCTCTTCTCTTTTACCGTCATCAAAAGGCTCTTTAGTTCCTCTTCACTTACTGCAATTCTAGTGGTATCATCTACATATCTGAAGTTGCTATCTCTCCTGGTAACCTTGCTCATGTGAAGAGTTGACTCACTGGAAAAGACTCTGATGCTGGGAGGGATTGGGGGCAGGAGACGGGGACGACAGAGGATGAGATGGCATCACCGACTCGATGGTTGTGAGTTTGAGTGAACTCCGGGAGTTGGTGATGGACAGGGAGGCCTGGCGTGCTGTGATTCATGGGGTCACATAGAGTTGGACACGACTGAGTAACTGAACTGAACTGAACCTTTCTTCCGGCTTGTGATTCATCCAGCCTGGCATTTCACATGATATACTCTGCATAGAGGTTAAATAAGCAGGGTGACAATATGCAGCCTGGTTGTAATCCTTTCCCAATTTTGAACCAGTCTGTTTTTCCATGTCAGGTTCTAACTGTTGCTTCTTGATCCATATACAGGTTTCTCAGGAGATAGGTAAGGTGGTTTGGAATTCCTATCTCTTTAAAAATTTTCCACAGTTGTGATCCACACAGTCAAAAGTTTTAGTGTAGTCAATGAAGCAGAAGTAGATGTTTTTGGGGAATTCCTTTGCTTTCTCTGTGACCCAGCGAATGTTGCCAATTTGATCTCTGGTTCCTCTGCCTTTTCTAATCCCAGTTTGTACATGTGGAACTTTTCAGTTCACATACTACTGAATCCTAGTTGGAAGGATTTTGAGCATAACTTTTTTGGGCTCCAAAATCACTGCAGATGCTGATTGCAGCCAGGAAATTAAAAGACACTTACTCCTTGGAAGGAAAGTTATGACCAACCTAGATAGCATATTAAAAAGCAGACATTACTTTGCCAACCAAGGTCCATCTAGTCAAGGCTATGGTTTTTCCCGTGGTCATGTATGGATGTGAGAGTTGGACTGTGAAGAAAGCTGATCGCTGAAGAATTGATGCTTTTGAACTATGGTGCTGGAGAAGACTCTTGAGAGTCCCTTGGACTGCAAGGAGGTCAAACCAGTCCATTCTAAAGGAGATCAATCCTGGGTGTTCATTGGAAGGACTGATGCTAAAGCTGAAACTCCAACACTTTGGCCACCTCATGCGACGAGTTGACTCACTGGAAAAGAGTCTGATGCTGGGAGGGACTGGGATGGGAGGAGACGGGGACGACAGAGAATGAGATGGCTGGATGGCATCACCGACTCGATGGACATGAGTTTGGGTGAGCTCCAGGAGTTGGTGATGGAGAGGGAGGCCTGGCATGCTGTGATTCATGGGGTCGCAAAGAGTCGGACACGACTGAGCCACTGAACTGAACTTGCTAGCTTGTGAAATAAGCTCAATTGTATGGTAGTTTGAACATTCTTTAGCATTGCCCTTCTTTGGGATTGGAATGAAAACACCTTTTGCAGTCCAGTGGTCTACTAAGGAAAACTATTAAGTTTTCCAAATTTGCTGACATATTGAACTTTAACAGCATTATCTTGTAGGATTTTAAATAGCTCAGCTGGCATTCTATCACCTCCACTAGCTTTGTTCATAATGATGCTTTCTAAAGCCCACTTGACTTCACACTCTAGGATGTCTGGCTCTAGGTGGGGGGAGCACACCATCATGATTATCCACGTTATTAAGATCTTTTTCATATAGTTCTGTGTATTCTTGCCACCTCTTTTTAATCTCTTCTACTTCTGTTAGGTCCTTACCATTTCTGCCCTTTATTGTGCCTACCCTTGCATGAAATGTTCCCTTGATATCTCCCAATTTTCGTAAGGAGATTTCTAGTCTTTCCCATTCTATTGTTTTCCTCTATTTCTTTGCATTGTTCACTTAAGAAGACCTTCTCTTGTCTCCTTGCTATTCTCTGGAACTTTGCATTCAGTTGGGTGTATCTTTCCCTTTCTTCCTTGCCTTTCACTTCTTTCTTTCCTCAGCTGTTTCTAAAGCCTCCTCAGACAACCACTTTGCCTTCTTGCCTTTCTTTTTCTTTGGGATGGTTTTGGTCACTGCCTCCTGTATAGTATTGGGAACCTCTGTCCATTGTTCTTCAGGCACTCTGTGTACTAGATTTAATCCCTTGAATCTGTTTGTCACCTCCACTGTGTAATCATAAGGGATATGATTTAGGGTCATACCTGAATGGCCTAATGGTTTTCCACTTAAGTTATTTTCTTCAATTTAAACTGAATTTTGCAATATGGAGCTGATGATCTGAGCCACAGTTAACTCCAGGTCTTGTTTTTGCTTACTGTGTAGAGCTTCTCCATCTTCGGCTGCAAAGAACATTATCAGTCTAATTTCGGAATTGACCCATCTGGTGATGTCCATGTGTAGAGTTATGTCTTGTATTATTGAAAGAAAATGTTTGCTACAACCAGTGTGTTGTTATGACTAAACTCTGTTAGCCTTTTCCCTGCTTCATTTTGTACTCCAAGGCAAAACTTGCCTGTTAGTCCACGTTTCTCTTGACTTCCTACTTTTGCATTCCAATTCCATTTGATGTAAAGGACATCCATTTTTGGTGTTAGTTCTAGAGGTCTTGTAGGTCTTCATAGAACTGGTCAACTTCAGTTTCTTTAGCATTAATGTTTGAGGCGTAGACTTGGATTCCTATGGTGTCAATCGCTTTGCCTTGGAAACGAACTGAACTCATTCTGTCGTTTTTGAGTTTGCACCCAAGTACTGTGTTTCCAACTTTTTTGTTGACATGAGGGCTACTCCAATTCTTCTAAAGGATTCTTGCCCACAGTAGTAAATAATCATGATTATCTGAATTAAATTTGTCCATTCTTGTCCATTTTAGTTCACTGGCTCCTAAGTTGTCGATGTTCACTCTTGGTCATCTCCTGCTTGACACATCCAGCTTACATTACGTCATGGACCTAACATTCATGTACCTATGTAATATTGTTCTTTATAGCATCACACTTAGTTTTCACCACCAGACACATCCACAATTGAATGTCCTTTCTGCTTTGGCCCTGCCTCTTCATTCTTTCTGGAGATATTAGTAATTCCCTTCTTTTCTTCCCCAATAACATATTGGACAACTTGGGGGGCTCATCTTCTAGTGTCATTTATTTTTGCCTTTTCATACTGTCCATAGGGTTGTGGTAAGAATACTGGAGTGGTTTGGCATTCTCTTCTCCTACGAACCACGTTTTGTCAGAACTGATTTAAATATCCCTGCTAGAACTTCTTTTGCTGCACCCCATAGAATTTGGGTCATTATGTTTTCATTGTCATTTATTTCTAGGTATTTCATTATTTCCACTTTGATTTCTTCAGTGACCCCTTGGTTATTTAATCTTATAATATTTAGTCTCCATATATTTGTGTTTTTTATATTATTTTTCCTGTAACTGATTTCTAATCTCATAGCATTTTGGTCCAAAAAGGTACTTGATATGATTTCATTTTTCTTAAATTTACCAAGGCTTGATTTGTGACTCAAGATGGGATCTCTCTTGGAGAATGTTCTGTGTACACCTGAGTTCAGTTCAGTTCAGTTCAGTAGAAAGTTTATTTTGCCACTTTCAGATGGAGTGTACTATAAATATCAAGTAAATCTGTGTGTCATTTAAAGGCTTGTATTTTCTTATTATTTTTCTGTCTGGATGATTTATCCATTGGTGTAAGCGGAGTGTTAAAGTCTCCCACTATTATTGTGTTTCTATTGATTTCCTCTTTTATGGCTGTTAGGTTTTGCCTTATGTATTGCGGTGCTCCTATGTTGGTTGCGTGAAAGTGTTAGTTGCTCATCTGTTGGTTGCATATATAATTGTTATATCTTCTTGGATTGATGTCTTGATCATTATGTAGTATCCTTCCTTGTCTCTTTTAATAGTACTTAAAGTGTGTTTTGTCTAATATGAGTACTGCTACTCCGACTTTCTTTTGATTTCTATTTGCTTGGAATATCATACTCCATCCCCTCACTTTCAGTCTATATGTGTCCCTTGGTCTGAAGTGGGTCTTTTGCAGACAGCATACTTATGGATTGTTTTTGTATCCATTCATCCTGTCTATATCTTTTGTTTGGAGCATTTACTCCATTTACGTTTAAGTTAATTATCGATAATGCATGTTCCTACAGCCATTTTCTTCATTGTTTTAGGCTTGTTTTTGTAAGTCTTCTAATTCTTTTATGTTTCCCAGCTAGAGAAGTTCCTTTAGCATTTGTGGTAAAACTGGTTTGGTGGTGCTAAATTCTGTGAGGTTTTGCCACTCCCTGAAGCTTCTGATTTCTCTGTTGAATGTGAATGAGATCCTTGCTGGGTAGAGTAATCTTGGTTGTAGGTTTTCCCCCTTTCATCATTTAAAATATATCCTGCCATTCCATTCTGGCCTGCAGAGTTTCTGCTGAAAATGTTGATAAACTTATGGGAATTCCCTTGCATGTTATACATTACTCGTTGCTTTTCCTTGGTGCTTTTAATATTTCATCTTTGTATTTATTTTTTGTTAGTATGATTAATATGTGTCTTAGAGTGTTTCTCCTTGGCACTGTATGTCATTCTCTGCACTGCCTGGATTTGATTGACGATTTCCTTTCCCCCATGTGAGGGAAGTTTTTTTACTATAATCTCTTCAAATATTTTCTCAGACTCTTGCTCTTTCTCAATTTCTTCTGCAGCCCCTATAATTCAAATATTGGTGCATTTAATATTCTCCTGGAGGTCTCTTGAGTCTGTTTTAATTTTTAAAAATTCTGTCTTTCAACTCACTTATTCATTATTCTGCCTCAGGTATTCTGCTATTGATTCTTTCTACTGTATTTTTCATTCCAGTATTTTATTGTTCATCTTTTTATATCTTCTAGCTTTTTGTTAAACATCTCTTGTATATTCTCTGTCTGTACCTCCATTCTTTTTTTTTTTTTTTTGGTTTATTGTTATCAGTGTTCAGTATCTGTTTTTAAAAAATGTATATATGTTATTGAAGTATAGTTGACTTACAATGTTTCAGGTGCACAGCAAGGTGATTAACTTTCATGAGGAACGCTGGGCTGGAAGAAGCACAAGCTGGAATCAAGATTGCTGGGAGAAATATCAATAACCTCAGATATGCAGATGACACTACCCTTATGACAGAAAGTGAAGAGGAACTCAAAAGCCTCTTGATGAAAGTGAAAGAGGGGAGTGAAAAGGTTGGCTTGAAGCTCAACATTCAGAAAACAAAGATCATGGCATCTGGTCCCATCACTTCATGGGAAATAGATGGAAAAACAGTGGAAACAGTGTCAGACTTTATTTTGGGGGGCTCCAAAATCACTGCAGATGCTGATTGAAGCCATGAAATTAAAAGACGCTTACTCCTTGGAAGGAAAGTTATGACCAACCTTGATAGTATATTAAAAAACAGAGACATTACTTTGCCAACCAAGGTCCGTCTAGTCAAGGCTATGGTTTTTCCCATGGTCTTGTATGGATGTGAGAGTTGGACTGTGAAGAAAGCTGATCGCTGAAGAATTGATGCTTTTGAACTGTGGTGTTGGAGAAGACTCTTGAGAGTCCCTTGGACTGCAAGGAGATCCAACCAGTCCATTCTAGAGGAGATCAATCCTGGGTGTTCATTGGAGGGACTGATGCTAAAGCTGAAACTGCAATACTTTGGCCACCTCATGCGATGAGTTGACTCACTGGAAAAGACTCTGATGCTGGGAAACGTTTGGGGGCGGGAGGAGAAGGGGATGACCGAGAATGAGATGGCTGGATGGCATCACCGACTCTGAGGACATGAGTTCGAGTGAACTCTGGGAGTTGGTGATGGACAGGGAGGCCTGGCGTGCTGTGATTCATGGGGTCGCGGAGAGTCGGACACGACTGAATGTCTGAACTGAACCGAATCAATTCAGTTCAGTCACTCAGTTGTGTCCGACTCTTTGCGACCCCATGAGCTGCAGCATGCCAGGCCTCACTGTCCGTCACCAACTCCCAGAGCTTGCTCAAACTCCTATCCATTGAGTTGGTGATGCCATCCAACCATCTCATCCTTTGTTGTCCCCTTCTGCTCCCACCTTCAGTCTTTCCCAGCATCAGGGTCTTTTCCAGTGAGTCGGTTCTTCATGTCATTTGGCCAAAGTATTGGAGCTTCAGCTTCAGAGTCAGTCCTTCCAATGAATATTCAGGATTGATTTCCTTTAGGGTGGACTGGTTGGATTTCCTTGCAGTCTAATGGACTCTCAAGAGTCTTCTCCAACACCACAGTTCAAAAGCATCGATTCTTCAGCGCTCAGCTTTCCTTATAGTCCAACTTTTATATCCATACACGACTACTCAAAAAACCATAGCCTTTGTTGGCAAAGTAATGTCTCTGCTTTTTAATGTGCTGTCTAGGTTAGTCGTGACTTTTCTCCCAAGGAGCAAGCATCTTTTAATTTCATGGCTGCAATCACTATCTGCAGTGATTTTAGAGCACCCAAAATAAAGTTTGTCACTGTTTTCACTGTTTCCCCATCTATTTCCAATTAAGTGATGGGACCAGATGCCATGATCTTAGTTTTCTGAATGTTGAGCTCTAAGCCAACTTTTTCACTTGCCTTTTGCACTTTCAAGAGGCTATTTAGTTCTTCTTAGTTTTCTGCCGTAAGTATCGTGTCATCTGCATATCTGAGGTTATTGATATTTCTCCCAGCAATCTTGATTCCAGCTTGAGCTTTATCCAGCCCAGTGTTTCTCATTATTTACTCTGCATATAAGTTAAATAAGCAGGGTGACAATATACAGCCTTGATGTACTCCTTTCCCAATTTCAAACCAGTTTGTTGTTCCATGTCCAGTTCTAACTGTTGCTTCCTAACCTGCATACAGATTTCTCAAGAGGCAGGTCAGGTGGTCTGGTATGCCCGTCTCTTTCAGAATTTTCCACAGTTTGTTGTGATCCACACAGTCAAAGGCTTTGGCATAGTAAATAAAGCGGAAGAAGATGTTTTTCTAGAACTCTCCTGCTTTTTGGATGATCCAATCAGTTCAGTTCAGTCGCTCAGTCGTGTCTGACTCTTTGCGACCCCATGAATCACAGCACACCAGGCCTGCCTGTCCATCACCAACTCCTGGATTTCACTCAAACTCATGTCCATCGAGTTGGTGATGCCATCCAGCCATCTCATTCTCTGTCGTCCCCGTCTCCTCCTACCCCCAATCCCTCCTAGCATCAGACTCTTTTCCAGTGAGTCAACTCGTCGCATGAGGTGGCCAAAGTGTTTCAGACTTAGCATCAGCCCTTCCAATGAACACCCAGGATTGATCTCCTTTAGAATGGACTGGTTGGATCTCCTTGTAGTCCAAGGGACTCTCAAGAGTCTTCTCCAACACCACAGTTCAAAAGCATCAATTTCTTTTCTCAGTGTGGCTTTAGGCACCCTGTTTGCTGATGGGTGTGGCTGTGTTTCTATCATGTTGGCTGGTTGGCCTGAAGCATTTCAGCACTGGAGGCTGTAGACTGTAGGGCCAAAATGGCAACCTCCAGTGGACTGGAGAGCACAGGCTGGGGAGCACAGGGCGGCAGTGCCAGCCTTTTGTGGAGGCTGTCCCATTTTGCCTTCTGCAGACTGGTTGCTGCACTCTCCTCCTGGGTTCGAAGCTCCTCTCTGTCCAAACTGATCTCCCCACCAAAGAGCAGACTTCCTGGGGACCCTTTCCTCCTTCACAGCTCCCTCTCTGCAGCACAAGCCCTGTCCTGATTCCTTCTTTCTCATTTTATTTGTTGTACAAGGTTACATGGAGGTTTTCTTGTTCTTTCCGAAGTCTGAGATCCTCTGTTGGAGTTTAGTAGATGTTTTGTGTGAATCGTTGCACTGGTAGATGTATTTTTAATGTTTTTGTGGGAGAAGATGGCCTCCACCATCTACTCCTCTGCCATCCTGTCTCCCCTCCATAATCACTGTTCCAATTTCAGTACTTGTGATTGGTCTGTTCACATTTTCTAGTTCTTTCTGGTTTGGTATTAGAAGGTTGAACCTTCCTAAGAATTTGTCCATTTCTTCTAGGTTGTCTATTTTATTGGTACATGCTCTCCCAATGATTTGTTTGTTCATTTAGTAAGTACTTAGATGCTTGTGATGTGTGTATCCTGAGAGAAAATAGTGTTAAATCTATAGTCACCCCCACAAAGGATTAACAAAGTTTTGCCCAGAAGAGATAGTATTGCCTGCTTTAGTGTCTATGTTAAAATTTATTTGCAGATTTTTTTCCCATCTCTGTGTCTGTATTAACACATGCTCACTGGCCATTTGTACCTTCTAGGACTGTGCTGTTATACTACCTACTAGCCACATGTGGTTGTTTAAGTGAATAAAAAGTAGAATTATAGAATCAGTTCCTCCATCACACTGGGCACATTTCAAGAGTTCAACCACTTTGGCTAGTAGCTATAGTATTGGAAAGCTCTGAATTATAGAATACTTCTGCCTTCCTAAGAAGTACCATAGGACAGTTATGTTCTAGAGAAAGTCAACAATAATGAAGTAGTAGTTATTCTTGGGTGGATGCCTCAGGGAGCAGATTACCTTGTCCTTACAAGGTTGGGAATGCCTATGGTTATGACTATAATGATTAAAATTGTTTGTTTGTTTAAGCAGGTTAAACAAATGCTTTGGAATGTCATATCAGGAATTAGCTGGAGATTCCCCAGTTCAGGAATTCTCTATTAGTGGGCCCAAGTTGGTGTCATTTACTCTCTAGGTCAACCTTGAAAGCTAGACTTTTTTTTTTTTTGCATTATTTCTTGCCAGAGGTCACACCCCACTCCAACCTCCTGCCACTGATGTACTTGTTGATGTAAATAATGACCTATTTCCTGGTCACTATCAGTCCTAAAACATTTGTCAACTTTGGCCACTTTCCTAGAAAAAAATCATTGGGCAGTTTCATGGCTTTTGCACCATGAGTGACATCTTTAGCAAAAGCACCCTCCTTCCCAACAGTATTAGCCAGGTCTGGTAAAAATAGATAACTTATCATGATGTTTCCTGTTGTATATGATTCAAGTATCTGAGCTTTAATTGCTGAATGTATCATAGATGGAAGAACATTCTTTTGATATACTCCTAACAATTCATATAGTGTGGTGAAATATAGATGAATCGGAATGAGGGTGAGGAGACCATGGGGTTGAGGCTTCTTTTTATGTTTGGTGTGTTTGGGTTAACAAAGGGATAAGGACCCTAACATGTTGCTGTAAGTCCTGCTGGTGTGAGAGGGGTGGGCAGGATCCTCCAGGGAGTCAACCATGATAATAGAAAGGGTCCTCAGTCTTTTATCAAAATGTTTTCTTGGCTTTTCTCCTAGAGTTGTGATATCATGCTTGTTAGCAGTTTAGTCTGTCCTATCTGTTCAAAGTCCATCCTGACCAGATGGTACAGGCTGTAAACTAAGACCGTCACCAAAGTCTGTCCACCCTGTCCCCTGGGACCCATTAAGAAGGGAGCACACAGCATGCTACTTTTTCAGTGTGGCACTTCAACTAATAATAAGCTGAGCAAAAGCAGGGGAAAGCTTGGCAGCAGAGGGCTCAGGGGGTGAGAGAAGAGAAGTCTTTGTCCATCATCACTAGAAATCAGAAAATGCCATTTTCCTGGTTTTTCAACCCCAAATATCCATCAGTTGTTCCATTTAATCCATCAAGGCTGTCCTTCCCTGCTTCCAAGTACCTCTGAAATGTATCCAACCTTCCCCCATTCCACCAACCCAATTGAGATGACCACCATCTTAAATTAGATTGCTCTGCATTCACACAGTACCAGAGAGTGGCATTGAAAAAGACAAATCTGAGTGTATCACCTCTCCACACAAACTTATTGTTCAGTATAAAGACCAAATGCTCAACCTGGTCTCTTAGGACCCATCTGGCTGAACCCTGCTATACTTTGTAACCTCAACTTCATTCCTTATTATTATGCTTCTGTCACACAGGCTTGATTCCTATAAAAAGTTTAACTTGTTCCTACCATGTGGTACCTTATGCTTGGAGAACTCTTCTCCTAATTCCCTCTCATCTCAACTCACACTCATCCTTCAGGTATCAGTTTAGTAATCACACTCCTATCCCTTGGAACTAGGTCAGCTTGCGGTTTTATATTTGTGTGGGTGACTATTTGATTAACTCTCTTTACCATTAGTCTTATCAGCTCCAGAGATGGTATATTTTATCTTCTACTCAAAACTGTAATCCCAGCTCCTAACAAATATGCCTGGCAGTTGAGACATGAATCAATCTTTGTTGACCAAGTAAGTAGTCACTTTTGTTACCTGCCAGGAGAGGAGCGTGGTATATAGAAGAAGCTGTCGATTTAAGAGCCCTGCGTTCATATCCCAGCTCTGCCAATTTGTTAGCTAGATGATCTTGGGCAAGTTGATTTACCAGTCTAAGCTTCAGTCTTTGCATTAGTAAAATGGGCAGAACCATATTTACAGGAGGGTGTGAAGGGTAAAGATATTGTATGCCAATTGGGCACCCAGTAGGTTCTCAACAAACAGACATCATCGTTATTATTCTATTTGGAGTCAGCCTGAAGGAAAGTACTCTGGCGGAGGCCACAGGGCGCCTCAGGAGGAAGTGACAGATTACACCCGAAAGGAAACAGATAGTAACATTTTTTATTAAATATTACAGTGGATCAAAAAGTACAAAATATCTCTTGCCTGCTATGTGATTGGGAAACTATTGGCACGTAATACAGTATCAAAAGCAGTAATAAGTACAATTTGGAAAACATACAAAATTGAGTGTTTATAGTTGGCTCAGCATTTTTCTGGTAGTGTTTAAACTAATGCAAAGGTTACTCAATAACCTCTCCATTGGGAAACTATATAATATCACTGGGCCATGTTGCTATATACAAATAATCACCTTACAGAGCATAGAGGTTACATAGCTGGAATCACCAAAAGTATACAATATTTACAACACAGGAAAGTTTAAAAAAGTATAAACAGCCAAGAGATTATGCTGCTATTCTTCAGACATATTTCAACCATGGGGAGACAAGCAGAATATCAAATACATCAACAGCCAACACTGGAATTTAAGTGCTCAAGATAATCATTGCAATGGTGTGGGTCTCACCAGGGCAAACTTGTTCCCATTTTTCTTTTAAAATTGGGACAAGAATAAAACTAAACCAAATGGGACTTGGCTGACCACCACCAAATGTGACTTTGTGGGACAACAAGTGAAGAGAAATAAAAGTTCTCTTTGAAGGCACACTACATAAAATATTTTTGTGGATCACCTTGAAATTTCCATCAGACACACCAACACAGTGAAATACAGTACTTGAGAATCATGCACCAGGTCAGAAAGTTGTAAAGTCAGTGTCGAGTTTTAACAAACCCTTTTGAATATGCCCTGATAAACAAGTGAACTTAAGAGCCTCCAGCTAGTAAATAAATCAGTCAGTCCTGTGGCAAATATTACAAGTTCCAATCACTTACTAGGAGAATACTTAATTCTGAAACTTGGTTAGGCTGTTTTTTTTTTTTTTTTCTTTAATGTTGAGTTGCCAAAAGCTAAACCAGAAGTTGCACGGAAAGGTTTTTAAAAAATATTATTTAGAATCTCCAAATCTCCAGTAAATCACGGTCTTAGTGCATTTTGAATTGCAACATTTCTTGGAAGCCGCACTTAGTAAATAGATTTATGACTCCACTGCCAATTAGATTCCACAGTTTCCTTTACAGAACTACCAATAACAATGGCTTGATTGCACAAAGAAAGGCTTGTGCAATGCCATTCAATAATAAGGCCCCTTGAACTCAAACAATGCAAACAAAGCCCTATTTAAGACTTTTTAAAATGTAGTTCTCAGCCAATGAAGAATTCAATGGTCTTTTTGAAAGATTTCCAAGATCTCTGTTCAGAGTTTTAAAACAAATAACACACTGCTTCTGTTGGGAATGTATACCCTCATCTCTCTGTACTTGTCCTGATGTTTTGCCGAGGGTATGAGCTTCCTCAGACAGAAACAGTGAGTCTCCTCTCGGAAGAGATGAGAAAAACAAAAGCTGGACTATGTTAACATTGTTTGAAAATGGTGTGATCAAATTCCAACATGATGAAACCAGACTGAAATCATTGCAGTGGGGAAAACAAATGCCCCCTCTTCAGAACGGATAGGTGAGCTCCACCGGGGACACATGCCCCGGTTTAGAGAAACAAACTCACAGACCCCATGTAGGATCTAGTCCATGTCAGCTGCAGAAACACTGGAGTTCCCCCCTTCTTCCATGTCCTCTGATTCTGTGACCATTCAGTCTAGTGCAACTTTCTTATATATGTTCTAGCCAGCATTTTGCCAGCTGCAATTGAGATTTTTCCCCCCCACTCTATCTTGTGCAATAGCAGGATAATCTGCATTCACACATTTATAATCTAAATTCTACTTGTCTATCTATGGTTCTATTAAATATATATATATGTATATATTATTCCACAGGAAGGTAAATAATTAATTGAAGCAAATGGAACTCTTAACACTAGATCTCTACATTCTTTTGTTTCCACCTTTGGATATTAAGTATGTTACATTGAATATTTGGCTTCGTATCATAGAGACATTTCAATACAAATGCACGGCATGCATGGCTTGGTTTAAGAGCCACAGTTTCATTGTTTACCAGTTTTGATTATTTTGCAGTCGAGTTACCTATTTAGAAGTTGAAATCAATTTTCATAGAATTAAATATCTCAGAGGTAAAAGACTTGGATAACTACGGTTCTAATGTCTACCAGTCGTTTTGGGGCAGGGGAGAGTTGGCTGGGGAGTTCATCAAAGCAGTCTTAGCGGGGCTTGCGACCTGGAAGGAAAGTCCACTCTGTATCGATAGACTTTTAACACACTTAGAAAAATGCGTCCACCTTGATGTTACATCTTATCAGCCTATAGGATAAAGTGGCAAGAATGACAATATACATTCTTTACATCTTTAGACTGCGTGAACAGCTTAACCATTTCTTTCCAACAGTAAAGAAAATCATTCAGTGGACCGTATTGGCAGGTGGTTAAAAACATGGCACAAAACTCTGTGTGCATATACACACAAATCTCATACCCCATAAACCCGAGGAGGATGGCTTGCTTGTGAAATGAGTAATCCAGTATGCCATTTACCCCCAAAGATGTGGCCTGTGAGGTTCTTCTTGGGAATAGCAAGAAACCAACCTGATGAGGCAATGTGAACCTATTACTGGAAAGACTGTGGCCCAGGGCAGGTATCTGGCACCTGGCCTCCCGCTGCTCACTCTCTTCTGGATAGTCAAGCTCCATCCTCTTCCCAGCCCCCTTTCCCAGACTGTTTAAAGGGATCTTTGCCAACACCAATGTAAATCATTTTGGCTTCTGTTCTAATTTCTGAAATTCCTAAAATATCTGTGCAGCCCACAAATATGTCCTCTAGACTCTAGTTATTCAGCAGCTTGCTGCCAGTGAGGTTTTTGTTTTTATGATTCCTCTGGTATGTAGGACAGTTTCACAGCCTAGATAAGGTAAGTACAATGCTCCATGTTTTCACATAACCCAATACTTCAAAGCAGAGCATTTGGCAGGGTAAGTAAGCAGTGTGTAAGCTCTTTCAACTATGCCATTTATGAGGAACAAAGTCCTTAAATTGCAGATCTGCAAAGGAAAGTTCTTTGCACTGTTGTGTGCTCAACTGTTTCTTTTTTCATTTGTTCCACTAGAATCAGTTGCTTCAATTTGTAAACAATAACATTACCACCCAAAGCTGCTCAAAATAAGATGTGGGAAAATTACAAACACACATCAACAACTGGGACAGTCAGTCTTTAAAACAAAATAAGACCTGCAAATAAAAGCGAAACTGTTTAATTATAAAAAGAAAAAAAAAAAAGACAAGAAACCGGGAGGAAAATAGGACTACCTGTATATAAATTAGGTGAGCAAACAGTGATATGGGTAGTTTTTAAGAAGCAAATATATACAGTCAGTTTAACAGTGTTTACTTCTCTGGATTGTTTAATAGTGTCAAAATGAAAGATCTATTGAAGTTTCACTATACATTGCATTGATTGAACCTTGGAGAGCTTTATGAAGAGGGGGCATCCCTTGGCATGTTTGCCAGTCTTCCTTGCCCCGTCCTCTGAAATGTCTACCCTTTTTTGCCCAGATTGTTTCCTGACCGTCAGAACTCAGATGGAGTCCTCTAAGTTCTTCTGGATACACGTGAATCCCTTCACAAGACCCCCGTGCAAAGTGAACCACCTAGGGTGCGAGGGCCTCTGTGTCGGAAGGGGCTCAAGATTGACCAGCCAAGGCCAGAATCATCCCAGAAATACCAGGTATGTTCACCTCCCATCCGGGCCCCTTAGGCCAGGACTGATCTCACCCCCAGATTAGAAGAAATACTGACTTCTAATTCTCTAAGCCATCACCCCAGGCGCAGGAGTGAAGCGCAGTTAACCATGTCGCCATTTGGGATGCTGAGCAGGGCCGGGCTTACAGTTTCGTACTGGGGTGTACGGATGACAGCTGAGAAGATGGGAAGGCGGCTTGAGGATTTATAGCAGCTAAAGGGTAAATGCTGTTGTGCAAAAGGTCCCCATATGAACTTCCTACGGGTGTGGCTGCAGCCAGGTGTCTGTATAGCTGCTGAGAATTTGTCGGCGATGTAAAAATTCCTCTTTGCATCACAAGCGAGTGGAAAGCGAGGGGCTGCATGAGTGGGGAGAGCACAGCCTGGTTTTTCAAGTACTGCAGAGAATGAGAGTACCCAGCCGGGAGCCTGGAGTTGAGGCCCGAGCTACACAGGCTCCCAGAATACAAACCTGGGAAGATAGGGGAGGAGAGGGGCAGCTTGTGGCTTTCCGAGGTGCCCCCAGAGTGCCCACTGTGCGCGGCCTTGCTGCCTTCGCTCTCCTGCTCCGAGGCCTTCTCCTTCCCAGAGACGTCCTTGGCGGGGTCCAGGGGAGACACAGCCCGGGCCTTTTTCCCAGCGATTACAAGGTCCAAATCCTCCAGGCTGCGCTTGATGGGCCGCGCTGCGCCAATGTTCTGAGGGCTCATTTTCCGGTGGAGGATGGGGTGGACCATGCCGTCCATCTTCCTGAAATTCTCCAGTCTCACAGGGTGGGGCTTTCCCGACCTGGAAAGCGATTCAGGGTATTTTTTAGGGGCCGACATGGTCATAGGCGATACCCGACAGGCCTTGGGGTGACAGTCTCGACTCTGGCTATTTATGACCTGGAACTGGGAGGTGCTCTTGCTCTCCTGGGGTCCAGGAGCTGAGTGGCCCAGGCCCTTGCTGGTGGGTTTGTGGGGGTTCTTGGGAAGGCTCAGATCTGTTGGCTGATCATCTGTGGGGGCTTCCACTGCAGCCGACTTTCTGTCTTGCAGATGTAGAGATGCCAGATAATTCACGTGGAGCTTCTCTTGATGTTTGTGGGAAGGAAAAGAACTGTTTTCCGTTTCCCTGTACATGTCCCTGCAGGGGTACTTGGACGTCTGTTCACTGTGCAGATGGTGTTCGGTGTGCCTATAGAGGCTGTGGAGGTGAGGAGATGAGTAGAAATCGGCCAGGAAGCTAGGCATATGGGAGTGGGGAAGTGCCCTTTTCTCTAACAGTTTCTCCTTGCCCTCCTGTATTTCTTGCTTTAGGACATAGGAGTCGGCCAGGGGGCTAAGGTGATGCTTGGAGAAGCTGAAGCGGTGGGGCTCCGATCGACTTAGTTTGTCATGCTTAAAAATGTCACTGATGCCCTTCCTCTCCTCTGAAGGCTTGCTTCGGAAACTCTGGACGTGCTGGATCACCGATGGCCGGTTGACTGCCATGTGGTCAGTGCTTTGGCCATGATGGGCCTGGGACAAACTCGAGCACCGGTCATCCCTCGCAATCACTTTCTTTTTGCTGATCAAAGGGGGTGGGGAGCCATAGGGGTAGCTGCTGGAGAGGCTGGCTCCGCTGACCTGGGACAGAAGCTTTTTCTTGGCCAACGGGGACATGATGCCTGGGTTCCCCCTTGAGTAAAGCAGTGGGGTGTAATTAAGTCCATGGTTCTCATTCATGGGCCCAGTCAAGTCTTTGTCCTTGAACACGTCAAACGACTGGACCACAAGGACCTTCGGGGTCTGCTTGAGTGCATTGTGGATGTCGTCACTGCCCAGCTGGTCCACCTTTACGGTGCAGTTGGCAATGTAATCCGCCATCGCAGGGAGCTTGTCATCCTCCACCTCACTCTGGTTTGCCAGTGGGGGCTGCGTGGTGGAGAAGCCAGGGAAGGATGCCTCTTGGAGCTCATTTTCAGGGCTCTCTGTGAAACAGCAGGGCTTGGGTTCTTTTGAGTCCACGAGAACACTGGGAGAGGTAAGGGACTGTTTGCCAGTCCCGGGAATCAGGGCCGGATCCCTTTCAGGGGCCAGAGGGGCACTCGCCAGTGGAGGGGCAGGCCCCTTCTCTCCTGCCTCCTCTGCCACCTTCTCACTGTTGGCACCTTGATCTGTTTCACTGTCCTTTTCTGGGTCTGCTTGGGACACTAAGGGCCTTGCTGCAAAATCCTGGTACCCTTCCAATTTTTTCTTTGTGTCTGTTATTGGGAGAGGCTCAGTGATGCTTTTCTGGTTTACAGTCTCTTGTTCCTTCTCTTGCTCTGACGAAACCTGGTAAGATATTGCAAAAGATGGTCAGAAGGAAGCCAAATGCATTGACACTTTATGCTATGAAATAAAATATTACACACAGCAGTTTTCTGAAAACAGGCTTGTCAGTCAGCTCATCGCGTTTCTGTAAAGCTTTATTACTCCCCAATCATGGCTCTAAACAAAGAAATCTAAATTACAGAAAGCATTAGGAGAAATATGCATATTCACTTCAGTCCCTTAAGAGATAACTATCAAAACAGCACAGTGTTACATACTGCTGCTGTACAATCATATCACTCCTTCTTGATTCTAATATACAGTTTAATTCTGAGGTTGTCTTCTTGTCAAATCAGTCAATTATCCAAATGGGTTTTAAATTACATGTTGTGCTTTATGACACTTTGGAGAGAGATTTTTTTTTTAAAGCATCTTTCAAAATCCAACCCCATGTCAACAAGCGACAAACTTACTACAATCATTTGTTTTTCTTTAGGAGAGCAAGTATCGTCCTAAAGTATTCAATTTTATGGTGCATAAAATTAGTGATGCTTAAGTGTTTATTTTATACCCAGAGCCAGATGACATGCAGGTAAGACTAAAATACTGAAAAATTATACAGATGCAAAATCAGCCTGTCTACCTGAGGGACAGAAGGACTCTAAGTCCTTCTAGGCTGCAGCAAACTACATGTCCATTAAAGCTGAAAATGAAGTTGTCAGAATTCAAGCAGTGAATGCCACCACAAATACAGCTTTTCTGCTCATTGGAATACATTGTAGTCAATGAGATGGATGCTCTTTAAGTGTCCCCGTTGACAGAAGTTGTGGGCACAATTCGACTCATTCATTGCATTATGTAGCTCTGCAAACTTTGACCTTAGAAGGTCATCTTAACTTTCCATCTGGGACCCAGCTGACGGGCAAGTTCTTTCAAAACTTCTGTCATTCTGCCCTGACATGTCTGGGTGGAGAACAGTCACAAAACAGTTGTATCAAGCTAGTGTTTTTTTTCTCCCTCCATTTTATTCATGAATGTTTTTCTTCTTTGATGTTAAGGAAAGAAGTGTCCACCACTTTAGTATTTTTGGGCAAGACTGAGGATGCTGGTGGAGGGATGCACAGGAACAAAAGTTTTAAGGAATCCTACCCATTTCATAGAGATTGTTCCTTAAATCCACTTCAAGATATCCCTGTTTTCCAAGGATGCTCATCATCTTTTCCTTTTTGCTGTTTGTACTAATAGCTGCCTTTTCCCGTACAAATATCATTATTTGTTCTACATTAACAATCATCATTGGTCTCTGGAGCTTATATATTAATGAAAATAAAGAAAAATGAGAACGGTAAGGGGAAGAGGCAAATTGGATTTAAATGAGATTCTTATGGGGCTGTGGGGGATTCTCAGTCCCACTGATGTTTATGTGACCTAGGCCTTGAGTTGCATGAAGTTCTAGTTTTTGGTATAGACGGTCTTTGAAAGCTAGGCAGAAAAAACATTAAGGGCCCTTTTTCTAGGATGGCATTTTATGATATATCTTGGTATGTTAAATGGTACCTTCCCTCACAAAGCTTGAAATCCGATTACTTGAAGATAGTGGGTTTGACTAGAAGTGCTTTTTATTCCACTGAGTTCACTGCTTCACATTGAAAACATCAAAAATTAAAAACAATGACAATAAAAACAATAAAACTCAAACTCCAAAACACAGTCAAGGAAAAGAAATATACTTGCTCAATAATATGAGTCTGTGTAGGTGAGAGGTGCAATTCTTACCTTTGGGTCAACCTTGGAGAGGGTGTGGGATTCCAGGTAGTTTAGGTAACCTGATCATAATGACCTTAGTCACTTAGATACTCATAGTTCCTGAGGGAACTTGTTGGGGCCTATAGGAAACAGGGAGTCTTAAGGCTTTCAGGGTTTCTGTGGCTCACAGGGCATCAGGCTTGACTCTTGACAATGGTCTTTCCCCAGCTGATGGGCTCTGGGCATGGCTGAGGATTCCTCCCTCAACTCACAAATCTTCATGCCCAGAGTGGAGCCATTCAAAGGTCAACTGGCCTCTGGGTCCTCAGTTTGTCCTCTTGTGCTTTGGCAATGCTGTGCATATGGTATCTAATAGAACTCACTGATCCCAAGCCCTGTAATAAATCAGCAGGCCAACAAGATCAAGGAAGAATGGAATGTAAGCCTTAACTTGGAATTTCCTTGCTTTTGGCCATTTATATTGCAAGCTTGCAGATGTTTAAAAACCTCTGCCTCATTTCCTTCTCCCCCTTTTAATTATTAGAGTTTAAAATAATTATGAAAGAAAAAAAACAAATTTCTCTTCCTGGTATTAATATCTTCTTACACAGGAGTCAGTTGGGTAAGTTAATTTCTAGTTAGGAGATTCGGGTGTGTGTTGTGTGTTTTAAGCCAATGTTTAATTAGGGAGTCTCTTATGTGTTCATTATAAACCTGATTTTTAGGGGGTGTTTAATATCAGCACCAAAATCCCCTCAGGGGTTGAATCTTAGAACATGCTGTCTCCAAATGTGGCTGCTAAGTTTTGTTGTTTTTTTTTTTTTTAATGGGCAGCAGAGTTTTTTATTATTCATGTTGAAACAGAGCCCAGATCAGCCCCCATGACTGGCTGGACACTGACAGTATGACTTCTACCAAAGGGCTGCTGGGGGCTGTGGGTAGCTGGGACTTATTTTAAAAGGTTCAGAAACTACCTGTTAACAAGAGAGATAATCATGGTTTCAGAGGAACCACTTCAAAATTCCCCTATAAATAATATGTACTTAAGATGTTTCTAAATTGGTCTCAACCCAAGGCTGTTGCACAGAGGTCAGTTAGGAGAGGCAAACAAACCTCTGAAGTTTCCCAAACAGTTCTGCAGAGACACAGCGGATCCCACGGGTGAGTGTTTTAAAGTCACACCCACTCCTGAGACAGACTGGCTGTGAAAGGGCACATTTTTCACATCAGAGTCCCTTGGCTTTCAGAGCTGAAGCTCTGACTCCTTCTGTCTCGAAGTCGGCCTCTGTACTCAGCTTTATACACCATGTTTTTGCTTTCTTCCAGATCCTATTCTTGGTCTATCCCATTCAACACTCGCCCTACCCCAGAAGGCCCACTCCTGGGGGACCTGTGAAGTTCAGACTGGTGTTGTCTTGGACAGGGATGAGGCTTTGAGTGCAAGGTTCCAGGAGACCCCGAGGCTGGACCCACCTCCCAGAGAGACTTCTGTGGAGGAGCCCAACTCACCTCTGATGCATCCTGGGGCTTTGGGGCATTCTCTTTTTCTTTCTTGCTCTTAGAGATTTCATGTTTGATGCGTTTGGTTCCTGATACTTTTGTCTTATTCTCGTTTTCCTGTGAATTGTTCTCCTGTTTTCGAGGTTTGATTGGAGGCAGGGGCTTATCTTCCTCTCCTTTAATAAACCTTTCATACGGCAGGATTAACCTGAAAGGGCATCAGAAGAGAGGATCAGCCAGGGCTGGCAATGCCAGGACCAATGTCGATGCTGTGGGGGTGTACGTTTTTCCTCAGTACAAGCAATTTATCAAGTGCCTTCATCTTTCCCGGTCAAAACCAGCACCTGGTAACTAACATAATTCTTTAAAAGACCTCTTTCTCATTTTGCGAATCTGTACACCGAGGATACCGCGGACACATCCAAAAATCACACCATTATCACTGTCCACGGAACCTGGCCAAATTCCAATAGCAACATCACAATAACAGCTACTATAACAATAGCTGCCTTTCATTACCATTCTGCCAAAAGCACTGAGCACTGACTATGTGTCAGGCAGTGTTCTATAAACCAAGATACAGCCGTGAATGAAAGAGTAATAGTCAAAGCCCCTGAGGCTTACATTCTGCCGGGTGATGGCCGAGACACATTGTATAGGTTATTTCATGTAATATCCACAGCACGCACATGTCCCTATGGAGTATTAGTATTACTGTTGTTGTCATTCCTGTTTAAACAGATGAGGCAACTAAGGCCCAAAAAAGATGAAATAATTTGCCTGAGTTACCCTATCTGTTAGATGTGGGATTTAAACCTAGTTCTGTCTGTCTCCAAAGTTTGTTTTCATTCATGTCAAAATATAGACCAGACACTTAAAGAGGTTACGCGAGGCAAACACAGCATAGTGGAGAGGCGGCTGTCTTAGCCAGAGCCCTGAGGTGGGAAGGGGACTCCAGGACCAGGAGCTCTGTTTTGGGGTGCCAAGTTAAAGAGGGCCCCAGAGAGAAGGAAGGCGGACAGAACATTCAAGCCACAAAAATCAGAGGGCTGAAAAATTCAAGCATTTTAATTATATAACTTTTAAAACAAAGTACATAAAATTGCTCTAAAAAGAGAAACATCAAACAGCTCTAGTTTTAATCTGTTTTCCCTTTGCGACATAGTGCTTGATCTGAAAGGGAAAAATAGCTGATGTAATTAAAAGGGATGGATTGCATTACAATCTCAGTTTCAACTTCAATGATTAAAGTTTTTATAATGCATTTGGTATGATTAATGACTCACTGTGGGATTAATACAAGACTCAGCCTTAAAAATATGAACTTTAATACAGCAAACATAATTTGTTTTAAATAAGACAAGTTGACTCAATGAAGAAAATGTACTTGGCTTATAAACAACATAAATCTGTTCAAATATGGGGAACCCTAATTATTTTTAAACTAAGACTCCCAGGCAAAACCTTGTTTGGTTTGAATGTTTGTTAGCTGTTCTGATATTGGTTTCTAACTATGCAATTTGGATCTCAACTACTTAAACATATACAAGTCTTCAGGTTTGTGAGTACAAACGTGGGGATAGTTGTGATCATAATATTTCAGTCTTTAATAAAATACCAAGTAAATTATGGGAAAGTCAAATCCCAATTTACAGCACAGTAGACAAAAAATTCATTTACTGAGCATGCTCGGACAAGGTATGTGCAAGAAGGCGTGAATAATAGTTTCGAGCCCTGCATCTGGCAGTGGGCCAGCCATGAAGATCAACACAGCCCATGGGGAATAGTTATCTTCAGATCCCATTACAAACTGAGTTTAAACATGTTACAGCTGCTAAAACTGGAAACTGTTCTCTCTATGTAGACTTACTAAAATAATATGTGGCTGCCAAATACCTGCTTCCCACTGTAATATTACAGTTAATGTTTATATAATAAAAAGCATAACTAAGCAGAAGAAGAGAGAAAAAAACAATCCTGTTCATACTTGAATGTATTCCGTCTCATCTGTGAAGTCCCCAACATTCCCCTAATTGCTTTTATCTGCATAGTTCTGCCAGCGACTTCATTCCCTTCAACAGTGGCAGGTTGGGGATTTTTGTCCAGGAGCAAAATGCATTGAATATTTTAAATTAGGAAGAATATGTTAAATTGACTTTAATGAAAACATATTTTTATTGTTAGGACAGATAGGTTTGTTTTACTTTTGTTTGGTTGCCATGGGAACCCAAGGAGCATTGAAGCCTGGGTATTTCAATGGTTATTGTTTGTTGGTACCACCCTCTCCCCTCCACTCCACTCTGTAATTGAGATGGTGACACCAGGAGGGGCTGAGGGTGGGGAAGGAGAGGACTCAGGCCGACAGAATAACACACGTGGCCGTGGCACTGAGAGTCCCCACACTCCCACAGGTCCTGAGAGTCCTGAGCCAACCCAGCTTTCTAGATGGGTGCTAAGGAGATTTTAATTTCCTTCTACAGTGTTGCAAGTTGAAGAGGCAGGGCAACATTTCTATTTAATTTCTTTTCCCTTTCTTTTTTTTCCTTCCCTTCACTCAACTCAGCAGCTGGCTGGACAGCAGCAATAAAAAATACATTTCACTTTGCTGGTCAAAGGCCTGAAGCCAGAAGCAGGAAATCTGGAATTAAATGTTTCTTGTATCTGGAAAGAGGCATGACTAAGGTAAAACTGAATCCAAACACAAACGCTGCTTGTTCAAGGCTTCCAGAGGGTGTGTGTGTGTGTGTGTGTGTGTATAAAGGTCAATTGAGTGGTTTTTATTTTTTTCCTTTCTAAATCACTGAAAGATAATTATAGTGGCTCAGGGAGTAAAAGCTCCCAAAATAAAACAAGAAAGGCAGCAGCTAAAAGGAAACAAGTAGAAATATGACCAGCTAAACCCTGAAGAACAGCTCACGATCTCTCACCCAGCACACAAACCATCGCTGTTCATATAGTGATTTCCGTTTGGTGCAATTTTCACTGAATGCTTTTTCAGTTACCCTGTCATGGTTCAACACAATTACTCCACAGGATATGATCTTATCATCTGATTATTAGAAGTTTTTACAGCACAAGAGGACAAAAGCTAGTATAGGTTTCTAAACATTGAAACGTTTAACGTACATGTGATACCATTAAAAACAGGGTAGCCAGCATAAGGTCAACAATGCCCAATGCAGGAAGCGTTGTATTGTATAAAGAATTTAGTATAATGCAACATGACTGCGCCTTGCGGAAGATTATTCCTCAAATATTTGTAGTACAACAAAGATTTAATCAGCTTCTAAACTGTACAGATAAAAGCAAAAATGCATTCAGCCCCCGAGAACTCATTACACAGAAGAAATATTTTCAATGGGCTGCAACTCTTAAGAATGTGGTTTGGGTTTTTGATGGTAGAAGTAATAGGGAAGAGAAGCAATATATTCATTAGGAAATCCAGAGAGATTCCCCGCCCCCCCACCCCCAACCTAATGTAGTCTGAGGATTGAAAGCTAGGCAGATAAATGGGCCTCTACTGTTACCCAGATTTCACATTTCAGATTAGCAAAATGCTTATTTACGATGCCATTAATGGATCTGAAATAGGTGAGCCACTATGGACTAAAAAATAACATTTTTCCATAGGCATAAGATTTGTAGCAGCATGAGATTTTATTTTTCCCTCGGAATAATACAAGAACAACATTTTCCACCCCAAAGCAGAAACAGTAGGGGAGTCTTTTGCTATCATGGAGATTCTTATTAAATTCAGTCGCTGTGAAAAGCAAGATTTTTTTCCTCCTCCTCCTTTTTTTTTTCCTTAAATAAAGATGACTTACAATCAACCCAAGTTAAAATTAACAAATCAATGGCATTATAACCTTGATTTATTAGCATCTGAGCCACTAAATTATCATCATACAAGAAACTGCTGGTTTGAAAAGATTTCGGCTTTGTTAAATCTCAAGTTAAATAATGATGCTCAGTATACGAGGGTTTTAGATCTGCCTCATCTGATATTATGAAAAATTCAATACATTTCTCTACAGCAGAAGTCAAGGGTCAGCAAATCTATTACTGTAATGTAAGTAATCTGGCAACCTGCCAACTCTTTCTCCCTTTTATTATTATTATTTTTAAACACGAAGGCAGATAATTTTATATTTACAAATTCTGAAATCCTCCAGGGCCTTGCCTCTTTTTCTCAACAAAAAGCAGCAGCCTCACATTCACGAAATGTATATTGCACATGTCCTCATCATTTGCATTTCATACAAAAGAAGCAAAGACCTTCATCTGTATTAAGCAACATTCCCTCCCCTCCTCATAGGCAGAGGAAGAATAATGTCAGATCTCATCAGAATGAGTGACCACTAATGTCTCCTGTATTGATTAATGCTTGCATGGGATGACTGAACTTTGGGGCCAAAACATTTAGCAAACAGTGCTTAAGAGGAGAAATGAGAATCTATCTATTTATAGAGCTTTGAAAAATGATATTATAATAATGTCTGGGGCTGATTCAGTCTGAAGAGTAGGAGAAGCAGCAAATCTTTAGGGTTGCATTTGAACCTCAGACTCACCCTAGTTACTTCATAGGCACTTTTCTGCTATCAAATCAGCCAAAAATTCCAGGCCGAGCAATCTACCAGTGCCCTTGGAGCAGAATATTTTAGGGGCAGAGGGAAAAATGTTTTGTATGTATCAGGACACAAATGCTACTACTACTATACTAAAAACCTATAACTAGTACGTTTTTCCACGTCAGTAGAAAACAAATGATACACTGGTTCCACTGGGGCTTCAGACCTGATATGATCCCAAATGGAGTCATTATACCTTCAAGTTGACTCCAGGGCTGATAAATTCTAAGGTTTGGCTGGACATTTCCCTTCTCAGCCAGAAACTGAAAATATACAACTTTGCTGTGAAGTGTGGGAAGCAATCTTTCACCAAATATGGAGCCAAGAGAAGGCATATTTTTCTTTTTTAAAGATTTAAAAATACACAAACTTGTTAAGGTTCCAGGAAATACGGTAAATTCTAATCTCACATACTGTTCACCTCCAGCTCAAGGTGTCAGACCATGACTCTAAAAATGGAGCAAGAGCATTAGCTGGGGCGGGGGGAAGCCAGGTACCAAAACTAAAGTCTAATACACAAATGAGTGATGTCGAGGTGAGGAGAAGTGGGACTGTTTCCTCAGGGGATGCGACACTGGTTGAGTATAACGGTAATTGTGCTGTTCTTCCCTGTCCTTGTATAAGCCAAGCTCCGTCTAAGACAAATGTGGGCTCTGGATGAAGATCTCTACCGTTTTACAGTGTGAGCTTCAGTGGAGCAGAAAGAATCGGTGTGCAGTGTGTGGGGAGCAAAGTGTCAGTAACAGAGAGAGATGAGAAACAGGACTTTGGTGTCACCTTCCAGCAGAGGAAGATGTGAGTGCAAAGCTTTCAACAGCAAACCATGGAAGGAGGTGCCATGCTGACAGGCAGGCCAGGGAGAACAAGTCAATGGCAGGACCCACCTGAGCAAAGAACATGGTGGGAGAACTCAACGTAGGTTCTGTGTGAAAGACTGAGGTTAAGCCATGAACTACCAAGGGTAAACTGACCAGAGCTCTTTGCAAAGGAAGTAGGTATAAAGAGCATCATTTATATTCTACCCTAAGATACCAAAAAGGTATGCAGTTCAGTTCAGTTCAGTCGCTCAGTCGTGTCCGACTCTCCGCGACATTAACAACAGAACATGACCACTTGTCTTCAGAGAAATCCCTTCCTTAAGAGAGTGATTAGTTTACCAGGGGCTTCATTTCTTACTCAGGGGGAAGCCGAAGATGAAGACCTTTTGAAGACACTAATAGTCTCCATTTGCCCCTGGAAGTGGCAGGAGGGGTGTTTCTTAGGCCCACTGATGACTCTGATACCTTCCAGTAGTCGTGGAGTGACTGTGAAGCTAACTAAGCAATGAAAGGAAAGACGTGCTGGGATCCATCAAGTCGGTGGCTTGACTCTGATGAAGGAGGGTCAGTGTGACAGACGAAGGTCCAGGATGAAAGGTCCCTGAACTGAAGTTACGTGGGCTGTGGGGGTAGGGGATGAGGTTGGAGCGTGGGGAAAGAAACTTCTGGTTGTCTTACATATTGATTAGGCATTACAGTATTAATAGCAGCTGGGTCATGTATTAAGTTCCTAATAACACCAGGCACTTTGTATACCTTATCATCTATTTGTTAAGTGTGAAATAACTACTAAAGGACTAGTGAAAAGCATATAGCTATTGTCTGCCAAAGTTTGAGTTCAAATACGATCTGCCTCTGGCCTGTCTTCACCTCAGCAAGGTAGCTGTGTATCTTCAGAAATTACCTGGGAAGCACCAACAGTGGGAAGATACCGAAATGATCGCCCCTGGGTTAAGGGACGTCCACGCTCCTCAGGCAGAATCAGGGTGAGCGCCCTCCTTTTCTCAGAGCCAGCAGACCTACAGAATACACACGTGGCCATTCCACCAAGGGCCACTGCAGTCCCACTGGAGCAGCCCAATGGCTGGAGCACTGGCCACACTACTCGTCCAGTACGCCAGGATAACCACGCCACGCCTCTCCAAAAGGTGGTAACCCTGGATGTACCCGGCACAACCTGATGCTAGACAGTAAGAGAAACTCGGGAATCACATCTCCCACTAACCCCAGCCTGCAGCCCTTAACTTTCACCCCATCTGAGGTTCCATGGCCTCCACACCTCGTGTTTTACTCCTGCAGTGCCTCCTTGCTTCTTCTAAGAGGGTCTAGACTGGCATTAGTCAGTCCCATAGCTTTCCATGAAGACCACATTGAAGAAAGTTGCCATGGATTTAAGAAAGGCTGACTTTACATCCCAGGGATTAAAACATGTGCTCACAACAGAGGGCATGGATGGCAAATAGCAACCCAGGCTTCCACAATGCCCCAGCAAACATGGTAACAATTCTTCTCAATTCAAAAACAATGACTGTCTCAGAATCAAGTTGCATGGATCTGTTTCAAGGGCAGATGAACATTATTTCAAGAATAATAGACAAATATAACTATAGTATTTTCAACATGATGTATACCACCTTTCCCCATGAAAGCAGGCAGTGTCCATATGTGAACGCAGATAAACAACTAATGCACTGAATTCCCATGTAAGTGAGATACCACAGGTTCCAGAGCTTCTAAAATGTTCAACAATCTCCCCAAACATGTATCATTTTGATCCAACTTTGTAATAACTTGTACGAAAACAAAATGTTCCAAGAGGTTTTCAGTGGAAGAGTTAAGGATATATTTTAATGGTAAACAATTACATTCTTCTGTCATCTGATACTTTTTTTTCCCCTTTCTTTTTTGGAAACATGCTTTCTGAATTTTCAATAGTTCCTTTGTGAAGGCATCTGTTACTCACATAATTGAAAAGATGTTTGTGCAGTGGCATGCTTGAGAATACAGTTATTTAATCTTAATGATAAAGCCCCGAGGACAGAAAATCATAAGCAGAAACCTCTTGTTATTTATCAAAAAGAAAAAGGGCTAAGATACCTAATCTATTCTCAAATTTAAATTCATGCTTGATGAAAACTATCAATAAAACCTGGAATCTGCAAAGTTTCTTGAATACTACAGTGAAGTTCAAAGAGGGTTGGGTGGGGGGAGTAGCAAGAAAACAAAAATGAGACAATAAAGGAACTTGACAAAAAAACTGCTGTTTGGCAAGCCTTTTTTGGGTCAAACAAAGAACTTGCTGTAGTTTATAGCATGACATACACACTTGATTAGTTTGTGCCTGAGGGTGTTTTTACACTCAACAGTGTAAACTCCAACTTCTAATAATTACAACTTGCATTTAGAGGCAAATTTAAGAATTTTTAAAGAGAGATTTTTCAAAGGCTGTTGTTTGTTTTTTCATTTTTTAAAAAACAGAAACCAATTTTTCTACTCCAGGCCCTGGCTACGGTTTTGTTTTCCTTTTTAAAAGTTTCTTGAAAAATCCAGGCATTGGAAAGTTATCAGAGCATTTTAGGCATGTTGAGCGATACAGAGAGGTGCTCTTATGAAATTACCTGACCGTCCTTTGGGGAGAGATTCTTTACTGATGAGAAGCTGCTCCAGGCCTAAGGGCTTACATTTACCCAGTTCAGGTCCCTTATAAGAACAAGCCTGAGGGGGTACCATTGAAAAAGCAACAGCAATACCTTAGTCTGCTTATATCTCAACACTGTGTCTTATAACAGTTTGGGTGGCTGCTGGTTGCCGATAAGGGCCTTCTGTGGGTGTGGGGAAAAGGGAGGTGAGAGTGCCTGAGTGGCAATGTTACAGAAGTGCCCCAGGCCAGAGCCCCCGTTACCAAGACAGTGTTTACAAAGAAGACGCCAAGTCCACAGACTGGCTGACCCAAAATGGATGAGGACAGCGCATGCTCTCCCCGCTGGACCTCAAGGCAGGAGACTGAACAGACGCTGAGAGGATCAACTGTAATACCTGCCTTTGGTGCATCCAGCTTGGAAATTCAGCCTTAGAACTCTACTGCCAGCCCCTTCCAGCACCTCGTTCCCTACTTCTTTGTACACATATCCTACAGGAAATGGTCCTTTTTGTTTGGATTTAATTCATTCTCGATATGTTCATGTTGCTGTACTGGGTGCACTGGTAAGTCTCAAGGAAAGCTAATACCACCTGGTCCTTGCCCTCAAATATAGTTTCTTTATTGTTTTTGAGTTCTACAACCGAATTATTTTAAGCAGTATACAGTGATCTACCTTAGATTCTAACCTAATCACTTTAAGATCCAGTTTATAAACTGGTACAGCCACTATGGAGAACAGTATGGAGGTTCCTAAAAAGACTAAAAATAGAACTACCATATGATCCAGCAATCCCACTCCTGGGCATACACCCAGAAGAAATCATATTTGAAAAGATACATGCACCCCAATGTTCACTGCAGCACTATTTACAGCGGCTAAGACATGGAAGCAATCTAAATGTCCATCAGCTGAGAAATGGATAAAGAAGATGTACATATATACATGGAATATTAGCCATAAAACAGAATGAAATAATATTTTTTGCAACAACATGCACAGACAGAGAGATTATCATACATAGACCTAGAGATTATCATACTGAGTGAAGTTAAGTCAGAGAACAACAAAAATCTTATGATATTACTTAAATGTAGAATTTATTTTTTTAAATGATGCAAATGTACTTATTTGCAAAACAAAAACAGACTTACAGGTACCAAAACAACTTATGGTTACCAAAGGGGAAACATGGTGGGGAGGGATAAATCAAGAGCTTGGGATGAACATATACACACACTATTATATATAGAATAGATAATCAAACAAGAATCCCTGTATAGCACAGGGAAGTCAATGTTCTGAGATAACCTATATAAGAAAAAGAATGAATATGTGTATTTTTATAACTGAATCACTCTGCTGTATACCTGAAATCAATGCAACATTGTAAATCAACTATACTTCAATACAAAAAAAATTCAGTTCAAATTCTAGATTCCTCTGAAAGACTTCGCTCATTTCATTTGAAAATTCTCTTCTTTCTTTGATCTCTATTACTTTGTGACTTAACTGGTAAAGAATCTGCCTGCAATTCGGGAAACCTGGGCTTGATCCCTGGGTTGGGAAGATCCTCTGGAGAAGGGAAAGGCTACCCACTCCAGTATTCTGACCTGGAGAATTCCATGGACTGTAAAGTCCATGGGGTCGCAAAGAGTCAGACATGATTGAGCGACTTTCACTTTCACTAACTTATTTGGGGGCGGGAGGAGAAGGGGACGACAGAGAATGAGATGGCTGGATGGCATCACCGACTCTGTGGACATGAGTTTGAGTGAACTCCGGGAGTTGGTGATGGACAGGGAGGCCTGGCGTGCTGTGATTCATGGGGTCGCGGGCGGAGAGTCAGACACAACTGAGTGACTAAACTGAACTGAACTGAACTGAACATAAGGTTTTTATAGCCTTAAGTATTTAACCCTTTTTCATGTATGTATTCTTGCCTGGAGAATCCCAGGGAGGGGAGACTAGTGGGCTGCTGCCTATGGGGTCACACAGAGTCGGACACGACTGACGTGACTTAGCAGCAGCATGTATGTATGGACTAGAAGTTCCATCATATGATAAGATAGGTAAGCCAAAGGTCACAGCACCTCCCTGTTCTAATGAGACGCCATACTGAGAATTCTGAGACTAAGCCTCGGTTCTTAGGAAACATCATCATGTTCCCTTAACAGACTGGTAGCATGGGCACCTCCTCATTGTTTGCAACCCAATCTTGGTAGATGTTCAGAAAACACCAATTGGCTCTTGAGGGCAATAGCAAAGGAAAAAGATAATCAATCAAATGGTAAATCTATCCCACCCAAGAAAAAGAAACTGGACAATAGGAGTGGGCTTCTTACCAATTTCAAAAGTCACCTTAGGCACTGTTGATAAGACTGACACTGCCCTCATCCCAGGAAATACTATATGCAACATCTGGAACAGCTTTGGATCTTCTGAGTGACACGAATGGGAGGCATTTACATGGGAGCAAGCCAAGCTGGTGAAAGCCCATAAACTGTGCCCTGAGGCTTGGATGAATGGAACAGGAAAACGTGACGTGAGAGGAGCTTTGCCAAGCATATGAAGGCCCATCACCGAGAAAATGGAGCATGTGGAATAAGTCAGCCCCAGAAGGTAAGGTAGGGTCGATGGGAAGCCACAGGTGTCTTGCTCAGTTTGAGGAAGAGGGTACAGATGAAGAGTGCCTTCCTTGCCCTCCCACTGCAGGGCGTCTAAGCAGAGACTGGATGAGCTCAGCACCAGAAGTCATTCAGTCCTCGCACAACAGGGCAGCCAGCAGGCTACATTGCGCTCACAGGTGTGTTTAGTTTACATAAAATATTTTCAGAAATATTGGAGCCAATATTTGTAAGTTGAGTGATTTCACATAAAAATTATCTCTAAGACATGGAAGGTCTGGAAGCACTGAGACTGCATCCTCTGAAGGCAGCAAGTGTCAGCTGGTCCCACTGGGCCTCCCTGGCCGGGCTGTGTGTACCGGTTTCCTGATGCCCAGCCTGGGCTGCCTGTGCTCACCATGCTACCTGCCCCCACCAACATGTGAGTTTGCGACCACTGATGTGGAGCGTTGCTGCTCCAGTGACTCTGGATTTCCTATTTCCGACTGATACATTTGTAAAATACCATAAAAAGGAACTGGATCTTCCCGGTAGCTCAGACGGTAAAGAATCTGCCTGCAAAGCAGGAGACCCGAGTTCGATCCCTGGGTTGGGAAGATCCTCTGGAGAAGGGAATGGCAACCCACTCCAGTATTCTTGCCTGGAGAACTGCATGGATAGAGGAGCCTGGCGAGCCACAGTCCATGGGATCGCAAAGAGTTGGACATGACTGAGCAAATAACATTATAGAAAAGAATTAGCAGGAAATGAAAATTTTAAAAGACATACAAAGTGCATAGCCTCATTTTAAAAAAAATTAGACACACACAAAATTATGCTGGTAAATTGCTATGTAAGTGTCTCAATGCTTATTCAGTGCTGCCCTGTTCACAGGAGAGCCTCACTTGAGTAACACTGTCTAGAGGATTGCTAGAGGCTGCCTGAGATCCATGCAGACTGCCTGTGGCCTTCGGAACTGTGTACTGATTAACTTCAAGGGCATCAAAATGAGCAAGAACACCCCACATCTTGTCCTAGACATGAACAGTACTGTAACTCCCCTTCCCTTGGCTTTTTCCCACAATATGACTAGCTGAGTTCCTTAGAACCTGATGTATTTTTGGCATTTTACCTTAAAGCACATTCTTAACTCAAAACGTGAACCTCCCACATCCTGGGTTCCACCTTCAGAGAGAAAAAGGCCGAGGCTGCAGCTCACTGTCACTTGGGCTCTGGCCAAATGCATGGGGCTTAGGTGCAGCTCATAATCCCCCCAGCCCCAACAAGTAACTGCAAAGGAAGCCAGCGGCATGACAGTCTCACCCAAGGAATGCTTATGGGCAAAGCAAAGGGGTAGAATTGGAAATTGGGCATTACATATGCAAGAAGATGAGGCATAATTGTTCATTTCCCCCACAAATACATTTGTTTATGATTTTGATTTTCTAAGTACTCAGAAAAGCACATCATAAAGTACTTCTGTCTTAATGCTCCTTTTAAAATCCCTAGTAACAGCTTCATGTGCTCCATAGAAACAGACCATGTAATTTATTCAGGAAAATTAAAACCAGTAATCTGGTATTCTGTGTAAAGACTTTCCCCCCCTTGCACGTGCTTAAAAAACATTAAAAGAAAAAGAAAACAAATCTGCATGTGAAAACAGCCTTTAAAATGAATTACTACGCCAGAAAATCAAGCTAAGAGAACTCTGTAAAGGTAACCATTTACCTTTCTTGTTGCCTTACTGATAAAAGAAACTGATTTGGGGCATCTTAAATAAAGAGTTGGACAAGAAAGAAAATGTTCCACCTAGAATAAAATGTTCCACCTAGAATTGTCTTGCACAGGAGGAGGTGGGTATTTTTCTTTGCATTGTAATCTGCAGTAATTTTATCTATAAATCCTGAACAAGAAGTGTCTAGAATAACCACACTTCATAAGCTTTGCTGAGTTGAGATATCTACACAGCAAGTCTTTCGATGGGGAAACATTAATGCTTTTTATATTAGTGATCATCTGTAACACGAGCAATTAAGTACAGTACTAATGGACTGTGGCCAGGAACCTGTTACTAATATTAAAAACTGACAGAGATGAATAGGTTTGGAAGCAAAACTAGGCTGACAAGGACATTTTTATGAAGTGCTTGGACCTATTTGCTTTAAACCAATCAGAGGCAAGTTTTGGACAAGTCAGGCCTTCAGCGACAATGATGCATACACAGGCATTGTACCATTTCTGCTATGCCTTAAATAAAAACACTGATTCTATTCAGCAACCTGTACTTTCATTATTACACTCATTAATAAACCAAAAGTGTCCAACTAATATACAAGTAACATTTACTGAGGAACCAGCTACTTTTTTCTTGTTGAAAAAAGAAAACATTTACTGGAAACATGAACCACACTGGGTGAAAAATAAATCAGTGGATAATGCGTAGTAATCACTCACTGCTTCTCCATCTTCTAGGAAAGCAAAGTTGGCGGTAGGGAAATAGGAGGAGGAGCCAGTCTCTGGATTAGAGTGAAACTGAGAGGCCAGGTAAACTGGCAGCAGAGCACGAACGCCAATCAGACTGTAAGGGCATCTCCAGACTAGAGGTTTGCTCACAAAAGCCTGGCCCTTCACAACTCCGTGAGCCCTGAATACGATGGCCTTTCCCCAGCCTAGTGATTTCTGTCTTAATTGTGCGAGCACAGCCTATAACTCGCAAGAATGAAGGAAATCTGCCAGTATCACCCAACACACCTAAGCATAAATGGTTCAGGTTCCAGGGCAGATCTGGGTGTACTCTTCCCTTCTTTGGCAGAAACATCAAAGAGAAGACATTGAGGGCAGCAATTCCCAGACATTTCTCCCCACCACATAACACAGGAGTATGGATGATTCCTTTGAAAACATAGTTCAAATAAGTGAGAGTGGCATGATGGGAAGTACAGTCTGATTAAAAAACAACAACACAAACCTACCAAAATTTGCAGATGACTGATGTAAACTATTATAAATGATTAATTATTCATTATAGTGACCACAACAATGCAAAACTTAGATGGTGAAAGGAAATGCCTACTATAAAACTCTTTCAGGAAAACATAGGCAGAACACACTTTGACATAAATCACAGCAGCATCTTTTCAGATCCACCTCCTAGAGTAGTAAAAATAAAAACAAACAGAAACAAACGGGACCTAATTAAACTTAAAAGCTTTTGTACAGCAAAAGAAACCATAAACAAAACAGAAAAGACAACCCACTGAATGGGAGAAAATATTTGCAAATGAAGTGACTGACAAGGGATTAATGTCCAAAATATACAAATAGCTCATGCAGCTCTATATGAAAATAATAACCCAATCAAAAAAAAGTGCAGAAGATCTAAACAGACATTTCTCCAAAGAAGACAGAAAGATGGCCAAAAGGCATATGAAAAGATACTCAACGCCACTCATTATTAGAGAAATGCAAATCAAAACTACAGTGAGGTATCACTTCTTACCAGTCAGAATGCCATCATCAAAAAAGTCTACAAACGACAGATACTGGAGAGTTAGGAGGAAAGGGAACTCTCCCACCTGTTGGTGGAGATGTAAACTGGTGCAGCCACTACAGACAATGGTATGGAGGTGCCTTTAAAAACTAAGAATTGCCATATGATCCAGTAATCCCACACCTGGGCATGTATCTGGAGAAAACCGTAATTTGAAGAGATACATGCACCCCCAATGCTCACTGCAGCACTGTTACAAGAGTCAAGACATGGAAGCTACCTAAATGTCCGTCCACAGAGGAAAGGATAAAGAAAATGTACAAAATACAATGGAATATTACTCAGCCACAGAAAGACTGAAATGATACCATTTGCAGCAATATGAATGGACCTAGAGACTACCATACTAAGTGAATCAGAAAAAGACATATCACTTATGAATAGAATTTAAAAAAAATTATATGAATGAACTTACTTACAAAACAGATACAGATTTCAAAAACAAACTTACGGTTCCAAACGGAACTGTGGGAGAAGGGATAAATTAGGAATTTGGGATTAAACTATACATACTACTATATATAAAATAGATAATCAAAAGGACCTGCTGTATGGCATAGGGAACTCTACTCAATATTCTGTAGTAACCTATATGGGAAAAGAACCTGAAAAAGAATGGACATACGTATATGTTTAACTGAATCACTTGGCTGTACACCAGGGACTAACAACTTTGTAATCAACTATACTCCAATATAAAATAAAAATTATATAAAAGAAAATGCCAGGAACCGGGATGATGACCTTGCTAATCACCCGGCAACAGCTGTGCTCTAACCTGGGTTTCAGGTTCTGTACAGCGATTTCTCTGTTGAGGTGCCATGTGCCCCCCCCCCCCACATAGTTGACTGCTGTCTCTCAGCTCCAAACCTACTCTTCTGCGCTCTGCTTGGTGATACTGGGATTGGGACAACACAAATTCCAAGTCTCTTTTGTGAGCCATCTTCCTGTTGGGGTTCTGCAAATGGTCCTTGCAGGCCAGGGCAAGGGAGAAGGGACTGCCCCCCATTTTGCTTGCCCTTCCTTTCAGTGTCAAGCCAGCAGTAACTTAGTAGCAGCTGCTGGTTCCAGCCTCTCGCTTCTTTCAGCTGTCCCTGAACAGTGTCCTCTGAGATGGTCTGGCATCAGCCACCTGCATCCAGCTCCACAGTGCCCGCCTTGAGCTCCTGAAGCACCAGCACTCACTGGGTGCCTCTACCTGTGAGGGATCTGAACCCCAGTCTGCTGAGACCACTGTCCCAACTTCTGGTTGGTGATAACATAAGCTCTTTATTCTCTCAGTCCTAGGAAACCTATGGTTAGTGCCTCTGTGAGTGGACTGCTTCACACCACTTGTTTAGGCAATTCCCTATAGTAAGTTCTTTTTGTTGAATACTTAACTGTGAATTTTTATTTTCCTCCCTGGATCCTGACTGATACAATGACCAAAGAAAATTCTAGATTTGGAAGAGTAACTGACATAGCTTTTCAAAAAATTTATTCCAGTGGGAGACCAAAGCTTTATGAATTCTGCTCCCAAGAATGAGAGAAGAAAAATCTCTAAAAATCTTTAATAATGCTTTTTAGTTGCTGAAGTTGGAGGTACTTCTATTAGAATTTTCCATTTTGACTGACTGCAGGCATGTGGGATTCTGCTACTCCAGGAAGAGGTAAATCATAATACAAAGTACACAACCTTCAAAAGAACGTATCTTGGCATTTGAGATTGAAGCTATTTTTATACACACAACTGCCTGAGTAAATTAAACACACAACCATACACATGTACCTGCTGCTATTAAATCCAAGCCTTTTTCTATCCCGAACTTTATCTGTTTTTGACCATGTGACGCTTTGTGATACATTTGATTACTTTTTCACTCCCATGAGCTGAGCTAGCTCACAGCTGAGATAACACTCCTTTCTCAAATTTTAATCACTATCTGGTTTTTAAGTGTGATGGGTCACATGTTGGGGACATTTGCACATGAAGCTAAGGGAGGTTCACTATCATAATAAAAACTGTTTGAAAGTAGAGACAGTGTTTCTAACGAAAATGTTTTGATTAAAGCTTTGACTCATGATCCAAACAAGAGGACTCTGATACCTCAGATGCCACTGACAGAACACTCACCCAAGATGCCAGTACTAGAACTTCAGTGCTGTACTCACTAGCTGCAGTGAGAGTGTGGTCTTTTGTATTAAATACTGAGAGAAATACACTCACTTAAAAAAACAACAACAATGCAGTATACTGCAACAATGCTATGAACAGTAATTTGAATTTCCATTATCAATTAAAAAAAATCTTTCTGGATTATATCACTGTCAAAGTAGTTTCTTGGGAATAGTTTGTGAGGCTTTTTCATGGGGCTCTAAACCCAACTTAATTTACTATGATTATACCTATAAAAACATTGTAAGTTTCACCGAATGGCCATATGAAAAGGGACTCTGTAAAGTGCAGTGCAGATAAAAATACAGTTGGACTTGAAATATGACTAAGAGCTGGTGTGTGCGGTGACGTTATCTGAAGATGCATTTGTGTGATCCAGAGATGGGGTGAAGCTGGGATGGTAACTGATGATGTGAAGAGCAACATTCAATTTAGCACGTGTGTTGTACTTTTCAAAGGAGCAAGCTATATGGCCCATTTGCTCAGCTGTGTCTTGACTTCATCCCATCCATGGCCATTATGAAAAACACACACAGACACCTCTGCTTGGATCTCACAAGCTCTGAATGTGAAACCAAGAAGCTGAGTCTGTCCGGACTTCTGCAGGGATATGCCAGCGATAAGGAAGTTGGTATGACCTAAACGAATATGGACTGAAAACACAGACCAATGATAACACCTGATTTATCCTAACTGGTCTTCAATTTTGTGGGGCACACAGTCCCAATGCAAAGGGGAAATTTCCCATGGATACAACCCACACAGTATGCTCATTTGGCATTATTTCTCATTTGCATATTATCATCATCTCCTTTCTGAAAGAAGCTGAAATTATCACAAAACCAAACTATACAGAGCTTGGCAAGAAAGGATTCCCTGGTCAAAGCTCAGAAGGAAAACACCAAGATGGGGAAAAAGACAACAGAGCGTATCTGGGACCAAGTTTCTCATTAAAGAAATGCGTACTGTTCAATATTAGCACTTTCAACATTAATACATTTCTATGCTTATACAGTTACATGGCAACTCCACAGTAATACTGCAGACTTGTTTTCCAGAAGCTGAAAGTTCTCATAGTGAATGAACCTACAGAGTACACAGAACATACTGAATAATCCATGCTTGTGGTGGGGGGGAAGTATCAGTATTGTCAGACAGGGTTATAGGATAAAACCAAACTAGAAGAACATCTAATTCTATTAGCTCCTGTAACCAGAGAAAGCCAGGTCCCCTAAAAATCACATGGCAGTATGCAAAGTAAAATGCCAAGGATGGATGTTTCCTGTTTCCTCAAAGGTCTTATGCTTGACCCGTTAACTTTGAATTAACACACTTTTCATTAAGCAACGACTTTTCGGGAAAGGGTGTCTTACCTTTCATAATGCCTGCGGGTACAAGTGGCGGCGCTGGTGCTCCCAGGATTACCACCTAACTCATCATAAATATGTTTCCACTGACGGCGGGCTGTTATCTGAAAAAGTGGCAATGAGAAATTCAGTCTTGCATCATAAGAGATTCGCAGTGCCAGGATTCAATGCATATGCAACAGTCAGAAGAGAACAACAGCCTGTCCTGGAAACCCAGAAACAAAGAAGTCCAAATGGGTCTGTGGGGAGACTCATGGGCTTCCAGTAAGATCTCACTTTTAGCACTTTTCTTTACAGTAAAAATGGAATTCTGCTTTGGGCTCTATACTTTGTCACCCTTAGAGCATTTTTATTGAAGATATCTCCCTGGATATTCATGTAGTTATTTGCGCCCAAGGTCCCACATGCATACTCTGTTCCTTTATATAATGTGATTAAAGCATCAAAATACAGAATTTCAGCTAAAATATGTCTTAGTATATCCATTTAAATGAATCAGAATTAACATCCCTCAGAATTGAGGGATATGGTAATGAGTGGCTCAGTACACAGGTAAACACAGAATTTCCATAAAACATACTGCTGTATCTTCTGATTTTTAAACTATTGTGATGTGTTGCTGCTGCTGCTGCTAAGTCACTTCAGTCGTGTCCGACTCTGTGTGACCCCATAGACGGAAGCCCACCAGGCTCCCCCGTCCCTTGGGATTCTCCAGGGAAGAACACTGGAGTGGGTTGCCATTTCCTTCTCCAATGTGTGAAAGTGAAAAGTGAAGTCGCTCAGTTGTGTCCGACCCTTAGCGACCCCACGGACTGCAGCCTGCCAGGCTCCTCCATCCATGGGATTTTCTAGGCAAGAGTACTGGAGTGGCTTGCCATTGCTACCTACTTAAATTACTATACAGATTAATTAAAATGATCAAGTTGGTTATGAAATTTCTAGTCCTCTCAGGCTGTATTTTTATGCCAGCTATGCTAACCACCAGAACAAAACCAAAATGTTAAACTGTCTTATGTCACAAGCTGTTTATTTTTCTTCCCTCAGGTCAGGAAAATGGGATATTGATGAAACCCTATGCAAGTTAACATATTCCAAAGTTAAAATGTAAGGTCCGTATTTCACTGAGTTGGGTGAATAAAAACAAACAGCTTGCAATATACTGAAAGGCACACTATGGGCTTGTTTTTCTTTAATTTTATTTTTATATATAAATTAAGATTTTAACAAAATAACAGATGTATGATCTGGCAAATGATTACTTTGGGGAAACCATATCATCTACTACATATGAGCAATCCATTGCTTCCTTGAAAATGGAGAGACAGAGCAAGTTCTGAGATCCTTGTGAACGGTTCCAAACAGGGCTCCGAGAAAACTCTTGTTATTGGAATGTGTAGGGAGCCGGGTGTGGCAGAGGTGCCGGTGGTACTTAAAACAAGCAGAACAGGAGGCATCTTTGGAAAAACACCCGCAGAGCTGACAGTGGAGTTCACTTAGGGCTGGAGGCGTGAAAAAAAAAACTCAGTGTGTAACCAGGGGCTCCATAATTGTGAACTAAGGAGGAAACGGGTGTTTAAATATCATCGGTTAAGTGGTACCCCTTTCAAATAAAAAGAACCCCTTCACTTCCATAAGCCCTTCTTAACAGGCCCAAGTAGGACCTCGTGACGGTGTGTGTTGCCCATTGTTCACTTCCCATGAAGCATTCTTAAATCAATTTGTTTCAATAGTTCTCATTAGACTGAACCACCCCTTACATCTACTAGCAGGTATAACTAAAAATCCTCCTGTATTTGTAGCTTGGTTTAGATTATAATAATAAATGTTTTCAAGGCCCTTTAAAAATACTCAAAATACATATTTTGGTAATTATTTTATATTTAATTACAGTCTCCCTCCAACCTTTTAAATAATACAGTTACAGGTTGGTCTATTCTAGACCTGTGTACAGAAGAAACAGGATACCCTTCTTCCAAGTATCTACATTATTCCTCAGAGCTCTTAGAATATGAACGCCCTTAAACAAATCTCCATATTTCCCTCCCTCAGATGAGGTGGCAGCTCTGGGGAGTCCCGCAGGGCTAGGAAACAAGATGGTGTGTGTTCCTGTGGTCACTGTAGAAGAAATCATCACTCTTGTCATCCTGTATCTCTGATGTGCCCTGTATTTTCTATTTTGTAAAGAGTTTTCATATCCACGATATCATTTAATCCTCCTATCAGCCTGTGAGGCAGCCTACAGGAATCTCATTCACAGACAAAGGAAACAAGTCTCAGAGAGGTTGCATGATTTGCCTAAGGACACACAGCAGCAGAGTGGGAAAGACGGGACTCATACTGATGTCTTATGGTCCCAAGAGCTGACTTTTTTCCACTACGTCAAAGCAGCCTCCATATCAGAATGACCTGGTGAATGGTGTAGCAGGGTGATAATACAGAACTCCAGGGACCTTTTGCCTCAAATGAGGGAGATAACTGCGGGAACCATTGCTTTTGCTACAAATTCTAAAATTCTCACTAGTGGGAAAATAGCACAGCTAGAAGGTCAGCAAGAATCTAAGGAAGGGGGCTGGGTTAATAGCTCTCTGAGATGTTACTCTCTCAAAGTTTCTGTTAGAACTGTGGTTGCTGCCACCCTGCCCACTTGTGCCTCTACAAACAGAGATTCACCATTAAATCATGGATAAGTCCCAATTTGATCAGAATCTGTCTATTCACCCATGCATCCACTCACCAAACATTTACTGAACATCTCCCACTTGTTGGGTTCTGTGCCAGCAGCTGGGTGGCCGCAGTGCAAACCCAGCACCTGAGATGCCTGCATCCTAGTGGCAGATTCCAAAAATCAACACATGACCAAATATATAAACAAAGGAATACTGATTGTGAAAAAGGCAGTGAACAAGAGGCCACTGCTGACAGGGATATGTAATGTGTGGAAACTGGCCATGCTCCCCACCCACAATCTATCATCCGAACTGAGGTATGCCCTGTTAAACACTTGCCTATCACAGAAATGACAAAACTTCTTTGAGAATAAATAATGAATTATCAAAAGCAACAAAAACAAAGTCTTCCTCACACTAGGACTGAAACTGTGGCAGCAGGAAGCCAGCATCAGTCACCCTTCGGCGTTAATAAGCCCTGTGCAGCTGGCTAGAGGCCTATGTTAGCCCCCTACTAGCAGATTCTGCTGTTTAAATACAGTTTCATTTTTTTTTTTTTTTAACCAGTGGAGAAAAGACAAGGGCCAGGCCTTTAAGGAACTGGGCTCTCTGTTTACTGAGCTTCCACTGGCCAGCCTAGATGAATCAGGCCATTTTGAGATATTTTCTTTCCACAGGAAAGTCATAAAATGTGCTCTTTCCAACTGCTAAATGGTTTTAAGTACACAGGTCTCCTGGGTATACATCTTTTTTGTGTGTCCAGATGCGCTTTTAATTCAAACACTGACCATAGGCTCTACAGCATGAAATGTCTCGATTCTCGCCTTGTCCAGACCTACAGGGGGCTGCAGAGCCCTGTGACGGGAGAGGGGAGGACAGATCCCTCCTTCCAGGACAGCCCTGGGCACCATGCTCCCGCCTGTGTGCGTCTGCCTTCTGTTCTAATTCGTGCTTTCGTCGTGCCTAGGTGTGCCTTTGCTCAGGGTTCTTATTCTGTTGTCCTCCGTGCATCTGTGTAAGCTTTAAACCCATCTAGGGGTATGAGCCGGAGAAGGCAATGGCAAGCCACTCCAGTACTCTTGCCTAGAAAATCCCATGGATGGAGGAGCCTGGTGGGCTGCAGTCCATGGGGTCGCTAAGGGTCGGACACGACTGAGCAACTTCACTTTCACTTTTCACTTTCACACATTGGAGAAGGAAATGGCAACCCACTCCAGTGTTCTTCCCTGGAGAATCCCAGGGACGGGGGAGCCTGGTGGGCTTCCATCTATGGGGTCACACAGAGTCGGACACGACTGAAGTGACTTAGCAGCTGCAGCAGCAGCAGGGGTATGAGCAGCGTCTGTCTCCTGGTATCTGGCCCCCAGCCCCATTCAGCTGGAAAGTTTGATCTAGCTGCGGAATCAGTTTGATCAACTGTTCATAAAGCCTCAGGCTTCCTGGTCATGTTAATGTTTCAACCTGACCCATTATTTTAGGTTTTTAAGGATACAAAGAACTCTGGCTCTCTACTTCCTAAAGAAAAACTCCATCTATGTGGTGACTTCTCTTCCATTTTGCTTCCCCTGTCCCCCCGTCAAGGGCCTCACTTAGACAGTAGGGATTCCTGCAGCGTGTCTTCTGCTGCTACTGTTCTAGGGCCCGTACTGGGTACAGAGGCTCGGAGGCGGAAGGAGAGGCTGGAGGGTTGAGGGTGGGATACGGCATAAAAAGAAAGAAATGGTACTGCTTTTAAGGGTTCACAATCTTGCAGGAATCATAATCCCATATGATTTAACCATAAAGCAAGATGAAAACCGAGCAGACCACACCCAAGAAAGCCAGTCTAGGTACACATGAAACTTAACCTCACTTTGAAGACACTTGGTTACTTCTCTCCTTAGTGTGGATAACACCCAAGAAACTGTGAAAAGTACTCTCAGTTCAGTTCAGTCGCTCAGTCGTGTCCGACTCTTTGCGACCCCATGAATCACAGCACGCCAGGCCTCCCTGTCCATCACCAACTCCCAGAGTTCACTCAAACTCATGTCCATCGAGTCGGTGATGCCATCCAGCCGTCTCATCCTCTGTCGTCCCCGTCTCCTCCAACCCCCAATCCCTCCCAGCATCTCTACACCTGTCATATTCACAAAGTTTTCATTCCTTTTAAATAGTCACCCCTCTGTTTCCAAGGACCTCCCCTGCCCTGTGGATACCAAAATTCGTGAATGCTCAAAGTCTCATATAAAATTTTCATATAACCTATGTACATCCTTCTGTGTACTTTAAATCATTTCTAGATTAGCTATAACACGAAATACCATGTAAATGCTGTATAAATAGTTGCCAGTGCTTGACAAATTCAAGTTTTGCTTTTTGGAACTTTCTGGGATTAATTATTTTTTTTTTCCTGATCAAAGATTGGTTGAATTTTCAGATGTGGAATCCACAGATACAGGGGGTAGACTGGAAAGTGGTTTTTAAACTCTCTTTAGAATTCAGGTAGTGTTTTAAAAGTGGCCTGAAACTAACTCTCAACAATGCCAGTCCTTGAGAAGAAAATGGACCCAGTGAGTAGGAAAGGAATCTGTGCCTCCTCTAATTTTATTTGATGAAAATGTTCTGTCACTTTAAAAATAAAAGTGGAAAAATATTTTAACCCAAAACATTCTTGGAGCCTTGATTTTCCTACCTTTGGAGTCACTAGGATGAAATAATTTTGGTATTTTGTGGCCTCGTGAGGAAACAGTCATTGGAAAACTTTTAGGACAACAGTGCTTCCACTACTGCATGGCTTGTAAGGGTGTGTAGCATGCATTTAGGAAGTCAAAAGGAGAGTTTGCCTGTGAGCAGTGTTGCCCGGGCTGTTGTGAGAAACAGCCTTTTTCTCTCAGGACACCTTGAGGGCGGGCTGAATTCAAGGAAGATGACTTTTTTTTCCTGGTAGTACTCCAGGAACTGGAGCCTTTCAAAGCTATGTGACATCATCTTTGGCCTTGAGAATTTTGAATTAAGCAAGAGGCTTTGTCTGTCCAGAGAACTAGGGTTAGATTCAGAGGATGTCTTGAAATGATGTCAAAGCCAGAATCTGATGTCAAGGCCTAATCTTTCCAGCAAGAAGACAAGTGGCTTCTTCCAGTTGTGAAATAGTGGTCCTGTCTCACCCCTGGGGAGAGGCGGGACTGCGAGCTGACATTCTTAGAAGGCAACACACTTGCTCTTGCATGGTCCTCTGCCTCTAGGATAAGATGTACTCAGCCCATTTCCCAACTCTGCTGCTGCTGCTAAGTCACTTCAGTCGTGTCCGACTCTGTGCGACCCCATAGACGGCAGCCCACCAGGCTCCCCCGTCCCTGGGATTCTCCAGGCAAGAGCACTGGAGTGGGTTGCCATTTCCTTCTCCAATGTGTGAAAGTGAAAAGTGAAAGTGAAGTTGCTCAGTCATGTCTGACTCGTAGCGACCCCATGGACTGCAGCCTACCAGGCTCCTCCGTTCCCAACTCTACCTCTCTCCAAATATTGCCTCTGGCTCGCCATCAAATGTTTAGCCAAAGGGAAATCACTTTAGCAAGCCACCGTCAACATGCTGCATGCTGGTAATACCCCAAGCTACTCTGCAAGGCTTAACTACTTCACCAGACACTGAAGTGAAGACCTTCTTAGCTCATCAGCAAAACTTTATTCAGCTCTGCCTCCTCCACTGTAGGTGACCCAGACTCTCAAATGTTTGGAAGGAGAAATCAGATATATGATTTTTAAAGAAGAGGTCTCATTGCCAACCAATCAAAATGCCAAGATGATGTTTTTAAGGAAATCAAATCCATTCAATACGTTTATGATCTCTAAACCTAGGGATGCAGAGACACGATATGTATTTCTAGCAAAGGCAGAAGAGGCCAAGAGAAGAGAACATAGCTATTAGTTGAATGCTATAAAGGCTTAAAATAGAACTTCTGCTCTTTAAAAAAAAAAAAATTCAATTTGAGGGCTGTGAAGGACTAAAATGAAATAATCCATAATCCGCAATTCAAACCAGAAGGTTTGGAATAGTTTATAACCACAAACAAAAACAAGCCAATTAAAATGGCCTCTTCTTATAACCAGAAGGAATTCCAGAGAGATCTCTTTATCCAATCATAAGTTAACAGCAGAAGAAATATATCTACAGATTTTAAACTTGCAAGTTTTTACTATTACTGAGTATTTACATCTTCCAGACTTCTTGACCCGTCTTCTAAGGTCACACATTTTTCTCAAGAATCAGAAAATCTCAAGTAGTTAGTTGGTGTATCAGGTAAGGTTTGTGTTAAGTTCAAAGAAATGACTGAAAGATGCTACCAATAAAGGTAGGTTATTAGATCTTTTCTTTCCCCAAAGCATCACCCCCAATACATAAAAATATACATAAGAGACTGCTGAGAATTCAAGACACAAAGAATTTATAAATTTCTTCCTCCTAGTGATGATGTTACAGAGGTTGAGATAATTGTGCACGAAATTCTCAGCAGTTCAGAATTTGAAGAATGCCAGGATGACCCCCATTCAATTCATTTCATCTCCTTGTGCCTCAGTTTCCATATATGGAGCAGGGCAAGGATCTTTTTCTGCACAAAGGCCAATTCATGAAAAATAAAAATGTGAGGGGGCTACAGTTTTCCTTATTCAAAATGAAAATAGCTCATCGAGTCCCAATTTAGATTGCCACTTTACCAAATGGAAAAATAATCGTTGGAAACTTTGTGCTGCTTTTGAGCCAAGGAATGTTAATATTCTGGCATGTTTATCGTGTTTATTTAGTAATGGCCCGAAGACAACCTCCTAATCTTTGATACTTAGATGGGGGCCTCATTTTGAAAATAGGAGTCCTGAAGTTTAATAATAATCATTGTTACCATTAGCTTTGAATTAACAGAATCTGGGCAGTTTTGGGTTTTTTTGAAAAAAAAAAAAAAAAAAAGGATTCTCAAATTCTCAGGCCCAGGCCCGACTCTAAGTTAATATATGAAAGACCTAGAAAACTACTTACACTTTAAAATTCCCCATTGAAAATTTGAGCTGCGGTTCTTGAGCAGCCTCTGGGAACCACTGATCTAGAAGATTCCAAGATCTCTTTTGAGCTCTAAATGACAAGTCTACACTTGCTTCTGATATCAGATGATCTCACAGATAAGTATCCTCTAGTAAGGCTGTGATGACAACTTAAGTCCTCAGACTTTGGATATTATTAATACATCTCCTGGACTGACTTCAAAACCGAATCCCCACTGAACATCTCACAATAGTCAAAATATACTAAAGAAAAATGTTTTCTATACTTCAGAGGTTCAAAAGCTTAAAGGTAAAATCAGAGTGGCAAACTCAAGTGCCTGCAGGGCCAACAGGTATTAGAGGCAGTTTTCAGAAAGGAAGGAGGGAAAGAAAAAAAGAAGGGGGAAAAAAAACCCGCCAGTTGGTTTTATTCAGTTTATGGCCTCAAATATAGATTTTATAGTGAGATAGTCACACAGATTCACTGCTTGAGATGAGATGGAAAATGTGGCATATTGTGAAGAATGCAGGGACCCAACAAAGGATGAAGGAGCTGAAGGGTGAAGTAGAGAGGAAAGGAGGAAAAGGACAGCCCCACAGGTCACCAGTCCCCTTTGTGGCTTGGCTCAAGAGATGTGAAGCACGTAACCAGATGGAAAGCAGATGCCAATCTGGTCTTCCATGTTTCCCAGCCCAGTCTTTCTCTCCACTCTGTCTAGCAAAATACAGTGCAGGCAATATAGGTGGCAAAACATAACACTTAACTTGCTGTCAATCTTCATGATCCCAACCCCTCACTGCCGGCATCCGAGGACCTCCTTCCCTAGGCTCCATCCTTCCCTCTGAATTCCCCTTCATGGTCATTTATCCCAGCCACCTAGTGACTCTAAGTTACTCAAACTTGCTATACCCAACTTCATTCTACCTACATTGTTTGTTTCCCCATTTGATTATCTCATCCGTAGAAGACCATAATCTTTCACATCTAAATTCCATCTGTTCTCCAATATTCTGCTCAAGTGGCATCACATCTGTAAGTCTTTTCCTCATCTCCAAATGAGGAAGTACTTTACCCAAACTGATCTTCTCCCACCCTGTCTTAAAACCGATGCCTTTCCTGGGTGGTAAGCAACTGGAACCCCTAGCCTAGATATTTTTATGTCCACCAGAGTGTCTAACACTACATATTATAAATGCTCAATAAATATGTGGTCAGGTGATCTGCTGGTTGTGTGATCATTCATTCAACAAAAGAATAATCACTGTTTGTTCAAAGAGTATTGCAAATGACTTGAAAGTCATCAGAAGTTTCTTTTATATTTTCTACACCAGTCTGCTGTTGCTTATTAAAAATCCTGGTGCAAATATATAAGATACAAAAGCAGGAAACACTGAGTCAGTGAAATTTGCTGGCTCTCTCCCTATCAGTGAGTAACAAAAAAATTCCTGGGTTTGAAGAGACATTTCATAATGTTGTGCAATATCATATAACTATCCGCAGTCAGAGTTCATACGAATGTGTATTCCTATTCTGAACATTAAAGGTTAGACTTAAAAGTCTAGGCTATGGGGCGGACTGCTAAATTTATGAGACTAACACTGAGTAAGTTATCATCTTTTTCACATGCACGAAAGCTATAATTAGCTCAACATTTTACAAAACTATGAGCCACAGTGGGAAAGAGTAAATCTCCCTGCCTTATCAACAGATCCAACCAAGTGAGAAACTGCATTATTTATTTTTCAGTAGGGCACTCAGTAAAACAGAAATTTTAAGCAAATTATGTCTATGAAATACATGTTTAAATATAGTTCATATAAGTATCTGATTTCCTTATAAACGTGTATTGCCTATATAGTAAACATTTCACATGCATATAGACTCACAAAGAATTCTTAGAATACCAGACTATTAATTACAGATTAATACCAGATTAATATATTAATTAATACCAGATTATCTGACTCACGTATTGCTTGCCATCTTTTCCCATCCCAAGCCCCTGACATCAAACCCTCATATTAGTTTGTGAAATAAAATGCTATATCTGGCAAGAAACACTAGTTATTATTTTTGGTTAAAATGAGTTTCGTTTTCTTGACTTTCTGTCTCTGGCATCTTACTTTGATACAGAGATATACCCCAGATTACTCTCTAAGGAAAAAAAAAATAATGTCTTCAATTGTAGAAGAAACTGCACAACTCAATCTGATCACTACGTGGAGGAGAAAATCTTTCCAATGACGACATCTTCCTATGTCACTTGATTTTATTACAGATGTCATCTCTGTATGCTATATTAGTGCAGCTCTTTCTTCTTCTTTTCAAGATTCTAATCTGAGTCTGTTGCTCTAACATTTTATCGGTTCAAAATTCATGCTGTAAAAATCCGTGGCCATCAAATTTTCCTGTAAGCTAAAAATAACCCGTTCCTGTCAGTTAGCATTAGCTGATAAAGAGTGTCAGAGCCTGTTCTGAGCAAGTTTGATAACTTCCTGTTTATGCAGCACTGACCCTTGTCTAATAAAGCTTCTCTGCTCTAGAATGAGAGGAGATTCTGCTGCATTGGATTCCTTAATGGCCAATCCTGATTACTTCTGAAAGCTTTTAATACATTTCCCATATTAGACATGAACAGATGTCAGGTATGTTGCCAAGGGAAATTTCTTTTATGCAATCTTGGCTTGTTGTACAATAATAGCCCTTTCTCAACATGGGAAAAAATTACAGACCTAACTAATTTCCCTGACAGGGGAGAGTTACATATGTTTTCCACTTGTAGTTTTTACGACAAGTTTACAGTTTTGCCAAACCTGGAACTAATTGGGACCGCTTCCAAAAGTGGCCCAATAAACCCCCAAAAGTGTAGAGCCATTTGAAAAGGCAGTCAGTGGTGGCCATGTTTGCATTTTCTCCATTTTGGTCAAAGCAGGGTGGGGGTAGGGGGAGTCAGATTGCAAAATTATTTCATTTAAGTTGCTTAAACACTTACTGTTTCATATCCTCCCAGTTTTTGAGCAGCTTGAAACATAGTCCAAAGGTTAACTGTTAGAGGGACAATAAGTATTTAGATAAGCATTGCATTAACATATTTCCAAGAAATGTCAATTAAAACATTTTGTTTTTTCAATGAGAAAGAGAAATAACAAGAAATATTAACGTAACCCAGAGAGCTAAGTTCTTGGGAAACGATTTGCCAAAGGGTATTCAACAACAGGGTATACTAGTACCACTTAAAATATTTCTTAAGAAACAGTCACAAATACGGAAACGGTTCTAATTGTAGGATAAAGGACAACACAATTTTTAGTCCTGTTGCCATCAGCAGACCAAGGGAAGCTATGTTACAGCCTCCTTGAGAAAAGCACAGGATTTCAAAACGGGGGTTTGTCTTATAGGACCCTTAGAAAGAAGCCATTGATTAAACAGTAATATGTAATGCCTCCTTCAGAGAAGAACTCTCCATAATCAATAAATACCAGCCACTTTAATATATGATTGTCTTAACAGAATTTCTGATGGCAGCAGTATATTAAAAGCTCATAGCATATTTCACCATCACATGGTGCCTTGCGCTGAGCAGGTAAATAAGTAAGTCACCCTTGAGTGTCCAGTGATACAATAAATCAAAGGAAAAGGGGATCGTTCATTCCCAAAGGAACTGAGAAATGTGCCCACCTCGTCCCCTAACTTACTTGCCTGTGTGACAGTACAAATATGTATTTTTAAAAACAAATTTTTCTTCACAGGCCGTGCGTATGTTTATGCTATTAATCATCTGTGCCAAATTACTGGTAACCCTGTTCATTTGTACTAAATACCATGGAATGGGGCTGCTGTGGATTTGATTCTTTCATAAGAGGGGAAAATTGAACTTCAAGTAATTCTTTGGTAAAGGAAATGAAGAATAAAAATTTTAAAAAAACAACAAAAAAAGGCTCTTTGACACAACACGTTCGAAAAGCCTCGTTGAACCTTGCACTATTTCAAAGCTATCAAGAGGCCTGCCTCAGCCTTGATTTAATCTGAACCAATGCATAATGCAACAAAGCTGTTCATAGTACATTAATTTTACTTCTATTTCAAGCAGCCAGTTTTCAGACAAACATTGTAACCATTCGCAGTTATAGAAGTTTATAACGGCTGCGAGCGTTCTCTTGCAATCAGTGCCAATTGCTATTAGGTATGTAAATTGTTATGTAAAACATACAGGTTTGACATTCTTCATCAGAATGACACATGGCTTTAATCTAGGAAGATACATTTGGAGAAAATACTATTTCAAACCAGGGGTTCATCGCTTTGTATGCCACAAAATCCAGACAGAGGTAAGATATATACTCAGTTGTGAAATCAGGACAGGGTCTGGGTTTCTTCTCTTTTTATACGGAATTCTGCTCAGCCATGAGTTCCCTGTTCTCTAAAATATATGATGATGCTTACACTTACATGTCAAAGTAATTCAAAATTGGGCCCTCAGTTCAAATGTGTGTATTTCTTGTTTTCTCTGAAGTCATCAGGTCTTTGTTATCTCTTAACAAATTTGGGGCTTAGGAAATATGTTTTCTCTTCATGGTTGTTTTGTCCATCTTTAAATGTCCTCCTTTTAAAAGCTGTCTTTTCACAGGCAACATCTGTGCCTGATAAAACTACGTCATGTTATTATCTCAGAAGAAAGGCTTACAGACACTCAAGATTGACAAAACAGAAAAATGAGAAACTTTCAACATGTCTATTTCCAGTCATAATCAGTGGATTCAAGCCTATAAATATCTCACTGCAACTGCCCCAGAAGGGAACCACGCAGCAGAAAGAGGTAGGGGGAAGAAATTCCCGGCCTGGATGATTTGTAGGTTTAGTATAAACAGAGTATCATCCCCAGTAGAGGGTTTCAACACAAGCCTGAGTCAAAAATGTCCAACCCCCAATTCAAAGAATCTGAGTAGCTCTGATATTTCAGAAATGAAAACAAGTATACTTACTCTGTTTAAAACCTAAATAGGGTATTCGTTCTATTGGCGTCTTTCTTTCTTTCATGTATTTATAAAGTGCCACCAGGAAGGCCTGCTCGTCGGCCCTACACTCTTCACCAATGGCAACCTTTGGTTTTTCTTCATTGGATACTTTTTTACAATTATTATGGTTATTCTTCGGTTTGTTCAAGGCTGACCTAGCCTCACATTTCACCTGGAAAAGAGGGGAAAAAAAAGGCCACGTCAAATCCAGCACAGCTCTGGGATTCCTCCAGGGACATAGCTAGAGACATCGACCATCAAGTGGGAAGCGGGGGAACCAGGAAACTATCCTGGCCCTGAAATAGCTCCTAGAGCATCACAGACCACGGATGGTAGATTTCTGAGAAGGGCCAGAAACTGTGGTCTGCTTCGGGGTACTATAACCTTGGTCACGACTACTCAACGCTAGACACGAGAGCCATCACGCATAATATGTAAACAAACGGATGAGGCTGTGTTCCAGTAACATCTTATTTATAGAAACAGGTGGCCAGTGGGCCATGGTTTGCCAAACTGCGCCAGCCCCTTTTAGACTCCTTAGCAGCATGTTGATGTGAAACCAGAAACAGTGTTCACATCTGCTGGGACCACTCTCCTGTCTCTTTACACACACTGTTTTCCTAAGGGGCACCAGTGGTTCCTGTCCTCATGGAAGCAACCCGGCGTTCTTAGTAAGCGTCCCAGATTCCGCACTTTGGATCAAGATGAAAGGCAAGTGCATTTCTTCATAGTAAACTGATCTTGTTGCTACTCTTCCCAGCAACCTGGAAAAACAGGCCAATGCTTTGGCTGATGTTGGGAGCACCAGCAAAGTCTCTGCCATCCATCACCCGAGTGCGATGCCCAGACACACCCTCAATAGGAAACCAGACACCCCACTCTTTAATGAGGGTGCCTAGCTTTTCAGTCAGCTCTGAAAATCTCCTAGATGTTAAGTGGCCACAAAGGAAAAAGTAGAGGTCAAGTAAAAACCCAGGAGGAGGAAGTGAAAAGCTTCAGAATTAAAAAATAAATGGTGGTAAATGGGCCACATGGAGCAGCTAACCCCATGTTCCTGCCTCACTGCCACGATCTACAAGAGGCCTTTGATGGTTGTTAAATAATACGCTAAGGTGCTGAGCTGTTTTAACTGTCCAAGGGGGAAGTACAAAGGGTCAAGCTTCGAGTTCAACTGCGCTCACGGGGAACGAGTAGGTTCCAATATTCTTTACATCTCCCGACCTAACATCGGCGAGGAGAGGATGAGTGCCCGGGAAATGCGGTGAATTAACATGTCCCAGACAGTCGACACGGTTTTCCATTTCAGATTCCTGACCCCTCTCTGTCTTTCCATTCAGATTCTCCTTTGCAAGCACTGAGAACATAAAGGGCTAGGCTTATTTATTAAAGGGAAACATCTCCTCTACAAGGTTTTCTTTATTGCTTATTCTCTCACATGAACACACCAGTTTAATATCTAGATGGGTCCTGAAAAAAAATAAATAAAACTTCTTGCACAACTTATTCAACCAGGCCTCTAGACAAGATTTTCATTTTTAAAGAGCAGTGGAAATGGGATGAAAACATTTTCCTGTGTAGGATTTCTACTTACAGTTATTTTCAAACTTTAGTTACTTTGTAACATTAGATTGAGGTGAGCATCCTGGGAAACTTTATGTTATCATCATTTTTCACTGCCAAATTTTAGATTGTTGGGTCTAAAGCTCTGATGAAATCTATAACAGCTCTTTGAAATCATAAAAATCACTCTAGCTCTAATCTGTATTGCTTCCCGGCTTTTTCTGAGTGCTTACTATGTAGTCCGGCTCTATTCTAAGCCCTTTTCTGGTGTTATCGCCTTTCATGTTCATGACCCTGACAAGGCAGGTTCTCACCCTCATATCAGAGATGGGGAAACTGAGGTACGAAAGGAAGAGTAACACGTCCAAGATCATAGGATCACGTCCATCATCCAGGTTAGTAAGCAGTGAGTTGGGGATTTGAACCCTAGAAGTCTCAACCCACTCCAGTATTCTTGCCTGGAGAATCCCATGGACAGAGGAGCCTGGTGGGCTACAGTCCATGGGGTTGCAAAGAGTCAGACACGACTGAAGTGACTCAGCACAGCATGGCATGGCAGTCTCACTCAAGGACTTATGGTTTTAAACACTATCTTTTACTGACACTCATAAAAATATTAAATTGATAGTCAAAATGTTGTTATTGTTCAGTTGCTCAGTCATGTCTGACTCTTTGCAACGCCACGGACTGCAGCACGCCAGGCTTCCCTGTCCTTCACTGTCTCCTGGAGTTTGCTCAAACTCCTGTCCATTGAGTCAATGATGCCATCCAACCATCTCATCCTCTGTCGCCCTCCTCTCCTCCTGCCCTCAATCTTTCCCAGCATCAGGGTCTTTTCCAATGAGTTAAAACATACTTCCAATTAAAAAGTGTATCTTATTACTAAGCATTACAAAACCTATAGCTTAGAAATGTGATTTACCAAGTGAGAAGTAGAAGATAAAGCTAGGTGATTTCCAGAGTGTAAAGGGCTCCATTCCTTCTGTTGTGTGTTGTGCAAAGGGAAAGAAACCAGTGTGAATGGAGTAGCCACAGTGAGCTGGGAACAGCGCTGTGGGCTTCATACAAGGATCCCTGAGTCCCATTTTACAGAGGAGGAAACTGAAGCTCAGTGAGGTGATGTATTTTGGCGTGTGGCTAGTGTCAGGTAGAACTCGGAGTCTAGAACTTAGATCTCCTCACTCTAAATCCTTTAAAAACAGGAGTTGATGTCAGGCTTCCCTGGTGGCTCAGCTGGTAAAGAATCCGCCTGCAATGTGAGAGACCTGGGTTCGATCCCTGGGTTGGGAAGATCCCCTGGAGAAGGGAAAGGCTACCCACTCCAGTATTCTGGCCTGGAGAATTCCATGGACTGTGTAGTCTATGGGGTCACAAAGAGTTGGACACGACTGAATGACTTTCACTTCACTTGCATATAAATTCAGGCTGAATCTTAAGTCTACAGTTATAATAGGCCAGGAATTAAGGGAGTATGAGCTTTGCCCCTCAGCGTCTAGGGAGCTGCCTCACCCAAGCGGAAACAACCAGAGACAAAAGGAAGCATGGAGAGCACACCCGACCCAGTCCAAAGCCATCAAACCCTGATAACAGGAAAGGCTCCACGTGGAGCCTGGCTGCCGCCTCCTGAATTGCATCCTGAGCCTCAGGGAGCTCCCTCTTGAGTCTGGGGGATTCGTAACGATACGAATGGTAGTTTCCCTTCACAGACTAACTGCATGCATTTCTCAACATACATGAGCCCTCTAGAGGATAATTCTGTTTCTGGGTAGGACCAGGTCAAGTTCCTCTGTACAATTTTTCACACTTACCAGAAACTGTCTCAGCATTTTAAGCTACTGAAATATTACATGGGGGCTAGTCTTCATGTAGACCTCGAGAAAGCCCAACCTTTTGATGGTAACAGGTAATCACTACAGTCTGTTTTTCCTGACCTGAGCGCCTTACACTTGTCGAGTTCAGTAAGAGCTTTGGGGTTTCCAAAGTGATTGAGGAAGTGCTAACTAAAGGATCCACATTTACCATTTGCAGTGAACCACCGCCTATTTGATATTAACCACATCCTTTCATGGGATTGAGTTGTAACTAATCCAGCCTTCAACCGAGGCAGCAGGATGTGCTGAACCAGCAGGAAAGGAACGAGAGTCTAATTTCTATTTGGTCACTAACTTCCTCGGAAATCCTCATTTTCCTCCTCAGGAAAGCAAGGAGGATAATCCTCGGGGTAAGTTCTTAGAACCAAATGGGATGAAAAATACTGAAAATAATGAAAGTATCACATTTGTAAAATAGTGAAAGTATGTTTATGATTTCAGTGAAAGAACATACTGCAGTTTCCTTTTCCAATGGTCCTTTTAGAATATAAGCCACCTGCTGTGTACTTCTGGCCATTGCAAAGTGCTTACAGGATGTGAAAAGTCATTTGCCTTCTATCAGTGGAGGCCTTTCATTTGAAAGCCAGGCTAAGACGACTTCTCTTATATAAGTCACCATGTGAATAAGTTTTTTGCCCCAGACCTGGATTTGGGTAGGACATGTTCTCGTCATCTTCAGAGAACTGGTAGCCTCTTCTCCATGAGGCTGTCATTGTAAAGCCATGACATTCTCTGTCCCTTGGAAAACAGAGTTGCAAAGCTAGTTTCCAGGTTCTCACTGAAAGAGGGCAAACTCTGGATGGCGACAGGCAAATTAACTTGACCTGCTTCTCCAGTCATGCAGACAACAAACTGAGTGGGTTCTTACTCTGAGAGTGCTTTGCTGCATGGAGCTGCAGAAAGCTGGTACTTATCCATAGTTAGAAGTGGTCTGTTTGAGGCACTTCTGAAAAAAACAGCCACATAGGTCTCGGTTAAAAAGCTCAACTGTCACCTGCAACATTGCTTCCAGTTCAGCAAGTGATTAGATGGTCACAGGCTTGTAACCTCTCCTGTAGTATTTCCTGAGAAGAGACCACTCGAAGACACACATGCCTTTTGCATGGTTGTCCTGGCCCCAGATGTGGCTTGTTTATTCTGCAGGGACTTTGCATCCATTCGTCAGTGACAACAGAAGCCCGCCATACTTCATAGCTACCAGTCTCTCTCTTCTGTGGTGAAGTGGTCTTTCCAGACCCAGTGGAAGCTGCCAAGGCAGGACTGTAATCCAAGACTCCCAAGAAGAGCAAGGCGTTCAGACTGTCCCTGGGAGCTGACTACAGAGTGATGTTCATCCACTCGCCACTGATATCTGTGATGGAAGGGCGATCCTCCTCCTTGTAAAGATGCTGAATGGCAGTGCTGGTGCAGAGCAGGTGGAAAGGGTCACTTAGAAAACCCAGGCTAGACTACCATTCCTCCTAAGAAGGAGGTGAGCAGCAAATACAGTCTCCAGTTCTCTTCAGTTTTGTGGGTCCCAGTATGAGTCCTGGGCTGCCTGCCATGGAAGGAGAGGTACTGTTCTTTCATGTCAATTGTATGAGTTCTGTAAAACTCCCAGAGGCATACTGTGGTGGTGGCTGCAAATGACTCAGGAAGGAGCTTCATCCTGCTGGGCTCAGGTGCAGAACATGCTGGGATAAACACATGACATCACCTTAGAGGTATGGGGCAGGACTCCAACATGAGATGCTGTCAGTACAAGCTCTGCTGAGGGCTATGATCTCTCTCGGCTCCATCCTGCAGTATCTTGCAAGCCACATCATAGGGAATAAACTGTTCCCACTGACATCCTTCAAGATCACAGAAGCCAAAGTCCTGGATAGGTAGCTGTAGGGCCACGATGTCCAAATTACGAGAAAATGTCACCCTCAGTATCTACATAGAATCCCTCGCAGAAGGTCAAAGGAATAGAACAAAAATAACTTTAGGCAAAAACAGATTCGTTTTTAGCCAGAAAATATACATCTCTACTAGGTGATCTTTTTAACCCTTTGCAATTTTGAAAGTCCTCAGAACTTCCTGATGCAACAGTCACGCTTGAAGATAAGATACAGAACGCGAATGTCTGTGAATTTGCTTCTTTACGCTTGAAGAGAAGTGGAAGGCATGGCAGAAAAACAGTCGACTGCCAACATAGAACTGAAGTCATGGTTTTCCACATCAGGATCTTCTAGATTCACGAAAAATGCTCCCATTTTCATAAGTTTAGTCCTTGGATCTGGAAATGTGGTGTCAGTTGAATTCTGGGCTTCAATTCAGGTCCTAAAGGGGCTATTGCTGTCTTTGGCACAGAAACAACACCCAAACGCAAACACCCCGTAAACGGAATCATGGAAATACGATCCAAGACCGCAAAAGTAAAAAAGATAAGCCTAAAAATATGAAGTGACACTTCACCCTTTGCGGTGCTAAATTCTTCAGGCATGCACTTTCAAGATTCCTAAGAATGCTAAGGCAAAACAGCCCCAGGTCCTGAAAGAGAGTCTAGAATTTGGACTTCCATTCCACATTACGAATGATCTTTAAAAACATATAAATCTGTGTACAAGTATATGTATACATGTAAGGACTGGGCTACGTGTCTTTAATCCTAAGGTCAATTAGAGGTGATTTGGAAAAAAATAACTTGAAAAAAAAACTCATTCTAGCCATTTCTAATTCCATCCAGTTTTCACCTCTGAAGCATATTTAGAGGAATACATTCAGAAAGAGGACGGCTCATCCAGCCTGCTTTTGATACCAGCGGAGTAAACTCTGTCATTGTGTCACCGACTATGAAATCTCAGCCTCAGTGACGTGGGCGCTTAATCATCTGTCCTTTACCCAACCCTCCAAGCCGGGAGGTGGGAAGTCTTTCTGTTGACTAATCAAAATGCCTGCACTGCCCCCTCCCCCAGCTCCCCCCTCAACCCTCGCCGGGGGAGGGGGTGGTGGGAACAGGCACGGCAGAGAGCTGTGAATACCAAAGTCAGATTCGGAATTGAAAACTGCCACCGAGACACAGGCGCAGAGAGATAAAGAGGAAAAGGGAAAAATAAAAAGATGCAGCAAAAAACGAATACCAGTGAATACTGGGGAGCCAAATGACTGTACCTTGGCAACGGATTTGCCATCGGAATTGTTGTTGGGATCTTTACCACCACTGAAAGAGTCTCTTCTCTGTGGGCATGGCTTCTTTTTGCGTGGTCTGCCTTTAAGATTTGGCGCTGAAAACAAATGGAGAACAATTGAGAGGCATTTTCATTTGCGTGGGTTTCCTTATTAAAAACTGAGACACTCACTCCAGCGGCGCCCTCTAATTGTTCTGAGAAATGTACACATCTGCAGTAGCCAAGCCTCCTTTCAGACGTCCCTCTCTGAAGGGCTGCGTCTACATAGCCTCTGCACTTCTGGACATGTTTCCCAAAGCTAACCTGTTACACTGGAACATGTCTAATTAATGTAAATAAAATGAAGCCCTCGGCTTTAAAGGACGATGATAAGGAAAACGCACTTCCCTGTTGTTACACAAGAAACACACTGGGCTTGAAAGACAGCCCAGAGCCAGGCTCATTCTTCGTGTTTTGTTCTGTATCTTGTTTTCAGAAACCCAAGTGATATGCCAGCCCATTATGGCATCACAGTAATGTAACATTTGAAAACCTCTCTCTTCAAAAGTGGAAAGGTAAGCATTTTCTCAAAATATGATACAAATAAGTAAGGGAGAGCTGTAGACAGAGGCATTCAAAATAATCTGAAAAATATTACTAAATGTATTTACTAACAGTATTGCAAACAGCATGTTTCAGATCTCAGCGAATCTGGCAGGTACATTTAAGTCAGTATGCTCTTTTTCTTTTCTATATATATATATATATAATGAAGATCTTGAGGGTTATTTAAAATAACTTCCAAAGATCATACTGGAGTTAGCCTGATTCCATGGAGATTATACTTTTTAAAAGCCACAGACAAGACACACATCAAAGTTATATTTCATCTTGGATGCTGAGGTTGAATCCCTTTAAGATCCATAAAAGAAGGAGGAAAAAAAAAGGCTGCTGTTTATTGAGTGCTGCTATGACTCTCCGGCATCAGTTTTCACATTTAACTTCATCAGTTACCCAGTCAAGCAAAATTAAAACAAACCAACTAACCGACTAGCCCTTGAAGAATTTCAAACTAACCAATTACACCCCAAGTAATTTCTTCAGGCCCTTTCAAGGTACCACACTTTTTTTATTATTATTATTGCTTTAAGGTATGATTATGGCCATGCGAAATCTGAACAACTCCAACCCTCTTAATTGTTGTTAATCTTACTTATGTCATGCAGTTAGCCAGTGGTTTTAGGACACTGTACATCATACTCATCTTACAAACACAATTAATCCCACTAATTTGATTTTCTACTGTGGATAACAGTCTTGCTGTTGACAAAGCACAATAAAGCAGAGCTGCCTTTCAAATCAGGCAAAAGTTTCAAAAGTGGTTTTGGGGCTAGACTCCCCGCTTCCCAAATCTGCTCTCCTCTCATCTCCCCACAATGTCTGTCTGAAAACCCATCTCAGAAAGCGATCCTGGCATTACCAAAGGGATACAAACTCACAAACAGAAAATCAAGCAAAGAGAAAGTGGCAATTACCCATTCCAGTCGGCAAACATCTGCTTGATGATGTCCGTGCTCATGAAAGCTACAGCATGTGACTGCTCCCCGGCCCCACGTCCCTGGAAGTCTCCACTCGACTTGGTGTGGATGTCAGCTTCCCTCCGAATGCGAGCTGCGAGGCTCAGCGCTCTGCTTACAACTCCCCTCCCCCGGCAGCTCCATTACTCATGTAAACACAAGCAGTGACTAGCACGGGGTGTGTGGGATGAGCTCCGAGGACTTGGCTGGAGCTGCCGGACTGGCAGGCAGGGCTCGCCTCTCTCCACCTCCCCAAATGGGGTAGGTGACTTCACCCAGCCTGTTTTGTGGCTCCTGACCTCCTGCTCCCCTGTCAGAGCCCGAGGCCACCTTCCATGAACTGATGAGGTTCTCTGCCTGGGCCAGGGTGGGGACTATTTTGATTTGAGGACTCTCGGTGTAGCACAGAAGTGTTTCCACAACTGACCCAAGTGCTAAGACTTTAATGACGGTGAAGGAAGGATGTACTTTCAAGTCCCTTATCAAAATAACAGCCCAGCAGAGAGCTGACAGAAACTGACAGAACTTGAGGTAGGTCTGGGGCATTTCATTAAAAAGAACAAAACAACATTGCCTCTGTTCTAAGACTTCTTACTATGATCTTTCCTTCCTAACAATTTTGGCAAAAAGCATTTAAACCTAAAAGGCATTTATTTCCAGAAAAGCTTTCAAATCCCAAAGGCCTTTTAGACAGAACTCGCATTGAACAGGCTGTTTTAAATAAAGTCAGAGGTTCCGGGAACTGACAATAAGTCATCCCCAAATCGGGTCTATTTTCTCCGTTCTTTGAGCTGCTCTTAGAACCCAGAGAGGCACATGCCCTTCCCCAGCAAATTCTGAGAATTACAAATTTAGAACAGACTAGCACCTAATAGTCTGGTCACACAAACTTAAGCTCTAAGTAGAATCTGATCAAGAGAAAAAGCCTTTTGTTCCTCAGAAGGCAAGTACACTGATATTTCAGGTATGGTTAGGTAAATCCCTCCAATCCCTTAAGTATCAAATTTGAATACCTCTGTTAGTCTCAACTCTGAGCTCCTTTTCTGACCTTCTCGTATGGAAGGTATCATTGTGTTATTTGTACTGTAGCTGGCTTATTCTTATACTGAGTCGCAGAGTCCTCAATGGCAGGACCATGTCCGATTCATCTCTCTCTGCCCCAGTACCCACCCAGGGGCAGTAATGACTAATACACTGTTGAATAATCAAGTGACTGCTGGAAATAAAGATGCCCGCATATATGCCCTTGGTGTCAAGAGCTAGACCCGTCAACTTGACCATGTGTATACCCATCACACTGGGCACCTGTAAATGGCATTCACCTTTCCTGCTCACCTGTGAGCTCTGGGAGCAAACACCAGTGACAGTGGGAGATGAGCCTTTGGTTCCTGCTTAGGGTAATTGTGTCTGGCATCTCAGTGGGGCCATGATCTTGTCCCACAAGCAATGAGCAAATAAACCGAATACCAGATATTAAAAGTACTGAGGGAAGCATGCAGGACCCCATACGGGGTAAGAGCCTCCACGATACAATTAAGAGAGTTTTTATATCCACAAGACCTAAGGTGAAGCTTTGGGACTGCAGGGCTGGCTTCTGGGGACAGCAAATATTGTCCCCAAATTACTTTTCCTACAGGGTCACAAAAACAAATTATTTGCTAGGTGGATGAATGAAAACAAATGCTTTATGGTATGGTGGTGGTCAGGGATGGGCTTGCTCTAGCCTTTGACTCTTTTATAAAAGAAACAGCCCACCTCCTCTCAGCTGCCCTGGACCAACTTACACCTGCCCTCTGCTCGACAGCTAAGGGCTGCAGACTTACTGAGAGAACACAAATCCTATAATTCCAGAATCACACCAGCTCCAGCTACTTTAGAGGAGGCCAGTCTCTACCAAGAAAATGATTCTTGGAAGCTAGCAATACATGTATTGACAGCATAGCTGGTTTAGTCAGTTCTACTTTAAAAAAATACAGAGCATGAAGCAATAAATGCACAGCTACTGTGACATGTGTACAGTATATACCCACAGGCCAACCCTGGCCTGGCTCATTCATAGAGTTCAATCAGTGCTCTTTGCACGAATGTTTTCAATATTATCCACAAATATTATTAATAATAACTGATGCTTACAGAGCACTTTTTCTTGCTAGTCAGAGCTTTGTATACAACAACTCATTTAAAACTCAAAACAAGCCCACAGGAAGGCACAATTTTTATTATCCCCATTTCATAGACCAGGTAACTGAGATAGAAATTATTTTGTCTTAGGTCATACCACTGGTCGCTGGTAGTAGAAAGCTTCCCACCCAGGCAACTGACTTTATCCAGAGTCCCTGCTTTCAGGAACTTCCCGTTACCATACACACTTGCTCTGTCTTATAACGACGTATTTACATTCTTAACTTGGGCTGGCAGACTCCCGGGAGCTATCCCCAGATGAAAACACTCTCAAATATCACACAGCGCGAGGGCGCTATAGCCCATCTCAGGCATCAAACAGCATTCCACAGCCCTGCTGGTGAGCACAGGGTCCCCACCAATCCTGACCAGGAGGTGATGAGACTTTCACCAAAGTCACAGAGTTCCAGTAAAACTTAGAGCCCCAAGTACACTACCCCTTGCAGTGTGCCATCGATGGACTCTTCTGCCTGATCCATGAATGATGTCTATGGTATTTTTTTAAAAAATATCTTCTCTGACTGCCCATCTGTTCCTCTTACTCAGTGCCATGAAATTAACACGTATTCACCATTGTGAAGTCACCACTATTTCTATAGGTGTTAATCCCAGGAGAAATTGGCTATTGCTAGTGCTGCAGGCTACTCTGACATTTAACCCATGTGTTTTGTTTATTCCCTTTTTTAAAAAAAACTCCTTCAACTATTAATGAATCTTAGTCTTTTTTTTTGACAGTAGAGCAAAACATGATTTTTTTTCCCCTTAAAGAGTCTAGAAGCTCAGAGTTGCAGGCACTCATTTATGTATTTACTTCACTGTGGGTTCTGACAAGTTATGTGTCAGGCAGTGCAGGTGTGGGAAACTTTCATATTGCAATAATAATAATAAAACAAAGGAAATGTAACCAGTTACTGGCAAAGTAAATTGCTTTTGGCTTAAACGTTTCTGTTTTTTTTCCTACTGTGTTCTTCCTGTCATGACCGTCTCTTTTTTTATAACATTTATGCTCTTGGAAATACCACGAAGATAAACTGCTATAAAAGCTGGATTGACTCATCAGTTAACAACTCTTTCTTCTCATTTTGCAGAGAGGATTTTGTTGCCAACAGAGCTACATAGTCTCTCGAGAAATTCTCTGTGAGCTTCCACTCAGAGATAGGACTTGCTCATTGGTAGGGACTAGAATTAGGGGAATGGAAAACCAGGCATCATTTTCCTAAGAGTTTGACCCCCAGGGTCAATGTCTAGAGGAAGCTAGCAGAGCATAAACTCATTTGATTTGCAAGTTGTGTGTGTGTTTTTTAAACACTAAACACAAGTCAGAAAACTAAACTCCACAGACTGAAGTATTAAAATAGGACTGGCAAACATTGTGCTATGTATAGAGTGCATTACTGATAATACTTTGCATTTCTTTAATGCCTTTCCTCTGAGCATCTCAATTCTTTGGTACATTTTCTTTATAGACAATAATCTTAAAATACTCTGGCAAGTTTCAGCATGGAGCATTGCTCTTTCTGGGAGGGGGGGAACCTACCCTAATTTAGTTATCATTTATTGTGTTCTATTTTCAACGTTTCCCTTTTGACTATTTAGAAACTTCCTCTTTCACTACAACAAAAATACGATGAGTGTTTTTAAAGTTATTAACATATGAGTAAAAGATTTAGAAACCAAGAATGGCAGAAAGCTTGATCAAAGCCACTCCTGAAATTTATGGGTGTAATAAAAGAAAGGCATTTCACAGATAATCTCTCAGAGAATTTCAGTTTTCAAATACTAGGGCAAAAAGAAAAGAAAAACAGAAGCTCTCAGCTCTCATGTTGGCTTTAACTTAAAGCCAACATTTTTGCTTTTAAATTCATAAATGATTCCCTGAAATTCTGTTTCAAATCCACAGTTACATTCCATATACTCCCCATTCCACACCTCACAGATCGGGGCCGGAAAACTGCAGCCGCTGGGACTCAGTGACTGATAATTGGTTGACTCTGTGAATTCACAAAGCATTAATTATTTATATGGATTTAAGATCATGCAAGTTTACTTTTATTCTGTTGGTCTATAAATAATTTTCCACACTCAACAGAAGTGTTTGAGAAGCAACTGTGCTGTCTGAGATGTGAACACATCAGGCCGTTAGCAAGCACAACTCCATCCTGGGGGACTTTCTGGCTTAAATGATGATTTCAGAACAATAGGCACAATTTAAACAAAATTTAAAAAGAAAAAAGCTGCAAGAGTGATATCATGTCCTATATTTTTTCTGACAGTTTCCTCTTTAAGAGTAATTTTTTTTTTTTCCCTCAAATAAAGTCATTAATAAGATGAGTCCAGAGTTGCGAGGAATTTCCCAGGTGGCACTAGTGGTAAAGAACCCGTTGCCAATGCAGGAGGCTTGGGTTCGATCCCTGGGTCAGGAAGATCCCCTGGAGGAAGGCATGGCAACCCATCCAGTATTCTTGCCTGGAGAATCCCATGGAGAGAGGAGACTGGCGGACTATAGTCCATGGGGTCACAAAGAGTTGGACATGATTGTAGCAACTTAGCAGCAGCAAAGTTGTGAACTGAGACCAGAGCCAGCCTCAAATGCGCTCACTCTTAAATGCCACCCAGAACAGACAGCCCTGAACAGGGACCAAGGGGGTGTGCCCCAGGGGAATGGTCACACTCGCTACTCTGGATGTCATGGCCTCTTTGAGTTTCCAAGTTTGCTTCAGCCCAAGCCATAGCTTAATGTTGCTTGAACCACAGTGCCTACTAACTACAATTTAGCATTTCCAATGAATTACATGAACTGAACACTCTCACAGAATCCAGGTCCTCTCCAACCACCCGTGGAAGGGTAAGCAGAAGTGTTATTAGAAAGAGGATGGAAAAAAAAAATGAAGCAGGCTTTATATGAGGTCCAGGCACTTTGGCTCTTTGTCAGTGAGGTCCCTAAGAGTCACTAATGAGAGTGGAACGTATTATTGCATTTGTCATACCTGGACTGCTCAGGCAACTTAAGTCCAAAACAGCAGTCGACTTCATTGACTGCTCAACAAACCACGTAAGCAAACACTTTTGTAATGCCTTTCCAACTTGCCCTGTCTTACTCACTCCATGTTTCATACTTGTGAATGCTGGAGCAATTGTTAATGCCTCTGATCAAAGTTTTAGTAATTTCATAGGCATGTGATTTGCATAGCTATTTCCTGATCCGCCTTCTCTCTGCCCTGGAGGTCTTCATTTCTCAGAAACACTTAACAACAGAGATTATTTTACTTCTCCCCTTCCCCCAGCCTATAAATGGAACTTGACTTGCTAGCTCATCTGTATTGCTAATTAGTCTGAAACCATGTGACTCCGTGCATTCTTGCCATTTATGCAGGAGCAAACCTCTTTTTCAGTCAGGTTTTACCACCAGTGATGGGCAGATCTCTATCTTTATTTCCCTTCTGTGCCTTGAGCGGGGAGACAGGATTTAAATGGTCAAATGTTATCTATATGTTATTCCAAAATGATGTAGGGAATTCTAAAGGAATGTAGAAACATTCTGGAGGTCTATGATAGGTATGATAGGCTTGTCTAAGAGGGCACTGGGCAAAGAAGAAAGGGATTATAGTTACTTTTCACCATCACGTTGGTGGGGAAAATCTAGGAGCTAGATCGAGGTGGAGAGTGAGGAGAGATTCTGGACCTTCAGAGGATTGAGTCTTTATGGAGAGAATTCTGAAAAAGGGAAGGTGACTGAAATCAATGCCAGACCTCTCGAACGTTGGTCTGTCTGGCGACCCACAGATTCTGTCAGGGGGACCATCTCAGATGAAAAAGCCCCTCAGATGAAAAAACCTGTAAGGGGATGGAGGCGGTGGCTCATAGCTGCTCTGCAAATGGTTATTCATCTTTGGGGTGATGGAGTCTATAGACCATGGTATCAGGAGCCTGTGGAAAGACTGGAATTCCAAATATTTTGTAAAGAGACATCGGGGCAGAGTGGGTACCTGAGGGCCTACCTTGGTCCTTAAGATCTAAAGGAGGCAGGGCTGTCCAGGTGCTCTGACTGTACACAAAGGGTCCCGTTTCCTCCCCCAGCTGCAAAGTCTTGTCATGAAGTCACCAACCCAGCAAAACTAACAAGTGGACTCTCAGATACCACAGTGGCTCCAGTGTGACTTTCACATCTACCTTGCAACTCATTTCTCCTGCTATTCATTCCCCCAGATGCCAGGTATCCACCAGCCAATTCCAAACCCCCGGCTCCTCAGTTAAAACGTAAGATCATGCTGGATGCTGATACACAACTACTACACTTAGAACAAATGTGTTGTCTCACTGCTCCCTGTATCCGCCTTCTTAAGAATGTGAAATAACTCGTGTTTGCAGTTTTTGATAACTATTCAATATACACAGATTTAACTCTTTTTCAATATGATTATCTGTAATATCAACAGAATATTAACTTAAGATACTAATGCTTTGTTTTAGGCTATTTAAAGATTCACTCTGGAAATGGTTTTAAAAGACATTTTGATGGCTATAATTTATGTAGTTTATAAAGACCTCTTAAGCATAGAGAATTAATTTTTGTCTCTTTTTCCTTTCTTTTTTTACAATCAATAAGCCTGCTTATTCTACTCCATGATTGATACGTTTTATGGTGTTACTACTGTATGTGACAGCACAGAAGTGAAATCTACATTTTTGTACTGAATAATCTTACAAGGAGCAGTAAATATCAAAACAATTCTTAAACTCATATATAAACAGAACTTTCTTGTTCAGCCATTTCTCCAGGTTTGGAAATGAGATATTCCATGTTCAACATTAAGGATAATTGATTTGCTACATCTCTAAAGAAAACATTCCCCACTTGGAAATAAGTAAAAGAGAATGTGTGTGTGGATTAACATGGAGATGTTTAACTTATTATAGACTTGGACTAACATAGTATAGGCTTTTCACTTTTTCAAACACATACACATAAGGAAAAGTAAAATATCATCATATAATAGTTTTCCAATTTCTTTTTTAAAGTCCCCAAAGGAATTTGTGCTGAAAGAAGATTTTTCACTCTCCATGTTTTTCTACCATTCAGAAAGAATAATTTAAGAAGTAGGATGTATGTGCACTCAGCCACTAAGTTGTGTCCGAGTCTTTGCAACCCCATGGAATGCAGCATGCCAACCTCCTCTGTCCATGGAATTTCCCAGGCAAGATTACTGGAGTGGGTTGTGATTTCCTTCTCCAGGGGTTCTTCCCAACCCAGGGACACTTCCTATGTCTCCTGCATTGTCAGGCAGATTCTTTACCACTGTGCCAGCTGGGAAGCCACAAGAAGTAGGATAGTTTCCAAGAATTCCCTTGAAGACTCGATGCTTTAACTGCCGAGGGCCCAGGTTCAGTTCCTGGTGGCAGAACTAAGATTCTGCATGCCACATGGCGCAGCCAAAAAGAAAGTGAAAAACAAGTAGGACAGTCTCTTACTTAGAAACAAAAAGATTACTATTCCTATTTGGCATTTTTCGGAACCCACAGGTGGCAGAGAATAGTGTGTGTTGCAGCCAAGTGGCGTGAGGAGAAAGGGCCTGGGGTATGTGTGGAGAAGTGGCAATAAGATCCACAGTGCCTGGTGGTATATTAAACAAGGTCAGCTCGTTGACCCCGGTGGGGTCAACTAGGGAGCTCAGCTCCTGGGAGTGAGAGGATGTCACACTGCAGGGAAAAGCAGAAAGATACCCATAGGAATCTCACACTGAACATGGAGAACACATGGAAAATGTTAGAAGTTATCCCACTTATTTCAGTGAAAGCTAAAACGTTTCTAGGACTGTTTAGAGTTGCTGTGTCCAATACAGCAACCACTATACACATAGGGCTCTTGGGCACCTAAGACATTGTCCGAATTGAGATGTGCTGTAAGTATAAAATACACACTGAGTTTCCAAGAATATACAAAAAATATAAAATAGGCCATTACTAACATGTTATAGTGATTATATACTAAAATATTTTGGATATACTGCATTACATTAAATGTTATTAAAATTAACTCTACCTGTTTCTTTTTACCCTTGAAAATGTGGTTACTGGGAAATTTTAATTCACATATGACTTGCATTATCTTTCTCTTGGGCAATGCTGGTTTAGCCAACAGTTCAATGTTACTATTATAGATAGTCCTTACAAACGTGTGTTAAAAAGCAGGCAGAATAAGATTAACATCTGAAGCTAAAATAATAAGCAAAAAATCATGATTCAAAGTTTCAGTACAATCTAGACTTTTATTCACTTTTATTCACTCTCATGCATAGATGTTAGTATCTGAACATTTTGCCAAACCTGAAATGTCTCCTTTGTAAAATTCAAATCTGGTAATCATTGACTCAAAGTAACTAAATGGCCCTGATGAAGATGTTATTTCATTAACTTCCTTAACTAAGATGCCAAAGCAAATTTTAAGCTTTGACATCAGATTTGGGGAGTGAGAGAGTGGAGGAAGGGGGAGCAAGTGAGAAAAAGAGCTAATTTTTTATTTTACTTACTATTCTTTCCTGTTGCCAGCATGAGCTGGGCATAAGGTAAGTCATTTGCAAACTGAATGAGAGAAAATAGATTCTGAGTGATTTTGACTCACTGGAAAGTAAAAGCTTCTCCATCACAAATTGTTGAGTAAGCTCATGGTCTGGATGTGTTTTTCTTTTTGGAGTTTTCATCTGCCAGTAAGTAGAGAGGTCTGATACAGTCAGGCCCAAAGGCAAGGGCATGGCCTTCATTGCTCTCCCAAGGTACTTGAAGTCCCACAACTTCATGACAGAGAAGTTGTTCAATGAAGACAGGAGCTCCAATAAGCCCAGAGAAGTTGACAGAACAAAAAGGTTTGAACTCTAGGGGGCAGGAGAATAGATGCATTCTTTTCCCAATCTTAGCACCCGAAAGACCAGGGGGCATCACCCTGAGAAGAGGGCTGGCCTAGGTCTCATCCTCCCAAATAACTTGTTACAGCTGCTGAATTTAAAGCCTGTCCCCTTCCCCTCCTCTGAGGGGAGGAACAGGGTTCTCCAAATATAACATGCCAATCAAAGGGTTACACACCTGCCTGGGTTCTTTTATAGAATTCCCCCACCCCCTTTTTAGGGTTATCATTGTAAAAATAAAAACAGCAACGGTAGCAGTGGAAATAAAGTTAGGAAATATTTTCTTTTCTTAGAAGGCAAGAGTTGACATAGCATTTAAGGCAATGACATGCAGAGAGATTCAGACTAAAATCTCCACAACATCAACAAAATGTGTAAGGACAATTATTCATTGCACCGTCTAATACTTGTAACAATTTTTATGAAATTATTTGGCAGGTCCAACTTACATCTAGAGAAGCAGTCTGCACACCTCTGGTATGTCTCTGATATCTAACTGTAGCAGTATTTGTCTTTACCCTCCAAGCTCTTTTATAGCACATGGTATACATAGTTCAGCATCCAACATTATTAACTCACGACCAACTGTCAGTCGATGGTTATCTAACACGTGGGGTCTCCACACAAGGATTCCTTATTTGGGCAAAAGCTCTTGTCTGGGCCAGTCTGTCTATATTTTCCCTCAGAAGAACTTTATTTGGATTATTATTCGCTGTTAGTGGAAACTCGGAGGCTGCATGTGTGGCAATTGGAAGGCGGGGAAATAAATCCTTAGCAAGTTAAAACACTTAGCTGATATTAAAACCATTTCTGGCTTTGGTGGCTGAAAGGAAACTCTCGGTTGCCCTCTTGTGGTCAATCTATGTGATGTGGTGGGAAAACCATAAAAACCCAGAAACTAACAAGAGAGTTTAATCAAATTCAGGTAAGAACATCCAGCCTCGACAGAAACAGTCACAAATCACAACCTTATGTTGTTTTATGTGTTTCAGAATTTACATTTAGCAGCCCTCCTATGTGGAGAGGGAAGGAGGCTGACTGGGAGGGGCTAATATGGAAATTGGAAATCAGTCTTTCTAGAATACAGTGACTTCACTATATTTACAACCATAACTGTTATATATGTGGTAAATTGATTTTCATGAGATTTAGAACCTTAAAAAAAATCAGGCCTACATTTTAAAAGTTTCTTCATAACCAAAAATAGACTGATGTTCCAACTGGCTTGGAATTATAGGAACCAAGGAAAGAAGCCTGAATAATTCCCTAATATGGAAGAAAACCACTTTTTTTCTTTTTAAATGAGGAACAGTTTATTTGTTTCTGACAATGGGCAACATATGGAAACTCGGAATTTAGAACAAGTACACGTATAGAACTTATCGTCTAAAAATAAAATTTTATAAAAATCTGAACTCCAAATTTAATCATCGGTTACTCAATTTGGTATTTAATTTTTAAAAACACCATTTAAATAAAAATTCTGCTGTAGGCCTTTCAACAATTTCCTGCCTAACAGGCCCATCCCCAAAAAGCAAACAAACCTGGTATTAAAACAGACTGAGCAGCTTAAGAAAAAGCTGGGGGCAAAGTACATGAGAACATAAACTATTTTTCATCTTATTACCAGTAAACGTACCATTTCCCTCTTTTATGTGTCTTCTCTTCAGATAAAAGCCGCTCCTCCAACCAGCATTAACAAAAACGTTCTGTATTTTTAATGTGATTTTAGGGGCAGATTAATCTTAACTTGGCTTTTCCGCTTACACGTGGAAATTCAGTGTTGCAACAACAGTTGTTTGGTTTTGTCTTTGAATTTGCAAAGTTCTTAAAGTAATTTTACTACAAAATTAAACAGCTGTGAGTTCTTTAGCAAACATGATGATTCTTGTTCTTCTTTGTACTATTGTGCAAGCTGAAATACTCTTTCTTTCATGTCTTTTTATTCCAAAATGAATTCCCTAGTTAGCCTTGTTAGCTTTAAAAAATAAAATGAAGAAAGGGGGTGGTGTTTGCTGACCTCTGAAATTCATCAGCATTTAAGTATGGTAAGTTTACACAAGGTGCATACTCAAAAGGGCTTTTGTTTCAGTCCCATTATGGAATGAAAAATGATATTCTGCCCCAATATAATGCCAATCCTTGTGTACCACAAAGCTGTCTGCAAATATTTCTGTGGAGCAAGGGATCTTAGGCCTATTTTGCAGATGAGAAAACTGAAACATCACTTAATGTTGAGAGAGCGAGGCACGAAGGCGTTCACAGAGGCTAGAATTAAATTTAGAATTTGACTCTTAGCCCAGGACTCTAACCACGTGAGGGCTCTGACTCTTTGGAATCAACAGAAGAGCAATTTTAAAACATTCTTTCGACGTTATTAACCTCAGCCTCAGGGCTCTGGGAGGTGGGGGCGGGATGGGGAGGAAAGGGGGGCGGGGCCTGGAAACAAATGGAGCTGCTAGGTGATAGCCTCCTGTGACACCACTAATGAAGTGGATTATTTGATCTATACCACCATATCTTCCAGGAGTATTCAGAAGCTTAGCAATTCCCTTTGTATCTTAAAAAATTAAAACCTAGATTTGAGTGATAGTGTAGACAGCCTTCTAAAATATAGAGCAAAGAAGACGTGAAGTGCAGAAAGTGGCCTGTGGGTTTCCTAGTGGATCTGGAACCAAAGATCACTGCTAGGAGCTGTGATGGCGGCAGGATTCTTCATTTGAGTAATTTAAAGAATGATGAAATTCCAGCGTAAGGTGAACCTCAGACACCATTGAGTCCAAATCCGTATTCTACTTGTCAGGAAAGGGAGGCCCAGAGACTGCAAACTTCCCACAGTCACACAGCTAGCGGCAGAGCATGACAGACACCCATGTCTGTTGGCTGCGAGGGCCCAGCAGTGGTGCCTTGGCAGCAGATGGCTTTGCAACAGGCCCCGAATACCTCCTCCTGGGTCTCTCTGCAGGGTGAGCTCTGTCATCCCAAGACCACGTAACTAAAACACACTTTCCAAGGAACTGCAATTAATAAAGTCAAATGGGAGCTGACAAGGACATTCCCGCTGTGTTCGAATGCCAAAACACACAACTGAGAAAGCTTACTTGGAGCATACGACCGTGGGTCCTCTGGCGGGACTTCTGCGCACCACACTCCCAGCTGTTTGCTCAGACCCAAATGGGAGGGACTAAAAGGAAAATGCTCATGAAGCCAGCAGGGCAATACTCTGCATTTGGCGTCAGCGCCTGCCACCTGCTTGCTTTTGCTGGGCTGGGCTGAAGGCAAGCCCAGGGGCCTCCTCATGTGAGGAAAGACTTTGGGAATTCAAGACCTGCAGGAGACATGACCTACTGCCCACCTTGCCTCAGAGCATCCTCATTACCTTCCAGTGGTAACAAATGCCCTAGAGGTTCCAGGCTCTTCACAAGGCTCCACGCCTGTGTGCCTGAGCTCTGACAACAATACCCTTCCTTCTTCACCTCTGTCCTTCCTGCCCCAACTTGTACTTGTTCCCCTAGACTTGCACTGGGAATTGCATCCCCTAAAACACTTCCTTATTTTCCGCGTCTCCTGCTGGGGGAGGATTTCTTTGTAACTTCTACCCCAGTACCTGGCACCCTGTACTGAAATCATCTGTGGGTCTCTCTGCCTCACTAGACTAAAGAGATGACATCAGTCTTAGTCACAGCAGCAGCACCATGCTACTGCTGCTGCTGCTGCTGCTAAGTCGCTTCAGTCGTGTCCGACTCTGTGCGACCCCATAGACGGCAGCCGATATACACTTACAGAACAGTTGACGATCATATTTTGAAAGCAGTGTATGGTACTTAGTGAGGGTCTGCTGCTGCTGCTGCTGCCAAGTCACTTCAGTCGTGTCCGACTCTGTGTGACCCCATAGGCGGAAGCCCACCAGGCTCCCTCATCCCTGGGATTCTCCAGGCAAGAACACTGGAGTGGGTTGCCATTTCCTTCTCCAATGTGTGAAAGTGAAAAGTGAAAGTGAAGTCGCTCAGTCATGTCCGACCCTTAGCGACCCCACAGACTGCAGCCTACCAGGCTCCTCCATCCATGGGATTTTCTGGGCAAGAATACTGGAGTGGCTTGCCATTGCCTTCTCCGAGTGAGGGTCTAGTAAATGTTTATTAAATTGCACTGACTGCTGATTCCATGAGAGAAGAGAAATATTTCTGAAGAGGGGAAAGTGGCTGGGCTGTTCACCTTCCTGTCTGTAGCACCTTCCCTTGGTCACATCACCATTAATAAGAGGGGAAATATGCGTTCACATTTTAACTCCCACTGTGTAACTTTGAGACCTAGCTATTGTCAACCACTTAAAAGCTTAACAGAGATGTGCCTTGTCTGCGAAAATCTATAAATCTGACTTGTTTTGCCAAGACCCTCCAAGCCCACAGGATGATGCTGGTTCTACTGGAGAGCCTAGACAGGGTGAAAGAGAGCAACACGGGAGACAAACAAAGTTCTCTGGGGAAGATGGCACACTGTCTGGTGAGAACTACTTTTTAATAAAACCCCATCCCTGCAAAGCTGCCTAAAAAAAAAGTGTTCCTGCAGGCCAAAGTCTCAGCAAATCTATAATGTAGAGATCAAATTTAAATTCTAATAAAGATTTTTAACAAAGATCAATAAAATAGGAAATTGATCTGCAGTTAAAAGTTCCCAGTAATGGGATAGCCTAGAAATTTCATAAATAATGCTTTTATCTTGATTGCAAAATAATCCCCTGCCACAAAAACAAGGCAAATCAAGGTAGGAAATTGTTCAGCGGGAATTAAAATGTCACACTTTACACAGAATAAAGTATTGCAATCACCAGGGAAACACACATTGCAAATGTGTTAACACAAAATTACATACATCACTTAATTATATAAGTGCATAGCTCCTTGAGTAAACCATTAGCTAAACATGTCGGGTTGTGGTTGAATATATACATGCAATATTTTTAGCACAAAGGGGATGTAACTATGTCAGGCCTGGCACCATAAAGCCTGAGATGGCAAGTGCTATTAAACTGAGATGCAATCATGTTGAAAAGGAAACATTAACAAACAGCAGACAATTGAGAAGAAAATACAGTGAGCTTGTGTTCTACTACATGTGCTTCCAAAACCTTATATAACTACTCATTGTCTATTTCGTCTGGCTTGGGTCCCGGGTTTGTTCTATGTGATACTAATTTTATAATAATAAACTGCTACACCAGTTTTATGAAATCACACACATGCAGAGAGGTTGCAAGATGACATTACATATGATTATCTCTGCCAGCAAAGGACACTGTTTTGAAATTAAACACAATCTCACTCAAAATCATTCACTTTGTTTAAAGCATCCCTTAGAGTTGGCTTTCTAAAAAAAGTTATACCTTTCACAGAAGGCTGATGAAGTTGGTTAAAGCTGTTGCTGGATCCCTAAGTTTCATAAGGAGGTTAAGAAGGCAGAGGCTTTGAGAGCAGATAGTTCTTCATAAAATTCACAAACCAAGCAACTGTGTGACCCTGGGCAAGTCCATCTCTCTCTGGGGTTGAATTTGCCCATTTATCCAAAAAAAAGGATTGAACAATTATGACTGAGAAAGACTATGAATGAGATAAAATGAGACAACGTGACTAGCACATTATCTGGTATTTAGAAAACACTAATAAATGGTGGACTTCATTATTATTACTATTACATGCACAGACACATGGAAGTAACACATCACTTCAAGCATTTCAAGAGGCCAGCAGTTCCCTAGTGGGTGTATTATTGACACGGTAGAAACACTTGAACCCTTGGCATAGGGGTAAGCACCTTATAGAACCCAAGAAGAAAGAGTAAGTGCAATGGAAGCCAGAGAATCACTCCACATCCGGTATACCTCCATGGAGGCTGAATGTTGTCCACTCTGGCTGAGTCTTCCAACACAGAGACAATAACCAGAGGTTGTTAAAAGTGAGGATGTCTTGGTGATAACTGATTCCATGTTTCGGACAAGATTAAATCTCAGGACAAAAAGTAAAGAAAGGAAATTTCCACACAGTGAAGTGTTGCCTAAAGAAGACCAAATTTTTTTTTAAAAAGAGAGAAATTGGGAGATTGGGATTGACATACATACACTATTGACACTATGCATAAAATAGCTAAGTAATGAGAATCTACTATATAGCTCAGGGAACTCTACTCAATTATCTGTGGACCTAAATGGGAAAGAAATTCAAGGAAGAGGGGCATACATGTTTGCATGTAGCTGAGTCACTGTGCTGCACAGCAGAAACTAACACAGCATTGTAAAGCAGGTACACTCCAATAAAGAAATGCTTTAAAAAGTAAATAAAAAGAGAGACTATGCCAAACGTCTTCATTCTCTAAATTATCACTGAACCCTGATCCCTCCCAGGTCCCCTGAATCCCCTATGTCTTGAAATCACCATACAGAGGCCTCCGCACATTGTAGGAGCTCAACAAATAGACAAATATTTGGATGGAATTGAATATGATAGGCCAAGAAAACCTATTGTTTGTAAGAGTCCCAGTATAGACAGATCTATGGAGAGGTTGAACTCCAGATAGAATCCAGGGTTTTTCCTCTGACATTTTCACTAGAACATTCCTATTAATCAAATACCACTTTAAAAAAGCCACAGTTATGGAAAAAGAGCAAGTTCTAGCTAAATAGAAGTTAATGAAGGTCACTTAGAAAGAAAATAAAATCATTTAGGAAAAAGCATTTAAGGTCCTGATTTCTTACTGGGCAAACCAAGTCCTGGTTTAGCTTCTAAGATCTAATATTTGTTGCTTCAATAAATACTTGTGGAGTTGCCATCACATGCCTGAAACTGTGCTAGTCCAGCTGGGGATAAAATAGCACAGTTCCTCACTTTAAGGAGTTCACATATTCATTAAATTTGAATAAATGTCCTCACTCACCAGGCCTCCCTCAGTTCCCTCATCTATATAACATGACAGCGTCATTAAATAAGACTGGTTCATAGACCAAATCTGCCTGGTATCATAGTTTACCTAGTTTGTAGATTTTTTAAAAAAATTTATTTGTCATCAATTGAAAATCATGATTTTTCACATAGAAATTGATATGCCTGGCTCTTCTTAAAGAGTTGAGAGATCTGACAACTCTGGGCTCTTATTCCTACAACACAGCGAAACACTGGAGCTGAAAACCAGCTGCTCCTTTAAGCAGAGCATGGGTATCTACTGCTTCCTGATTTCTCATAAGCCCCACCACCCTTCTCCCTCTAGGTTCTCTGCTGACACCTCTGGGCACCTGCATTTGTGACCTCTGATATAGAAGATCCCATAGATTGTTTTCATTTAGAATAACATATGACAATGAGAGCCAATCACTGGTATAAATCAATAACCTGAAGAGAAGAGGTTAATTCCTGGATTAACCCATGTTCTTTACCTAGTGGTCTCAATCCAAAGGCTGCAAGATTCCAAAATGGGTTACCCAGAGGAGGTGTTATAATCCTTCTTAAGTGTTTTCCAAAACCCCATTATCTACACATCCACATGGGATTAGGCAGGAGGCAGCCGGCCTGAAGGCAGAGAAGTGGATCAAACTATACTTAGAGGTTCCTCCTGTATCTTACACATTCCCTCTTTGCATGTGATCACTGTGAACAGGATATTTCAGTGGGTCTCTAAGTATGCCAAATCAGATCTTGTTACTCTTAAGGGATATCTAGCCTGATTCCTGGGGGATCTGCTTTGAACCCGGTATCAGAAACCTGGTCATTTCAGCTGCAACAAACTGTTTTTGCTCTTCATTCATTTTTAGACCCTTTGCGCTCCAAAAATGCTTCTTGATGGTTGCTAGGCAACTTTTGTTGACTACATGCAAGAGGCATTAATCGTGTGAACATTTTTGAAAATGGGGGAAAAAATTGTTTAAAACTGAGGACACTGCCATACCTAAAATAAAACATTTCCTCCTCAGGCTGCTGTCCAGAATAGGGACACTGCAGGCTGTTGGCTTCTGTCTGGACCCATCAAAACTGGGTCTGTCTGGTCTTCTTTGATGGGTAAGAAGACCCATCAAAACTGGTATATATAGGATGGATAAACAACAAGGTCATAGTGTATAGCACAGGGAACTATATTCAATATCCTGTGATAAACCATAATAGAAAAGAATATTTACATATACACACACACATACAGATATATGTATAACCGAGTCACTTTGCTGTGCAACAGTTAAGACAATATTATAATTCAATTATACTTCAATAAAAAATACAAAAGGAAGATTCACCAAAAATTACTCATCCATACTTCTCTGTCTCTTCTATCATCCGTCATCCACCTTCGACTCACACATATATGTAGCTTCATCTCATAACAAAGTCTCGTTCGTAGGATAATTGGGACCTGTCTTATTAAATATTTTCTGCTTTTCCTGTTGTGTGGTTCCTCACTGATTACATTTTTCCTGATGTGTATTTCATACTTGCATGTCCTCAGGGCAGGACAACTTGTGACTCTTCAATTATTACATCTAGCTTTAGAACCCACTAAAGCACTCTTGCCTGGAAAATCCCAAGGACAGAGGAGCCTGGTAGGCTGCAGTCCATGGGGTCATGAAGAGTCGGACACAACTGAGCAACTTCACATTCACTTTTCACTTTCATGCATTGGAGAAGGAAATGGCAACCCACTCCAGTGTTCTTGCCTGGAGAATCCCAGGGACGGGGGAGCCTGGTGGGCTGCCGTCTATGGGGTCGCACAGAGTCGGACACGACTGAAGCGACTTAGCAGCAGCAAACTTATAGAGCCATCATCTCTTTCTCTGACCCAAATGGAAACAGCAAGGACTCTTCTATTTTCCACATCAAAGACTAAGCTTTCTGCTGATGCCAAATGCTTTATGTTTCTTACCAGTAAAGGTAGATTTCACTTTATACTGTTTTCCCCTCTCTTTTACTATTTTTGACATTCCAATGTCATGATCAAGCTACAGAGATGTAGACGTGTATAAATTGAGTCAAATGTCTCAGCTAAACAAGGGGAGAACTTGTGGTAAGGTGATCTCTTTCTTTTGTTGGATATTAAACGGAGAAAAATACTTTTCTATTAGGATGCGGTTCTAAGGGCAAACTAAGCTAATTACATACTCTTTCCGCTATCTGGTTCACACGGGCAACTAGTTTCATCCTCTGCCAAATGGAGAAAATGATTCAGGGCTCAGATGAGTGCTTGGCATATAGTAAACAGCATATAAGCATCATCACCATCCTTCTCATTATTATTTTTGGGTTTTATGTCCTACAATTGTCTCTCCACTATTTTTTGGTCAGGTATGCTCCTGTTGGTTGTTGGTTGATTCCAAGGAAAGATTGTCTTCCCTATGAAATCAGTTTAGAAAAATATTGAGGATAATAAACAAAAAGAAAAAAAAAAACAGAGGCTGTTATAAGAGATTAAAAAAAATAGTGCTGAACAAGTAAATCTGATTCTAAACTTTCAAGTTGACTTGGAAAGCCACCAAGATAAGGGAGGGCATGGCACATCTGGAGCCGAGAGTGGTCCGCACTGTTGCACGCAAGCACTGGGCAGCAGTAGAGGGGGAGAGGATAAAAATGGAGGCAGGAACACGGTAGCTCTGGAATATTCTAGACAGATGAATCCTAGCTCTGTCTGTGTGCTGTCCCACCACCACCACCCAGGGAGCAGATGGAGGCTATCAGGTCTCTCTGGACTGAGGTGAGCACTGACAGATACTGCAGGTCACTAACAAATGTCTCATGCCTGGTGCTGTGCTGAGAACACTGCATGCAGCACTTCACTTTATCCTCAAGTAGAGCTGGTCCTCCATATCCGAGTGCTTCTGCATCCTCAGATTCAACAACCAAGGATCAAAATATCCATTAAAAAAAAAAAACTTCAGAAAGTTCCAAAAAGTGAAACTTGAATTTTCCACCTGTTAGCAACTGTTTACATAACATTTACCTTGTGTTTACAAATATTTACATATCATTAACATTGTATTAGGCGTTAAAAGTAATCTAAAGATGACATTTCTAATTAAAAAAAAAAAAAAAGATGCAACAAGCAAGAAAGGTTGACTGTATAGCAAAGGGAACTAGAGTCAATATCTTGTAATAACCTATAATGGAAAATAATCTGAAAAATAATATATGTATATATGTATAACTGAATCATTTTGTTGTACACCTGAAACACTGAAGTCAACTATGCCTCAATAAAGTATATATAAATATTTTAAAAAAGGTACATATATGTATAACTGAATTACTTTGCTGTACAGCAGAAACTAACATTGTAAATCAACTATGAGTAAAAATTGCTCAGTTGTGTTCGACTGTGACCCTATGGACTGTAGCCCACCAGGCTCCTCTGTCCATGGAGTTTTCTAGGCAAGAGTACTGAAGTGGGTAGCTATTCCCTTTTCCAGGGGATCTTCCCAACCCAAGGATCAAACTCAGGTTCTCCTTCATTGCATGAGGATTCTTCACCATCTAAGCCACCAGAGAAGCCCAAAGTCAACTATATTTCAATAAAATTAAAAATAAAAAAGTAATCTAGAGATGACTCAAGTGTATGAGAGGTGCGAAGGTTACATGGAAACAATAAATTTATCGAAGGAGCTCGAGGAGCCTCTGATTTTGTTATCAGAGGGAACCCTGGAAACAATCCCCTGAGGGGACCAAGAGATGACTATAACATCCCCGTGAGGTGTGTAGCATCATTACTATCGATTTAAACATGAGGAAACTGAGCCTTAGAAAGGTTAAGTGATTTCCCAGGAGCACAAAGATGGTAAGTAACCATGAGGGGAGACTGAGAGCCAGACGCTCATGTGTCTTTGGCGCCACGCTACCTGCTGGATAGAGCAGCCGACTCACAGGCCCTGCTGAGGAACAGACTCTGGTCCCTGAGGTGTGGGCCACGGAGGAGAGGACTGTCAAGCAGAAGGCACTGACTACTGGCACGCCGTCCGCAGGCGACTGCTCATTCAGTTCTGTAAACCAGCGATGCTCTGCTTATGTAAGTCCTCCCAACTAAGAAGGAAACAAGCCCGAGCCCGTTCATCCTCTCCACGTCCCTCACATCATTCAAGGAAACTCTGCTCAAGCCTAGTTAAGGTAAATATAAAAACAGAATTAAGAACTGTTTTCCAAAACATTTCTTGGGCACCGATTAGCCTTACAAGGGTCACCAAAGAAGCATGAGACAAGATTCTTGCTTTCCAGGGAAGCAGAATTGAGTTCGTTTGCTGCTAGTCAGAACTGAAATATCTTTCCAACATATGTTGGTTTCCTAGGATATGTAGGCTATATACTGGGTACACGGGTTCCCAAGACGTTCCTTGGTCCTACTCTCACAAGGCTGAGGTTCTAACACGGAGAATAGAGAGACAGGGTAAAGTCGGTGGGTAGATGTTATCAATAAGCAAGAGGAGAAGCTTTGAGAATACCACAGGAGTGCTGAAATCATGGAAACATCAGAGAAGACCGGTCTTAGGAAGTGATGTTTAAGCTGAGATCTGCAAGACAGAAGAGGCCGGCCAGTTTGAAGGGTGAGAAAATGATGACATGGCTTCTTTTCCAGGAAGGACATATGCCGAGGTTTAGAATCAAGGGACAGGAAAGCAAGGTCAAGAAACTGAAAGCAGTCGCATACTGCCTGGCTGGACAGAGCACAGGGGAGGGACCAATATTCTCTTCCTGGTCTCCATGAGACAAATGCACCACCATGGCACAGACCTTCTACGCTGTAGATCTTCACAAGCCACAGAGATGGACCCAAAGAGGTTGGTGCAGGACTTGTGACAGGAAGGGGCTTGATGGACAGGCAGGATAGGAGAGACAGCGGGAGGAAGCTTGGAGACACAGACTCTGTTTCCTTCCCTGCTCTTTCAGTTTGTATTATGGACACAGTGGGAGATGAGGCTGGCTGCCCGCCCTGCCAAGAGCCTCCTTACCCGACCCCCTGTATCCAAGTCTACATTTGTATGTGTCATCCTCGGTGATAAAGGGCTCACAGTTTCTCCTCTCATTCCCCATTAGCCATGTTCAGCTCCTTATGCAGGCTGATGATGCCTGTTTTAATATGTGATTCTTCATTTATTCATTTCCAGCTAGCAAACAATTTTTAATTAGCCTGCTCTTTATTAAGGACATGGAGCAGGTTATTAACTAGGTGTATCGTTGGGTCTTTAAAAAGAGTGAAAAAGACCTAGTTGATCTGTGTGTCATGTTTAGGGGTTTAACTGGTATTAGTCAACATCTTTAGAACAAATCTCATCAAGTTCCATTTTTAAGCCCTGACTCAACTGACAATCCCACAAGGCAGAAGGGAAGAGTGGGATTAATATATTAGTCACTTGTAAAACTTGCCAGTCCCCTAATTATATTAGTTGTAGTAAAATATTCCAGGGAATAAATGAAATTAAAAATTAATAAATATTTCCCTCTCTTCTATTGAATCTGAGAAGGACTCAGTTCTATCACAGCACTTACAGCATTATAATGTAAGTGTCTACTGAATCCAAGGGATCCCCCATGAACATGTGTGTGCCTCAAAGGTCAGCACTATGTTGTGTTCCTTGCTTTTCTCATCCCATATCCTTTACACAGGGCTACATACAATGACAAAGTTGGTCATCGACACATGTTGGTTGGCCACATAGATAAATGAACAAACCGACTGCTCTCCCCACAATTATCTGCTAGTACATAGAGGAGAAAGAACCATGTGAGCTCCCCCTGAGATGTAGGGGAAGGCCTTTCAGTCACACCATTGGGCAGTCCTGCCTTGGCTAGTTGTTCTGTGTGGTTCTGTTTCTTGCAACAGGGATTGGGTATAACTACCCAGTATGACTCTGCCTTCACTTATGGAAAAAACCATTTGAAATCTGGTCCCAACCAAAGGAGACGAAAAGGAGAGAAATGAATGGTATCATCACCTTATTAGAAAGCTAACCTTCTTGAAGTTACTCATATTTCTCCATTATCCATTCTGAGGCACAAGTTAGAATTTACAAGACCAGGGTCTTTGGTATATCTTCACCAGACACAAATACCTCTTGAACATCCACAGAATGAAAGGCATTCTGGAATACATTTATCAAAATATTAGAAATTCTTCCAACTTGCCAAAGTTAAAAATGCAAATTTGCTTTTCCTTTGCTTCAGTTCCCTAATCCAGTCTACTTTGGAATGACCTGCTTGATTATACATATAAAACTTAAAGGATTTATATAAGTATAGGCACCACTATATGGTCCTAAGTTAGTTCTGCCTATATTTCTCAACATGCAGTGACTTGATCAAGAGTGATTTGTATTTAGCATGTTTTTCTAATTATACCTCTGTTGTAATATCGAGCATCTATTGCGGGAAGTACGCAAGCAAACACAGGTCATCTACATAATTTCAAGGCAACACACGCCAACTGGGGAGACAGTATCAAGACCCAACATAAGTACAAATGCCCAAGCTTGTTACAGAGACATTTATAACGAGTAAAGGCAGACAGACAAAGACAGATTACCTTTCCAAAAAGCCTTAGACATGTGCCCAGATCTTCCCCACTCCAAAATCTTTCAAGATCCCCTAGTCATTCCACTCAATGGCAAGCCACTCCAGTACTCTTGCCTAGAAAGTCCCATGGATGGAGGAGCCTGGTAGGCTGCAGTCCATGGGGTCGCTAAGGGTCGGACACGACTGAGTGACTTCACTTTCACTTTTCACTTTCACGCATTGGAGAAGGAAATGGCAACCCACTCCAGTGTTCTTGCCTGGAGAATCCCAGGGATGGGGGAGCCTGGTGGGCTTCCGTCTATGGGGTCACGCAGAGTCGGACACGACTGAAGTGACTTAGCAGCAGCAGCAGCAGCAGTCATTCCACTCAAAATAATGTCTCTGAATTCTATGGCCAAGATAAAGAAGTTCCTTTACTGTGAGATTTACTGTGGCAAAAAACATGGCACAAATGAATCACAAAGATGCAAGATGAGAACTGTGTGGAAAACACTGATAGATGACGCATCTCATCAAATATAATTTTATGTGATCGGTCACTGAATTGCCCTGTTTAACTGATTTATATACACTTTAGGAGGCTTTTTACTGTTCAGAATGTAATTATACACTTTATAATTGAGTACATAGTTGATTAATTGCAATGTTTATGGTCATTTCAATTAGAAGCTGGATATCAGGCCCATGGTCAGAAACCTACCTTCCCCACCTTTCAAACACTGCTTCCACAAATAAATGAATTATACTTAACCTGTGAGACTCTGCTTACAGCACTTTTCCAATATGGCACTTGTATGCAATAACCAAGAAGGTATCTTTTCTTAGGTTATCTGTTCCTAGGTATCTTTGGTACAGGGTCATTTGTAATATCTTTAAAGTTCTTTCCAGACAATTTCAGAACAAAAAAGAATATCAACACAGATGATAGTTTGGATCGGTGGAAATTCATTCAGCATGTACCCATAATTTTTTTTTTTTCATTTTCTGCAATTCTGTAGCTTTTGTGCTCTTTAAGAAGAACAATGAGAAGTTAATCTCTCTCTTTAAAGGAAAAAAAAAATCAGAAAACATAATTTTTGTCAAATCTCCTTCAAAGGAATTTCTTTTCTAGCTTCTTATCTGTTCAAAGCTGCTTAAGATATGGTAGTCAATATCAATCAGGAAACATTTGACCCAAAGAGATAAAGTCCGGAGGTATGATCATTTGATGAATGGTTTGCCCTTATCAGCTTGTAATTGCTATTATAAACTCAACAGAAAGGTTCCCTTCCACTCTCTGAAATAAGCCTCAAAGAAAAAGGAGTGGTGGTGTCACCAGTAAACCTTAGGCGCTGAGCATTTGTGGTAGCCACTGGCTGCCACAGGTGTTGAGTTAGTCAAAATAAAGTCTCTGAAGGTCTACATTTTATAGCCAATGACGCGTTTTCACATACATTATTTCTTTTAATCTAGACAGCAATCTTTTGGTGTTTGTAGCTCTTATCATGGCCTATAATTCTCTTGTGTGGGTGCATGTGTGTGATTTTGTATATATTTGCTTACCATTCACATCCTTAGATTCTAGTCTTCAGAAGAGGAAGGGACTTACATCTGTTTAATTCATTAAGTTTGGCTCCAGATCTCATGCAGGGATATACATTAAGTTCTCTGTAAATCTATTTGTTGAACTGACGAATGGTAACCGTAACCAAAAGAAGAACGAATGGATGAAGACCTCTGTGCTGAGGGTGGTTATCGCCTAGTTTTATCTGGGCCATGCAGCACAGCTTGTAGGATCTTAGTTCCCCGGCCAGGGGTTGAACCCACACCCCCTGCAGTGGAGGTGTGGCGTCCTGATCACTAGACCATCAAGGAATTCCCTATCTCGCTCATTTTAAAGCTGAGGAAATTAAGGCTTGAACATGAAGCTGCTTATATGGAGGGGGCAGACACTTAAATCATATCTTTGTGTGGAAGTTGCTGAGGATGCTAATAAGTCTCTTATCTTTATCCAAGACACAATAGAGGTTAAACAGGTATACCACCAACTCCATCTCTGTGATCTTGATCATGACTACTATTGCTCTTATTTTAAAACTACCATATCAGAAGCACAGTTCTAAACATTTCCTATACATTATCCTGTCCAATCCTTAGGACAACTATGGGAAACTATCATTGTTGGATACAAGATGAGAAAACTCAGTAAGGTTGACTACATTAACAAACAACAAAATGAACAAGAAAACAGGCCAAGAATTAAACCCAGGGGTAAATTTCTTAAATATCTATTATCTAACCTAAAGGTGAGTATACAAAAACAACCTTTTGTGAGTACACAAAACAAAGAAGGGGCGGCTTCTTTTTTAAGGGCCATGAGAAACATCCCATCGCTAGAACACAAGAGTAGCAGCAATGGTTGAACCAGGAACCAGTTTATTCCTGATTCTTCCATTAACACATCTCATTCTACAAGTTCTAATAATGCAGTTTCTGCATTTGTGATAATGGGCTTGTATTATTTCCCTTCATCCACTTAGAGGACTCCTGGAGGGACAAAGATAAGCATGTTTACCAGATAAATGCTACTGTGACAATTCAGACTGGAGAATAAAATGGCACCCCACTCCAATATTCTTGCCTGGAGAATCCCATGGACAGAGGAGCCTGGTGGACTACTGTCCATGGGGTCACAAAGAGTCAGACATGGCTGACTGACTAACACTGTGACAATTCAGAAGGGAAGTGGGGCACTGGTGTGAAAAATTACCCATAAAGTTCTCATAATCTCCAATCAAAGGTCTCATCTCTATGAGATTAGTGTCTTTATATTCTGTAGCCTATTTCACCCAAAACTCCACCAACCCCAGTAGGTTCTAAATACCAGGTGCTCTGACTGCCTTCCTGTAGGGGTGAGATATAAAGTCTCATCAGGTTAAAAGCTACCGTAAACACAAATGTGCCAAATGGTGAGAACATACCTAAGTCTTCTCTATCCTCTTTCAGTATTTTCGTTCTTCTGGTATAAAAATGTGCCTCAAAATGTGGCAATGACCTGCCCATGTTTGTATAAATATGTTATTTGGTCAAGTTGGTATGAAGAGGACTCTATGCATGTTTACATGAAACTCTGAAGACAGCAATACTTCTTTGAGGGCTGGTCAATTTTATATTCTGAATGATGGCTAAAGGAGCTACTGTGGGGAAGAGATCTGTCACTTACGGAGCAAAGAAACCATGGACAATCTAAACTCCTGTGTATTTAATAAGTATTGTTACTTTCAGATATTTGACTATATGCTAACCCATACTTCAATGACCATGTAAGAACTGTCCATTATAAGGAGCATGAGCTGTCAACATCAATGGACGAAATTCTCAAAACAGTCTTCTCTGAGTCATCCACCAACATGTGGTTCTATTAAACCTACTTGGTACTTGCCCCCGTGTGTTGAAAGTCCAGGCAGGAGAGAGAGTTAAACACAGAGGCATGTCTCTTTGGCTTGTTTACCATTGATCTAGAGACCTCACTGAAATGCTTAAGAAAATGGATGGTAATTTAATGACTCTGGTTCAGTGGGTTTAGCTACCTTTGTCAACGAACAAATTTAACCTTGTACTCCAGTTGTAGGAGATCTCTGTGGATTGTTCACATTGAGGTTTGTTTTGTTTTTTTTTGGGGGGATGTGGCAGGTTGTTTTTAAATTTTGAGCTAATTTCCTTGCCAGAAGGTTTATTCCCAGCTCCTTTCTATCATTTCAGTTCATTAAGATCCAGGGCATATTTACCCAAAGAAAACACACTGATTTTACTAGTCCTCTTGTAGTAGTCTCAAATTTTGAGACCATAGAGGCTAAACCTTTGCCACTGGTACTTCAGCCCAACTGGCTGAGTTCATAGCCCTGACTCGAGCTTTAGAGCTGGGAAAAGGAAAAAGAGTAGCTATTTACACTGACTCCAAGTATGCCTTTCTGGTGCTACCTGCACATGCACCTGTTTGGAAAGGAAGAGGCCACTTGACCACCCAAGGGTCCCCAATCAAATATAGTGATCAAATCCTGAGATTCTTGGAGGCAGTCCATCTACCCGCTGAGATTTCAGTCTCCCACCGTAAAGGACACCAAAACGGGAGAACAGAAGTGGCATGAGGGAACCAAGCAGCCAATCAGGAAGCTAAGAAAGCAGCATTACAGAACAATGACCTAATGGAGCTGCCACCTTAGTTCCACAGACTAATTTGCCAAAAACTCCTTCATATACTGAAGATGAGACTCTTAAAGCTAAGAGTGAGGGCTTTCAAGATTGTATGGGGGTTACAAAAGGAGGGACTCCTTTTTCTGCCTGGGAATCTCCAAAGGAAGTTGGCTAACTCCTTACAAGCCACCACTCATTTAAGGGAAAAGGCCCTCCAAAGATTACTAGAAAGGTACTTCAGAGGAACAGGGCTTCAAACGAGTATAAGGCAAGTGGTCTCCTCTTGTCCCACTTGCCAATTAAACAACCCCCAGCGATCTCAAACACCCCAGCCGGCCCAGCCTGTCCAACGACGTGGGACCTACCCAGGAGAGGACTGGCAAATGAACTTCACCCAGATGCCAGTTTCTCAAGGGTATAAATACTTATTAATCAAGATAGACACATTCACAGAATGGATTGAAGGCTTCCCCACCCAGACTGGGAAGGCTGAGGAGGTGGTTAAAAACTGCTCCATGAAATCATTCCAAGATTTGGTCTGCCCAGGTCACTACAAAGTGACAATGGGACATCATTTACTTCTAAGGTCACCTAAGAGGTCTCTAAAGCATTGGGCATTACTTGTTATCTCCATTGTGCTTGAAGACCTCAGTCTTCAGGAAAAGTAGAAAGAGCCAACCAATTCTTAAAATCAGTGATAAAAAACATAACCCAGGAGATCTCCCTGGGATGGAAGGAAGTTTTACCAATAGTTCTCCTCTGCACCTTTAATACCCCTAAGGAACAGGTTGGTCTTAGTCCTGATGAGATGCTATATGGAAGACCTTTTATTCATGTCAATGACCTCTTCCTAGATCCAGAGGCTCAGACCCTCCAGTCTTATACCATGGCCACTGGGCAATTCCAACAGGATATACACTTGTGGGGTATCAACCAGGACCCAAAAGATTCTAAAGAGCCACCACCATATGCTCCAGGGACTCAAGTCCTAATTAAAGTCTGGAAAAATGGGTCCCCAAAGGCTCAACTCCAGACCACATGGAAGGGCCCTTACCCTGTAATACTTTTCTTTTTTTAATTTTAAAATTTAATAAATGGTACAAAGCACAATGCCATAAACATTAACAGTTAAAATATCATCAAATGAAAAAAATACTATAGAATACACAGTTACCCCAACAGCAGTCGAGGTACCAGGACATGACTCCTGGATTCATTACTAATGAGTCAAGCCGTGGCAGAAAACAGAAGACGACACTCAATACACCTGTGAGCCTCTGGGAGATCTCAGATACCTATTCAGAACTACAAATGAGTGTCATTCTAATGAACCCCCCCAAAATTAAGATTCTGGGGATAAGATTTCTCAGGACAGCTCTAAAGAGCCATCACAACTTGGCAGGGGTTGTACTCCAAAGCAGAGAGGAGACAGATCTCCTGATCCCTGAACAAGGAGTGACTTGAGCCATCTTGAATGAGACATGTTGTTTTTTGGGTAAATACCTCCAGCTAAGTTAAAGAAAGTCTCACAGTCCTCAAGAAAAACATTCAGACCCTACATGATCTCAAAGAATAAGCTGGAGAGTTTTTGGGGTGGCTAGTCTCTCTTTGGGGGATCCTTCTCCTGGCAAGGGGGAATTTAGAGTTGGCTAATACCTCTACTAATCCCTGTTATCACCATATTGATGCTGCTTATGATTGCTCCACATATTATCAATTGTCTAATCCATTTTGTCTCTGCTCAGGTCAACAAACTACAACATACAGTGCCAGTTCAACAAGGATATATAAAGCTACAGCCGACCAGGGAAAATATCACTCACCCTTAGATGGACACTGCTATAAGGACTCATCAAATTTGGAAAACTCAGCAGTGGCCACAGGACTGGAAAAAGTCAATCTTCATTCCAATCCCAAAGAAAGGCAATGCCAAAGAATGCTCACACTACCGCACAATTGCACTCGTCTCACAAGCTAGTAAAGTCATGCTCAAAATTCTCCAAGCCAGGCTTCAGCAATATGTGAACTGTGAACTCCCAGATGTTCAAGCAGGTTTTAGAAAAGGCAGAGGAACCAGAGATCAAATCGCCAACATCCGCTGGATCATGGCGAAAGCAAGAGAGTTCCAGAAAAACATCTATTTCTGCTTCACTGACTATGCCGAAGCCTTTGACTGTGTGGATCACAATAAACTGTGGAAAATTCTGAAAGAGATGGGCATACCAGACCACCTGACCTGCCTCTTGAGAAACCTGTATGCAGGTCAGGAAGCAACAGTCAGAACTATACATGGAACAACAGACTGGTTCCAAATAGGAAAAGGAGTTCGTGAAGGCTGTATATTGTCACCTTGCTTATTTAACTTATATGCAGAGTACGTCATGAGGAATGCTGAGCTGGAAGAAGCACAAGCTGGAATCAAGACTACCAGGAAAAATATCAGTAACCTCAGATATGCAGATGACACCACCCTTATGGCAGAAAGTGAAGAGGAACTCAAAGGCCTCTTGATGAAAGTGAAAGAGGAGAGTGAAAAGGTTGGCTTGAAGCTCAACATTCAGAAAACAAAGATCATGGCATCTGGTCCCATCACTTCATGGGAAATAGATGGGGAAACAGTGGAAACAGTGTCAGACTTTATTTTTGGGGGCTCCAAAATCACTGTGGATGCTGATTGCAGCCATGAAATTAAAAGACACTTGCTCTTTGGAAGGAAAGTTATGACCAACCTTGATAGTATATTAAAAAGAAGAGACATTACTTTGCCAACAAAGGTCCATCTAGTCAAGGCTATGGTTTTTCCAGTGGTCATGTATGGATGTGAGAGTTGGACTGTGAAGAAGGCTCATCGCCGCAGAATTGATGCTTTTGAACTGTGGTGTTGGAGAAGACTCTTGAGAGTCCCTTGGACTGCAAGGAGATCCAACCAGTCCATTCTAAAGGAGATCAATCCTGGGTGTTCATGGGAAGGACTGATGCTAAAGCTGAAACTCCAATACTTTGGCCACCTCATGCGAAGAGTTGACTCACTGAAAAAGACTCTGATGCTGGGAAGGATTGGGGGTGGGAGGAGAAGGGGACGACAGAGAATAAGATGGCTGGATGGCATCACCGACTCGATGGACGTGAGTTTGGGTGAACTCTGGGAGTTGGTGATGGACAGGGAGGCCTGGCGTGCTGTGATTCATAGGGTTGCAGAGAGTTGGACACAACTGAGCGACTGAACTGAACTGATAAGGACTCTGAAGCTTGAGACTAGCAAGAAGGGGAGGCCCAATGCCCCTTGCCATCCTAGTTCAGCAGGAAGTAGCCAGAGAGACCTCGATACACCTATTTCCAAAGAACTAGGCCTCCCATCTCTTGAGGGGAGAACGTTAGGTAGTTAAGAATAGGAAAAAGTAGTCCAGAATGACGTGGCTAAAAGGAAGGGAGAAGCCCGTGAAAATACAACAAAGGAAGGTCCAAGGACGAGAATGAGAACCTCAGGTAAAACCAACAGCACTTCTGGCTGGCCCAATTTACATAGGGCAGGCCCAGGGGAGAAGAAAAAAACATAAAAAGAGGAGCCAAAATTGGGCTGAGGGTCTCTCTTCTTTTCGGATCTTTTGGGTTGGCATGTCCTCATGCCTCGAGGATGTATTTTCCTTTACTTTCTAAGTAAAACTGAGCTGTAACGCTGGTCCATCTGAGGGTTGTAATGCTGGTCCGTTGCTTCAAATTTTTGTTGCGATGAGACAGAACAGAGGAAATTACAAACTCCCCTGACACTCTGATAAAGGTCCTTGAATCCTATCAAATCCAAAGACAAGCCACAAATGAGGGATCATGGCGGTTGTAACACACAAGTAAAGCAATGAGGTTTTCAAAGGACCCCATTCCCTAGAGGGTTAAAATAAAGAGAATGTCCCTTAGCTGGAAACCCATGGGCTTCTAAAGAACCTCCTCCACAGAATGGGTTTTAGAATCTCAAGAAAGTGGTGTTTGGGGGATTATAGATCTCATCTTACCAGGGCTTCCCTGATGGCTCAGGTGGTAAAGAATCCCTCCACAATGTGGGAGACCTGGGTTTGTTCCCTGGGTTGGGAAGATCCCCTGGAGGAGGGCATGGCAACCCACTCCAGTATTCTTGCCTGGAGAATTCCATGGATAGAAAAGCCTGGCAGGCTACAATCCATGGGGTTGCAGAGTCGGACACGACTGAGCAACTAAGCACAGCATAGAGCTCATCTGGTCCAGTCCACTGGACTAGACCAACAAACTTAATTATATGAACTCCATTTGTATCACAGAGAGTCTCATTTCAGAAAAAGAAGAGGATTAGAGAACACGGGGCAGGAAGAATTGCCTGAGGCTTCCAAGCTACTACAATGATTACAAAATGTGAAATTTATAAGCACTGAAAAAAGCTATGTGATATTGGGGCTTATTTCTACTTCTCCTTAAAAGGAGAAAATTACAAATCACTGGTAACTTCCCCTCCTTTGATTCCTCTCTGTATTGTGATATTTCCCAATTACTGAGATTGTGGTGATGCTGCCAATTTCTTAGAGGCTGGTGAGAAAATATATGGACTAATTGTTGAGCAGAACCAGGGAGTTATTGGCCCCTCTGGTTGTACTCTGTTATACCTACGCCATGGGGTTTGCACAGCTCCAACTCAGGACTTAAAATGCTGAAATAAATTAACTTCTTTATTTAGACATAAACATCATATCACACCCCAGAAGGGGCCAGAATGGACGTTTCTGGTTCACACATTCAGTCCAGGGCAAAGAGGGAGAGATACTACTTCCCTGTAAATATTGCTAACCATAATCTGAATTCTCTAATTTCAGAAACCCACTCCTCCAAGAGAGTAATATTTATAGAAAATGAAATTTGGGTTTTCAGTTATGCCAACTCTCTCTTTCATATTCAAATGCTACATATATTCCAGAACATGTTTACAGAATTTTCCCATATTTCTAAATAAATACACAAAAGAAGTCCTGAAATATACACATTTTAAAGATGACTTTGCACACACCAACTTATTCCCAGATGTTTTACATTCCGAATTTCTCAATAAATGAATAACATGCTAGGAAAGCAAACACAGGCTGACAGTATTTAGTCTAAGTTCTTAAAGTGGTATAACATGTGGAGCTAAAAATAATTTTCAATAACTGTATTTCACTATCAGCAGTTATTAAAGAATTGAAAATGAGCACTCGTAGGCTTCGCACTGATTCTTACAAACGTGGTCTCTAGGAAGGTTTTAATTGTTTTGGGTTTCTCACAACCACATGGCAGCAACAACTCTTCTATCTTTTAAGTTTTATACATACACATATATTCATGTGACAAACCCATGATCCCAGTTCACTGCCACAAGAGCTCATTAACAAGCCTCACAGCCCCCAAGTCAGTTCTGCAAGCTCTGAACCAGTTCCAGAACAAGGGCTACAACAAATGGCAGCCTGGCCTTTTCACTTCTTCCATGTCTTAGATTAAAAAAAAAAAGCAAAAGAACTTCCAATAACTGCTCCTTTCATACCTTTTATCTCCTTTATAAATTGGTAATATTCACTCATTAAATCTCAAACTTTGCTACATTCTTATGTAATGCTTAATTCTCTTCTTTCTCTGGGGTTGGCTTGTGAAATGTCTTTAATTAAAAAAGCTAAAAGCTCTCTAAATCTGGATGGCAGACTCATTTCCAGGGCATTCAGGCATGTTGTCTAATTTTAAAACTCTGACAGGATACATGTAAATTTATGCAAGTTTCATAAAAGTCACAATTTCCTCCTTGAATTCTAGCTAAAGAAAATGCCCCCAAGCTCTTTTCAAAGCTGTTTGTTTTACTGGAAAGCTCATTTTGCCTATTGTGTTGAAGGTGATTATTCTAAAGAATATCCAATGTCAGAGTCCCATCAGGCCACTGAGAATTAAGGAGTTATATTTCCCTACTAATGATCAAATAGGCCCTTTGATCACTATTTTATGGCTCTTAGACAGAGTGGGGAGGGGAAGGGAAAATATTATCATGCAAATTATTTTGGCTGACAGTAATTAAGAAATTATATGTTAAGAAAATCAGTAATTGTTCACATGAGTCATTAATGTGTTTTCATTCTTTGTAAAACTTTCTGGCACGCCCTTCCTTTCTTGCTTTAAATAAGCAGGGACTGGAAAATATGCATAGTATTTGGAACCCAGGGGAGTGACATACTAATTCAAAGTTTGCTTGGAAGTGTAGCTTTGTGGAAACTCAAACATGTTCCCCTCCTTTTTATTTCTACCACTCTTTACCCAAGACTTCTCTCCAGGATGTTGGGATAGGCTCTTTGAACAGTGAGGCAGGGTCTTCACTGGGCTGGACTCTCCTCATGTCCAGAAGATCTAGATTTCTTCTAGGAAATCTAGAAGAAAATCCACCAAATGGGGGAACCAAACCCAGCTCAGCCATGGGCAATTAACCAGTCTTTGCTAATTCTGTTGCTCCCTAGAAGCAAATCTTCACTCTGAATTAAACCTTGGCCAAGGTTTGTTTTGGAAAGGTCTTAAATTCACAGGAAAGAGACGAACAGTGAAGGCTGAGACAGGCTCCCTCCCCAATGGTTGGGACACCTTCGAATGAACTCAGGTTAGCTTACAAATTGTCGATCCCTAAAAGAGCACAAACTAAAATTACATTTGTTTTTACTGAAAGGCAGCCTCAAGTGCTGACATGTAGTGTATGACATGTGATACATAATAATACTCTTAAACTAGTTCTGACATAATATCTCCAGCGGCCTAATAACCACAAATGATTGCTTTAGTTAAGAACTAGCCAGAAGCAAAATAGATCCATGTAAAAGTAGCTCGAACCATAAATACCTCAACAATATTCTATGTCACTTTGTAAAAGTTAAAGGAGTCTTATAATAATTAACAACAAAAACGCCATGCTCTTGACTATTGTGCATTGGTTGTGAAAGGTTATTTCATGGTCCCGAGGCTGCCAGTGCCGTAAATTATGCAGGCACCAAGAAGCATTAAGGAGAAATAATAGCAATTTAAACGAAGGCTGACGTAATTCATGATAAACAGTCATTGGAAAATATTACAATGTTGTCTTTTTTGAGTGGGTTTAATCAGAAGAATGTGACCATATTCTAACATAAACCACTTCTCTTTTCCATTGTGCTCTCACTTGGAATGCTGGCACTCACCCTAGCGCAAGGTTCTTATTCACAATAATTGCTGAATCCAGAGCTCTAACACCTCCAGGGAACCTAACAATGTAAATTTGGTATTCTGATTGATGGAAGGAGCTTCCAAGACAAAGCTCAAAAGCTCTGGGCTGCCTGGTGGTCCAAGAGAGGGGCTGACATTTGAGATGCATGTAGCCAGGATACCCTAAAGAACACACATCCAAAAGATGGCTAAGTAATGCAAACGCTGAAGAATGACTTTATTGTCACGTCCTATAGAACCCTGAGATGTGGTATAAATCTGGCAGCTGTTCTGATAAAAGCAAACCTTTGTCACAGATTGTTCTGGGTGAACTGTAAGTATAACAACATGGTCAGAAGTAAACACGATGACGGAGGTTAAATCTGCCAACATTCAGTAACACAAAATATCACCAGGTCAGGATCATAAGACATGAGTTTAAGTTACGGTGGCCAAGCAGATGTTCATATCAGAACCCGTACAAATAACTGTTATCTTTAGCATGGGGGGAGGGGAATTTTGTGCATAAAAACTTGTTTAGGGGAAGGTTTGAAAAAAATAAAAAAAGCTCAGGAACAGGACAACAGGACAACAGGACTGGGTAATATTTACCTCTTGGAATTCGCCCATCTTTGGGAGTGTAAAGAAAATAATGATATTGCTATTATAACTGCAAAGCCTTCCGATGTAGAGTTCATTTAAAAGTTTTTAAGCCAACTATTGATTATCTGTGTTGACGAAGGAAGGCAAGGATAAGAGAAAACAGAAAATCCAATAGCTTATTTTTCCCACTGGTTTCTATTTCATTCACAATCCATTCTTTCCAAAGACCATTAAGAGCAGCAGAAGTGACTTCATTTTTTCTTCCTCTCCTTTTCTCTGCCAGCCTTCGGGTGGAGGTGCTAATGAGCTGGAATAAACTCAAAAGAAGGCAGAGAGGACCTTCCCAGGAAGTCGGGGGCTTGGATAAACTACAGAGTGGGACCCCTGTCCCCGATAATCAAAAATTAATTGCCATCTCCAAAGATCATTTGAAATATCCATTGTATAGCAAAACAGACTATTTTTGACTCTAGATCTCTTTTTCCAACTCAGTCTATTTAAATAGTCCCAGGGGTCAAATATCTGGCCACTCCTTTAAAAATACTCTTTCAAAATATGATAAATGGCTGTCTTTGGCATTTAGACCAATAAAAATGTATTTTATCTCCTCTTACCACACAAACCCTACTTTCTCTAAATAGCCCATTGCGAACATTATCAGTGAATTTTGCTCAGTGTACAAATATTTTATGTATTACAATGAGTAACAGAACGCAAAACTTGCAAATATTTATTTTTAGACATATGGGAAAAAAAGCAATTAGAGCTAAAAATGTGAAGAATGAAGAGCTCACTTAGAAGCAATTACATTGGACATGCAAACTGTTCTGCCATCAAACTTTGATTCAGATGCTATGGAGCATATTAAGAAATATCACTTGCACACACACAAAAAAGAAAATATTATTTCACAACTGAAAATATCCAATCATTATAAACAACATCTGGGGGTCATTAATAACTTACTCGGCAGCTGAATTAGCCAAATAAGAAGTGGCCTGACTCAGAATTCCTAAATTTCTATTTTTGGAGGAAAAAACAAAACATGACTTATATGCACAAATACAGATGCTCTCTGGACATTTTATGTGACTGTGCAAGTGTGTATAAGCATAACGGTGGATGTGTGTACACATAAAGAGGCAAAGGCTTTCTGTGCATTCATTGCTACCTCCCCCTTAAGTGGTGTCCTGTTTTTGTTTTGAGGAAGTTTAAAATTGGAATACTGAGTTCCCTCTCCTTGCTCAGAGCCTTGTATGTAATTAGCATATTTTTCAGACTGGTAAGAATCTGACCATAGGCAGCATCTGAGAAGTTTTCCATTCCAAACTATTACAAAGCCTTTTGTACATAGCCTTATAACATGGTTTAAGAACAGGCATGCTCTTCAAATATACCAGCCCTAAGAGAAAAGAACTAACAATTTTACTGCCACATAAGCCACTGTACTGAAACACCCTAAATATTTATACTAACAGTTGAAAATAGTATCGGAGAACAATGCCAAAATATTTCTTTTACTCATTAATAGCAGCAGTCTTTGGGAAGACAGATGCCAAAAAGCCAGCACTTTTCTAATTCACTGGGCCCCATGAAATGGTCTGTTACTACAGGTTTCACAAGGAGTCAACAGACTGGTTGATTTACGGGCAAACGAATATAGTCTTTAAGACGATCCACATTTACATTAAAAAAATATCTAAAACATCTCTCCAAAAAGTACCAAATTTTGATTGTAAAATGCACAATTCTTTTCAGATTTCAGTTTCTCCAAGAATTGGTGGTCTCCCAGTAAACGGTGCCTCACAATTATGCTGTTTTAATTCCAAGCGGTACATGTAAAAATAATCTGTATTACAAACATATTGTCTTAGATTTGATGAACTACAGTCCCAAGTTGTTTGGTCGGTATCGAGGTCAGAGGATTCTTCTCGTAAGGGTCAGAGCATAAATATTTTCAGCTCTGTAGGGCATGCTCAACTCTGCTGCTGTGGCACCAAAACAGCCATAGATAAAATGTTAAGCGCATGAGAGTGGTGAGGCGGTGTTCTAATAAAACACTATAGCGCAGCAACAGGCCAGATGTGGCCGTGGGTATGGGACACCCTGTGTAAACTAGATTGTCAACAGCACCCGATGAGAATGGGCCCGGCGGGGCACATGAATAGAACATCAGGCCTGATGCTATTCCTGTTGAAGGCACAAACTCATGCGGTCTTCCTGCTCTAACAACTCACCTGCAGCAGGACATCAGGACAGGCCAGACAAGGCTGAGGCCACTGACCACGCCTCAACTTATCTCAGTCACCAAGTGGACACTGTCCAGGGTGGGGAAGAGGACGGGATGTGTAGGTGCATGTGGAGAATGTGGTTGGCTAACCCCTGTAGGAACACAGTTTTTGTCCTTTATGTCAAAAATTCTGCACACGAGTTGGATTCTGCAATTATTAAGTAAATCAGAGGAGTCGGCAGTTTACTAACAAGAGCAGCAGGCACTGTAAGAGCACCCGCTGTGCAGTCCACAGAGCTGGGTTCAAATCCCATCTCCACCCCCGGAGGAGCTCTGGGGGATGACTTCCTTCAACAGTTCTGAGCCTCGCTTTTCTCATCTGCAAAACAGGGACAACAACACCTACCTCCAAGCATGGTTGCAAGAATTTAAGGAGATAATGCTGGGATTAATATTTAATAAATGGTAAAGTTGGCTTCACCAAGCCTTTTACATGACTCATTACATGGATTATCATTCAGGGACACAAACTATATTTAGCGACCTAACACTGTGCCTGACAATACAGTACTCTCTCAATACAATAAAAGGTTATGAGCTACTGCTATTATATATATCTTAACTGGAATTCTCAGGAAATGAGTTGCCCTAGTTAACAAAAAAATAAAGATTACAGGGTATTATTACAAATCATTATTTCACAGATAGAATGCAAAAATGTGAGGACAAAAGGGGTTCTTAAAGATCATGCAGCCTTAGGGTTTTTAACCCAAGGTTTCACGTTGTCTGTGAATCCTGAAAAATTTTCTATATTTGCTTGATATGTTAATTTTTGCTAATAATATTGTTCAGAGCCATCATCATCATTATATTTTCATGCACATTTTTATCAAAAGATGACTTATAGCTTTCATCAGATTCTCAAAAGGGGCCAAAATCCCCAAAAGCTCAAAAGTCCTGTCCAGCCTTCTATTTCACATGTAAGACATGGAAACAAGGAGTCAACTGAGTTGCCAAAGTTCCCTATTTAGTATGAGGATTAGATCTGATCCCAAGTCTCTCGACTTCCAGCCAAACGTCTTCTCTAGTGCATTATGTTTTGCCTTAGTTTCTTGGGAATTAATACACCAGCATGTATCCCTCCAAAATCCTGGCTCTGTACTTTTACTTAAGGCAAGGTCTCAACTGAGCCACCTGCCTATGGAGGGAGCTTCCTAGGTGGCTCTGCTGCTGCTAAGTCACTTCCGTTGTGTCCGACTCTGTGCGACCCCATAGACGGCAGCCCACCAGGCTCCCTCGTCCCTGGGATTCGCCAGGCAAGAACACTGGAGTGGGTTGCCATTTCCTTCTCCAACGCATGAAAGTGAAAAGTGAAAGTGAAGTTGCTCAGTCGTGTCCGACTCTTTGCGACCCCATGGACTGCAGCCCACCAGGCTCCTCCGTCCATGGCTCAGTGGTAAAGAATTCACCTGTCAATGCAGGAGATGCAAGAGACACATGCTTGATCCCTGTGTTGGGAAGATCCCCTGGAGGAGGGAATGGCAACTCACTCCAGTAGTCTTGACTGAGAAATCCCACAGACAAAGGAGTCTGGTAGGATATAGTACATGGGGTCTCAGAGTCAGTCATGGCTGAGCAACTGAGCATATATACATGCACACCTGCCTACGGAATAGACCCTACCTTCTACTGCTACTTCTTGCCACACTCTACCACTCATGTTGGCACCAATTTCAGGCCCAGGTTCCTCCATCAGGCCTGGACAGAAGCTAACAAGGAAGAGCTGGCAGTAATAGTTAGGTTGTCAACTTCTATTCTCCACTACCATTACCACGGACTCCAACTTTAGGCAGTCCCACGACACTGACCCTCAATCTTACGTGTGGAAGTGTAATTAAAATAATTGGTAACAGGACATTCCACATGCAAATTCAAAAGGTCTGAGACTAAAATAAAAATTTGGGGAAGTTCTTCTGGAGACTTGATAATGAGGTGAAAAATCTCCGCTTAAGCTCAGTTTCTTGCCTAAGCACAGTATTCACTGAAGAAATGTTTTTTTTCCTGTTGTGCTTTAGAGCTATATAGAAACCCTGGGTTCTCATTCTGAGCACTGCTTCTCAGTATCTTCAGCAAGAGTTGTGGAAAGTTCTGTAGACAGAGCTGATCATAAACTAAGCACATAGCAGGCTCTGATTATCTGATTTCTCCACTACTGCTCAGAAGGAAAATACTTTTGGCAATAAGAGATTCCTGGAATCTATCCTAAAGAAACCATCAAAATGCTGATGTTTTTATATATAAAGATGTTCATTACAATGTTAATTATACATTATACATTAAAGTGACAAACAAAACCCTGGAGGAAATGATATAAACTTCTTATAGAAAGGGAGTATGTAAACTCTGATACATTCATTTTATGTACTATTATGCAAACATTAAAATGGTGTCTATAAAAATGTTTATAATGAGAAAAGGTTTATTTTATAATAACTGAAATTTTAAGATATAATAATTGCATATATAAAATATTCTCTCTAAAAAAATGCTTTGGAAAGACTGTAAGGAAACATAAATACTGGTGAGATTATTGGTGCTATTCAGGGAGGCAATATCAAAGTGTGGATATCAAAGCATAGCAGCTTTGAAGCCAGACAGACCTGACCTGGAATCCAGTCTGACCACTTACTAGCTGTGTGGCTTCCTTGCTGTAAACTTTCTGAGTGTCTGTTTCCTCCCTTGGTTAATACAAGCCTCCTATAGGGGTGCTATAAAGATTAAGAAAATGTATGGAAAGGGCTTAGCATAAGGCCTGACATATGGTTCATGCCCACAGAACAGTGGCAATTATTATTATTATTATACTTGCGTTTTCCATAACGGAAATAATTTCATAATGAGAAAAATATTTTGAAAAACATATGAGCTGTTTTTTACTATTTACTTTTTTTTCCTTCTTGAAATATAATAAAAAGGGGATGAGGGATGGGGAGCATCTGGTTAACTGAAGATTCTGGTTAATTAGGGCTTCCTGCATATAATCCTGCAACTGTGAAGCCATACGCTCAGCACTGGGTCACATTCTGGGGGAGAGCATTAAGGGCATGGCACAAGAAGCTGAGGCCCACGTCCTGTTGAGGTCCCACCACTACTGCATGCCTGTTTAGTCACCGGCTTTCCTGATCAGTTCAACCACCCGATGTGGCCAGTGACCCCTGTGCTCCTGGTTTTAGAGTCGTTGCTCTTGGTTTTAGAGAGTCGTTCTGAGGTAAAGCATCAATGAGAAAGACATTGTGAGGTGTGAACGACAGAGCTAAGAGTAGGATGAGCAGTTAGCAGGGCTGGCAGTGGTGAGACCATTTCCTCAGCTCAGGAGATGACCTTAGCATCCAGTGTCAGCAAGTCCATTTAACGGGGGGTGTCCACAATACTCCCTGTTTCTCCAAGTCCTGACACATTTCACTTTCCTTTCTTTCAAGAACTATGGGACAGAATGCGCTTCCCGGAGCATAAGACCTGTCAGCTGTATTACAATAAAAGCAAACCTCAGAAGAACCAACGATTACCAGTCTCCTCCCCCTTTCTGAAAGCGCATGTGCTGAGGACGGAACAGGAGGCAGTGCCCTGTGAGCGTAGTTTCTGGCACCATGTATATATGATATATTTGTTAAAATATTTTATCTCTTATTTTAAAGACCCAATGCTCCCACGTGGAACCATGAGGAAGACAGTGTGATCTGCCTGTTGTGAACTTGCCTCATGCGGGATACTCTGTGGAGAACTCTTACGGGAGATAGAAGACCTCATCCTCAATAACACAGGGCCAGTCGGTGATCCATAGAGTATACTTCAGGCCTAAGTGCCATCCACCAAGCAATCTTCCTAATCATGAACATTATACTGGCTGAACCTCTTCTTTCCCAACACTTTCTGACATTATTCCAGGCTGAACTGTAATCTGTACTATGTTTCGGATCCACAGAACCCACATTTCAATAGAACTTGTCAATGTCCTGTATGCTAATAGCCCCATCACTGTTCCTTGATTTCCACAATGAATTCTGATATCTACAGGTAGAGGTAGGAAGGGTGGATGCACTGACCCTGGAGACAGGCTACCATTTGCTCTAACTTAAGGATGCTTCTCAGCTTTCTCAGAAGGAGCAACCTGTAGACCGTGCAGACTCCAGGGACTGTGAAGCATCATAACAAATGAGCAATCACCGACCACAGACATGGACTGATTTATGAAGGCTGTTCCTCTGGTGTGGAAAGGTGAGTACACGTTGGAGAGAACCCAGCTGCTTTGAACTAGACAGTTTCCCTGGAGAATTAAATCAACCGGCAGTGAGCTACTATTAAAGGACCGAGGTCAAGAAATACTTGACACTAAGGAAGGTGGTAAGATGAGGGACACTTGAAGCCCTCTGGAATCCAGCGAAGTTTTTATATCATCTCAACAAACAGGCGAGCATATGTGCTCAGTCGCTTTAGTAATGTCTCTTTGGGACCTCATGAACTGTAGTCCACCAGGCTCCTCTGTCCATGGGATTCTCCAGGCAAGAATACTGGAGTGGGTTGCCATGCTCTCCTCCAGGCAATCTTCTGGATTGAACCCGCGTCTCCTGCATGGCAGGCAGATTCTTTACCACTGAGCCACCAGGGAAGCCCTTCAACAAACATATATTGATACAAACATGAGAAAGGCATGATTCTTACCTCTTTAGGAGCTTCGAATCTAGTGAAGAGAAATGCAGTTGACACTGTTAACTTTAGTACCAAGCAGAAGGAAAGAATAACCCAAAGTACTGAGTAACACAGAAGGGACAGGAGCAGAGTGCCCCAGATGATGATTCTGAAGCTGCTGGTCCAGCCTGGAAGCAGCCCTTTACACAGCCAGGAAATCAGCCGCCTCGCTCCTCACTCCTCTACTCCCTGCCGCAAAGTTGCTGCAGCCCTTCCTTTCTTTCTGATGGACCCAAGGGAACATTTCCAATTTAATAAGAGACAACTTGATTTTTCCTCCAAGAGACTTCCTCTGTGTCCTAACCACAACGGGGCCGTGAGAGTAGGACCCGGAACTACGTGTGCCCCCAGGGGAAAGGGACATCTTCTAGGAGGAAATTTAAAAAAAAAAAAAAAAGTTTTGCTTATGGAGGCTGAATTTTGTCTATGCTGAAAGCTAAAAACGGCAAAGAAAAAAAACAACCCTCATTCTCTGAGCTTCAAAGTCCAGAAGTCTATGTCTTCACCTGAAATAATGTTCTCCTTTCTGAATCTGTCACCGTCCAGTTGAAGATCCACTTCCTCTAAGAGTCCTCTCCTGACCTCCAGGCCCTCTTTCATTCATCTTTCAATTTCAGTGGCACCTAGACTTTGACCTCCTCAGCCCTTTGCAGATGCCTGGCAGCATCCTGAGAGGGCAAGGTTTCCCATTTGCCAAGCTTGGCAGATAGCATCTCCTTTGAATGACAAAAATAACTCTAGACTCCTTAGTGCCACGCTTGTCTCACTTCACGGAAGAAAAGTGAGTCCATGGGGGTCAACAGCCTGGGTGGGGGTGGCGTGGGGGGTGGTAGTACTGACTGGTGCATCTGCAGCATGCTAGCTCTGTGACCCTGCAGCAAAGGTCACTTATGGGTCAAACGTGGGACTGTTAAAAGGACCACCAATAATAGCGGCAGTGACCATTTGTTCTAGGTTTTATTTCAACCAACTTCATTTTTAAGGGCCTTGAGAAGACAGACCAAAATCCCAACAACATCTGGAGTTCTGCTTTCAACAGTGTTCAGTGAATGCATGGATAAGCACCCAAGAAGCATTAGAACACACAATCTTCTTTTGCCCAAGTCCCAGGTTCTTTCATCCTCCAGGATGGTGACTGGAGAGCCAGAAAGGCGGTCCAGAGAGGAGAGTTAAGGGCGAGAATTTCTAGGTAACTTCCAAAGGGAGCATAAAGCCCAGATGATGGAATCAAAGCCCACACCAGCCAGCAGTGAGAAGATTTCCTGAGCAGGCAGCACAGCTGGCTCCTGACCCAACAGCTTGGCTACTCTGCCTCCTTTGAAAACCCATTAACAAGTCATGGCAAGCAAAATTTAATTTTAAAAAGGGAAAAGATTTATGTGCTACAGGAATAAAGAAGTGACAGAAGCAGGAAAGCTTGCATACATTTCATTTTTTTGAAATTAGACCTATAATTTTTTCATTAAAGAAAAAAAAACAGATGCCAAGTTGGGAAAGCCAATGCATTCTAAGCAGAAAATGCAGAGAGGTGTACAATGAAAGTCCTGTCAGTGTCACCGCCCCATGTCTTATAAAGAATGTGGGAGAACACAGCAATAGGTTGCTACTGCCCTTTTCAACTTCTAAAGAGTTTCAGCTCTAAAAGGTATTCATTATCTGCTTCTCTGATTAGGTGGGAAGCCACTGGGAGATTTGAGCAGAGAAGTGATCAATCTGGCTGGTATGTTGAAAAGAGACCATAAGATAGCAAGGGCCACGACAGGGAGACTGCTGTAAGTCACACAGACAAGAGAAGACACTGGCTGCCTTCAGACTTGATCCCAGTCCAATGGGATTTCGAGTCTTTATCATCATTCCTTTCTTAACCACTCCAACACACACCAACCCCTTTAAATCCTACAGATCCTATTTACAGGAGAGACCTGGTGCTCAGCTATCTGTTCCTGTCTGCCTAATGATGTCAGGAAATCTGAAAGACCTTTCTGAGCTGGGACCAAGGTGAGCAGCATGCTAGTGTTAACGGTTAAGAGCACGGATATTGAGTTACACTGTCTAGGTTCAAGTCCTGGTTTACCACCTGTGGGCAGATTCTTCTAACTGTACCACCAGGGAAGCCCTTACCACTTGCTAGCTGTGGAACATTGCTGTGCTTAAGTGTTCTTATCTGTAAACTGGCAGAGAGCAATGACAGATGCACAGTATGCATGTATTTGTTCAACATACATACATATATATATATATATATATATATAATTTTTTAATGTTTTGGTCATGCTGAATGGCATGCAGGATCTTAGATCCCTGACCAGGGATCAAACCAGCACCCCCCTTTAGTGAAAACGTGGAGTCTTAACCACTGGAACGCCAGGGAAGTCCCCACTTAATCAATATTCAGTTCAGTTCAGTTCAGTCGCTCAGTCGTGTCCAACTCTCCGCGACCCCATGAATCACAGCACGCCAGGCCTCCCTGTCCATCACTAACTCCCGGAGTTCACTCAAACTCATGTCCACAGAGTCGGTGATGCCATCCAGCCATCTCATTCTCTGTCGTCCCCTTCTCCTCCCGCCCCCAACCTTTCCCAGCATCAGAGTCTTTTCCAGTGAGTCAACTCGTCGCACGAGGTGGCCAAAGTATTGCAGTTTCAGCTTTAGCATCAGTCCTTCCAATGAACACCCAGGACTGATCTCCTTTAGAATGGACTGGTTGGATCTCCTTGCAGTACAAGGGACTCTCAAGAGTCTTCTCAAACACCACACACCTACTATTTGCCAAGTATTGTGCTAGTTCCAGGCATATTGTTGTGAAAAGACAGACGAGTTTCTTGCTCTTAAAGAGCTTATATATGGCACGAGGGGAGAGTGGGGAGACAGACTAAAACATGTAAAGAGACGAATACAGGAGTTCATTTCTGAAAGTGATGAATGGATCAGAAGATAATGGTACATTGGGTGATGGGTTAGAGCAGATCTATGGAAAGCGGATGGTCAGAGAAGACTTCTCTGGGGAGGAGACATTTGAGATGAGGCTGGAACGAAGAGAAGAAGCCAGACCCATGATATCTGTGGAAACACATTCCAGGCAGAAGGACAAATAAACAAGTATTTCTGGAATGAACGTATGTCGGATGAATCTGAGTAGCAAATGATACCTCATTTTCACTAGCAGTCTGTAAAGGAGGGAAACAATTTTGTGCGTGATTTTTGTGGTTAAGTTTGTATTGGGTAGAGCAAGGGGTACAAGAAGATCCGTGAGTACTTAAGCAGTACTTGCCATGTTCCATTTAAGTGCTTTCAGTCATTAACTCATCTAATCGTCACAGCAATCCTGTGAGGTAGGGTCTATACCTAGGATGTATGGTCCATGGCCAGCTCACATTTCGCCAATACCCTTCCCACATGCCATGCTGTATGCTCCTGAAGAATGGGGAATTTTCCTGTCTTATTCACAGCTTTGTGTACAAGGACCACATCAGGACTTGCCCGGTAGGTACTGAGGAGACACCAGTGAAATGAATGAGCAGATAACTGCATACTATGTATCAGGCACTATGCTGAGACCTAAGTAGCTTGGACAGCCTGGCCTACAGTCCAAGGATCTTAACCCAGTTTCCCCAACAGGACAGACTAAAGGAGTTTACAGAGAATATTCATTCATCATGAGGATTTTAGAACTCAAATGAATACAGACTTACTCAGAATCTCATCCTACCAACCCTACCCCAAAGCAGAACTTTTTTGTCTGTGATTTTTCATTGACCCAGCTCTTTCCCATAGAGTGTGTGTTTTAATTTAATTAATAAAAATATTTGTTTCATCCTAGAAAGCAGTTAGAAAAGACCCTGATCCTGGGAAAGATTGAAGGCAGGAGTAGAAGGGGATGACAGAGGATGAGATGGTTGGATGGCATCATTGACTTAACTGACACAAGTTGGATGGTGAAGGACAGGGAAGCCTGGCATGCTGCAGTCCACGGGATTGCAAAAAGCCTGAACAACAAGCAGAGAGCAATATGTTCATCTTGCTAATGTAATGGGATATAACTTTCTTGCTTTTCTCTATGAAATCCTACATGAAACATTAGCCAATATAGACACAAATCCTTTCTTCTGGGCTGACAAGAGTTTATTGAACCCATGAGTCCAAATCGTTTTTAATAACCCATTGAATCCACTCAGCTACAAAAGGACTCCAGAGTTATTTTTAAATATCCTTTCAAGTTTCAAAAATAGAAAAGAAATCCACTAATCCTACCCATTCCATACATCATAACTTTAAATTAATTTACAATAGCAACATTAAAATTCTTTTTATTAACCGCCCCCCCCCCCGAAGAAAAGGGTTGGCACCCAGCTTCCAATGCCTGTGCCTGAGGAGGCCTGTTCTCCAGCCCTCTTGTGTTCTACTGTCCTGGAAGCCAAAGCTTGGCTGTCCAATGACTGGACAGTCTAATCATTCCATGGACTCTAGAGCATATTACACACAACTTGACCAGCAGCTGTCTTGGGGTTTGGTTTACTATCTGGCACAATGAACTTATCATTCTCTCTGTCCCTATCTCAGCAACTACATGCAATAAAGAGGAGGTACCAAGGGTGGCCTTGGTCAGACCACGCTCTAACGATAAACAGAACCTCTAGAAAATTTCCAAGACAAAGCAATCCTTCAAGTGAGAACTCTGAAGGTAAAGGTCTTCCTTTACCTTCAGAAACAGTAATACATAAGAAGCACAACTCCTTTTCCACTTGGCTTCAATTAAAGAGAAACATCTGCCTTGTTATCATTTGGGAGGTGGGTGGGCATGGTAGGCAGGCAGGCCGGGGAAGCCTGAGTGTATACAGGAACCAGGAACAAAGCCATTTGATCGTCAAAATCCACTGAGACCACGAAACCTACTTTGGCAAGAAAAAAATGTTTACTCACTTACAAATTCCCATGATCCTTAACAAAACAACTGCCTTTCCTTTCATTTCCAGCAAAACATGTGATTAGTTTAGAGGGGAAGGGGCAGAGTCCAGTTCATCCTTTAAGCTTCAAAATAATTTTATATATCCTGAGTTTTCTTTCATAGAAAGGCAAGGTTTTATCCCCTCTTCTGTTTCCCTCCCTCCCTCTGCTTTTTCTCCTTTTGCTTATAATGTCATTATTTCACCCAACAGGAAAATGGAAAAATTCAGGGCAGAGTCAGAAGTGTCTTTAAAACATAATGTAAAAAGTAGAAAACTTCTTTTCCATTCAGGTTCCAGTGAGAGCCCTGGAGCCTTAGGAAAACGGTTCCTTTATTATTCAAAGAGCAAGGTGGGTTTAGATGACGGCGTACAAGTTGTCTAAGGCCTAAGACTCTAATAGAAACAGCAGGGAATCTTCATTCATCAAGAGAATGTCTTTGCAAAAAATGAATGAATACAAACTTTTTCTGAGCCCAGCAAGTGGGCTGTTATTGCAGGATTTTATAGATGGGACAAGTGAGGGGCCTTGTGTCACCTGCCCAGAGGCACAGCAAGCCAGACGGTTGGGCCTTGATTAACCTGGGTGACATACCTATAAGCCTAAAACCCTTCTTACTACATTGTGTTGTCCTCCAGGCCCTCAGCAGAGTATATGTCTTAATATGGATGTAGCCAACTTCTCCCTACAGTCAGAGCTCATGGTGCTCCATACACGGACCAAACACCAAGATGACAGTCCATCTCATCTCTGTTCTTTTTAGGTGACTTACCGCATCCTTCCTTTAACCCCATCCCACTCCTTGGTCAAGACACCCCCACACGCGGGCACACACCATCTGCCAAAGAATTTAGAAGCACGACTACTGTCTCTCTGCAATTAAAAACTCAAACCAAAAATAAACCATATTTTTATTATTTTTTTAACCCACCATGTCTTAATCCATTTAGCCTCACCCACCTTTAAAAACAGATTTCATCTCATTTACATTGGGTCTGCCTCACACCTCTGATAGGAGTCAATACCTTAAAGTTATCCATTTATCTGCCACGGGTGCCTCTGTTTGGGTTTGGCTGTCAACACCTCGCACATGTGAAGTCAATCTATGTGATATTAATGTAAACACTGTGCATTACAAACTGGTGGACATTTTATTCTAACAGGAAAAACAGACAGTTTGTTTGCATGTGTGGGTTTCCTCTACAGTGGAGACAATAACACTATAAATGAAGGTAAGTGCTTTGCCAAAGGATCATCAAATTAAAAAAGAGGGAAAGGCAAGGTAGGGGGCTGTCAGAAAATGCTTTATGCTAGCAGATTCTAACAGGACAGTGGGGCCAGGAATTTTATGTAAAGATTTTTATCTCTACATACAATGGAAAAAAATGCCATTCGTAATGTCACTTTCCCCTCATCGTTATTATAAGCTCATTTCCTCATTGCATGTGCAATACAATCAGTTTTCTTAATGCTTTCGTGTGGAGTCCATTGCTTTAGCTTTAAAATAGCCAATTCTCTTTTGCTAAGAAAACAGCGTATGGCCTTTAAGAGCATTGTAACTGACAAGATGGAAGAATGCAGGCAGGATGTCTAGGCTGAAGCTTTTCTATCACCTGCCATTAATATGATTCAATTTATGCTTATGTCATAGGTTTAGACATTGTGCTGCACTGTGAGCAAAGAAGGGACTTGAATAAAATACAGTGAAGAAAGCAGATGGTATGCTATCAAAACCCTTCAAGCCTAAAATAACCTTTCCCAAGTAAGGAGAATAGTTAATTAAAACCAGGATATATTTACTCTATTCTGAATATCTCAATGTAAATAAAAATCAAAATGACACCACTGTAATGTGGGTCTAAATGATGAAAATTTCATCTATTCTATTTTTCTTTAATAGTTTCTAATCAAACTTTTCATTAAACAGCTTCATAAAATTCCACAGAGAATTTATTTACAGGGACTCACTGTAGATTTGAAAGCCTTACTTTTATTGTTCAATTAAATCTGTTATTCAGTGGACGACATTAGAACAATAGAGGTGGTGGAAGGGGAGGAGAGGTGTCCGGCCAGCTGGGCAAGGCCGTCACAGGAGCGAGGTCCACGTTCAGAGATGAGCCTGGGGAGTGTGAATAAGCTGCAAGGCTTGCAGAGGAAATGTGGGCGCAACCCTGCTCGAGAAAGAAAGCCCAGTTCCTTTTTAAAGCCGTGGACTGGGTTTGTCCCGGCCCAGGTCCTCTGACTCACACGCATGTCCTACTGGCAGACAGGGCACCGGCCACTTATAAAAACCGCCTGGAGGGCACAGACTCGGGAGAGTGATGACTGTGGGCAAACAAATCTAAGAGAGACCAACAGCTGTCCTAGGGTGAAGACGGTCATTCCTAGTGGTGTTGGAATGTGAATTTTAAATGATCCAGGCATGGCCAAAACTTTTCTAATACCCTCTCTCCCTATTTGTATTTTATTTTTTAAAGTCTTTATTGGACTATAGTTGATTTACAATGCCATGTTAGTTTCAGGTGCACAGCACAGTTAATCAGTTATATGTATACACATATCCACCACTCTTTTTCTTAAAAGACTTTTCCTACATAAGTCATTACAGAGTATTGAGGAGCGTTTCCTGGGCTACACAGCAGGTTCTTATTACTTATCAGTGTATATGCCCATCCCAATCTCCCAAGTTATTCCTCCCTCACTATTCTCTATTTTTAGAAACCAGACCCAGCCCTGCCTTTACCACGAGGTTTCTCCCGACCCCTCTCCATGCTATCTTCTCCAGCCAGGCCACTTCCTCCACGCCTCAGCTCCCTGTGAAATGCCTCCTGAGCTTGCTTTCTGCAACACTCATCCAATGCTTCGTCCCTGACTTTCCTGTAACATTAGTTAGCCTTTCAGTTGGGTTAATCCTGTCTTCCCCAATTAGGTTTTAAATCCTCAAAATGAGCGAGGACTGCCTTTTATTTATCTTTTGAAACCCCTCTCTCACCCCCACTCTGTAACCCCATTTAATAGAAGAGAGCAAAAAATATATTAGTTAATAAAATAAACATTATTTAATCATAGGAAAGCAGACACTGTCCTTTTGAGAAGGGCCTTGGAGGTATTTTATGGCAATTTATGAATTTCATGTGTCAAAGGTGTAGCTGCTAAATGCTATAAACTCTTTGCCATCAGCTCTACCATTCATCCACCTGGTGATATGGCTAATAAAATTTGATTTTTACAGCCTAGGCATACTGTTACCTAAATTACATTTGACCAATTACTGAAGTCACCAAACGTGTGGTACAGAATATATACTGTGTAGAAAATTCATCTGTGGGCCCCCTGGCACTCATGGTAATCTGACAGAAGTGTTTCAGTCATCTGGCAGTGTTTAATATTAGGAACATTTGTTTAATGCCAGTCACTAATTAAATTTATGTTCTTCCACCAACTGTTAGTTGGTTGAAGAAACCCAACCCCACGTTTTAACAAACCCTTTAACCCATGCTGATTTCAAATAGCACCGGTTGGAGGTTTAAAAGAATTTCTCTGGAAATTAAGATGTATGACCAAAAGTGGAAAGTGAAGGAGGAATGTAGGTGAAGGTTTTTGAATCAGGTCAGAATAAGTTTTTTGGGTTTTTGTTGTTGTTGTTCTCTTACTAAAACTAAAATGAAATCCTATAAGAAGTACCAAATATTTGAAGTACAAACTTAACTACAAAAATACTAATATTCTAATTTTTAGACTAGTCATCTAGAAGCTCTTTAACAAAGGTACCTTTATTCTAAAAGAAAGCTTCCACTTTAAGAGACTGGGGAAGAAAAAGCAGCATTACCAGAAGAAAGTTCAGGAAAATATTTAAAAGTCAGATGCTTGTGTTTGTGAGAACATTTAAAACTAATTTAGTAACTCTTAACAACCATTGTGATCACTGTTAAATTGGAACTTCTATTACCAGTTCTAGATGCAACAGCTTTGAAACTCAATGACTAATAACTCTTAATTTAGCCAAAAAGGTTAAAACATTTTTTCATTATATTACATTGTGAAACTCTAATTCTGAATACACTTAAATTAGGGAAAGTATTTTTTCAGTTCTATTTTGCGTCAAGAATTTAGAGACCTCTTGAGTAGCAAGCAGGACAGAGGATTTGGGAGGAGGGGCTAGAAAAGGAAAAACTCAAAAAAGTATTGAAAAGGGAAGATTTATAAATGCTGATCTGGAAAGTATTTTTTTTTAATGTATTGGATACATTCAACTACTTGAATAAAAAAGGTTATTTCAATATTATGAATGACAAGGAAATCTTTCTGGAAAAAGGAAAAAATAACTTGCATAAACACTATTACTCTCTTACAGACTGATAAGCCAGAGTTGTAGAAGGCATCTGAAAAAGACAGTTTGTAACCCCAAAAGAGTCATGTCTAATGAACTGACGTCCCCTTCTGCTCTTTCTTCCTCTCCTTCTTGGATCCAGGTAAACCATCTGGTCACCCTCACCCTCCTCTGCCCGCCACACCTATTTACAACATCCCACCTACTCCTGCTCCAGGGCTGCTGGTGGCACGAATAATCAGCCTCGAGAGGTCACCGTGGATTCCCCAAGCCACAGCGAGGCCTGTGATGACTGAGAAGAATAATCTGAATCTGCATACTTTGCAAAAGGAGGCATCCTTGGAAAAACATTACCCAACAGAATCAAGGAATGCTCCTGCTCAAAGGGCCCTCGTACTCTCTAGGCCACAGGTCTCCACCACTTCTCCACCCAGGTGCCAATGAAGGAGTCAGCGTGGCTCAGTTATCACGCTGCTTGCTCTATGGGGTGATTCCCAGGGACGGGACAGGGTGAGGTGGGCGGTGTTCTTGCCTCCGTAAATATAGGAACTTCCAGGTAACATGTGTACTATGATGACGCACCCCCAGAATATTCTGATATCCCTGCCCAGCCTATCAAGAACCTCTGATATGATCCAATATCTTCAAGGAAGATTTGAGAAAGTGAAGATTTGAGAGATGTGATTTTATCTTGTCTCAAATCTTTCACGGCATCATGCAAGGATTCCTCAACTGAGGATGTGCTATCTTCTCCTCCTTTCCTTCGGTTCACAGAGAACTCATGCCAGTCAGCGAAACAGAGATGCAGATACAGATACATGGACACATATCCATCTTTGATGGATACAGTGTATAAAGATATTATCATTATTGTTTAGTCACTCTTTGTCATGTCCGACTCTTTGCAACCCCATGAACTGTAACCCACCAGGCTCCGCGGTCCATGGGATTCTCCAGGCAAGAATACTGGAGTGGGTTGCCATTTCTTTCTCCAGTATTACTTACACATGTAAGAAAATAGATGAAGAGTCAAGCAAAACTTACAAATTTGGCAATTTCTTACTCTCCAGATATTTTGAACACATCCAAGAAATAAACGGATAGGACAGCATATGATCTCAAAGAAGTGAACTAAATACAGTATTATGGAACAGTGAAACGAATTAAAACCAAGGCAATTATTTTGTTGATGTTTTCAGCCTCTTAACTAAGACCTAAATAGTTTAATTCTATCAGCTAAATTGGATAAGGAAATGGCAACCCACTCCATTACTCTTGCCTGGAAAATCCCATGGACAGAGGAACCTAGTAGGCTGCAGTCCATGGGGTCGCGAAGAGTCGGACATGAATGAGCAACTTCACTTTCACTTTTCACTTTCACGCATTGGAGAAGGAAATGGCAACCCACTCCAGTGTTCTTGCCTGGAAAATCCCAGGGAAGGGGGAACCTGATGGGCTGCTGTCTATGGGGTCGCACAGAGTCAGACACGACTGAAGCGACTTAGCAGCAGCAGCAGCAAAATTTAAACCGAGTTAACTTTTTATTTACTTTACAATCTTTTATTCATACCAAGTATTTGAAACTGATGTGATCTTTACATATACAGCTCATAGCAATTCAAAATTCAGGGACATAGGGATCTATTACATATCTATCTATCTACCTTATAGTAATGAAATGGTTAAAATGGTGTATTCTTTTTAAACTAGTGCATTTTTATAGTTCTTTATGGTGGCACTAGTGGTAAAGAACCCGTCTGCCAATGCAGGAGACATAAGAGATGCAGGTTTGATCCCTGGGTCACAAAGATCTCCTGGAGGAGGGCATGGCAACCCACTCCAGTATTCTTGCCTGGAGAATCCCATGGACAGAGGAACCTGGAGGACTATAGTCCATAGGGTCACAAACAGTTGGACACGACTGAAACAACTTAGCACGCAGGCATACCATGGAAAAGGGAGTGATCAGTTAAATTTAAAACAATCAGTATTTGAAGAGCCAAAGCATTTTAAGAAACGACTAGCATAAAAGCTTCCTGTCCTATAAAGTCCAATTTCAAGGTCGACCAAGCAGTTTCAGACTCTGTCTTGAACAACAAATTCTAAATAATAATCCTGTGCCCTGGGAAACAGAGGCTGCCAAGGAGGCAGTGACGTCTTATTGCGGCAATCACTGGGGGAAGAGGGCAGTGGGGGCGGCACACCAGGCTTGTGAAAGTCAGCCCCGTTCCCCACCGCTGCTCCTAACAAGAACTGAAAACAACCAGCCACACACGCACAAGTTTCATGTAGGAAAAAATAATCAAGAAAAGACTCACCAAATTCATCGCATATGCTCTCATTTTCTATGAGAGTCGGGTGGTCGAAGGTGTCCCGACAGTACAGGATCTGAGGGTTCTTGCTGACCACTGCGATGCCCCCCAGGGCTAACGCAAACTGGTCCAAGAGAATGGAAGACGGCTTATCCTGGATGCGTTTCAGCATGGAACGGTAGCGGCAGTACTGAGGGTAGCTGAGAACTATGACGTTCATTTCTTCCTCATCCTCCCCTAGACAAACGAGAAAACACTTCCGTTACTTTCTTCCCTCCAACAAAGAACTGTGGCAGCCATGGCATCATTTCAATGCTCACCTCTGGTTTTGTACTAAAAATATAGTCTTCAGCAAGATTCTTGTATTGCTTCATTTTTAGCACAGTCTGGCTGATGCTAGCCTCCTCTCAGTCCCATTTCTCATCCAGCTCCATGAAAAAGCCTCAGGTACCAATAAAGAAAGAAAGGGTTGGATCCATAATCCCACAGACAGACTGAAGAATGTTTAGGTCACTGGCAAGCAGCAGAACCAGAAAATTGTTTTGAAAGAATCTGATGTGCATAAATATATTATTATATTTTATTTATAATTAATATCATTATTTTATCAACAGGAAAATTCAGAATTTTGCTGAGCTTCTTTGTATTTCTTTCCACAGCTTCGTGTTGGTTTTATTTTGGATTATATAACCTTTCAGTGCTTGAAGCCTGTCTAAAGGCCATCTGGCCCAAGAGAGATATCCATGGGTCTCCAGAACATCATCAACTGCTCTGCTGGTTGTTAGTGCTATTCACTGGATATATCTTGCTCCCTTTATGGTTCTGTGGAAAGACCACCCATTGAAGACAAGTGGCCATGTGACTGGTTATGGCCAGTGAAATATGGCAGAAGTGGGTGGCACCTTTAAGAGCCAGAGTGCAACTAACCATACTGTCTCCCTCCCTTTGTTCTGGACATCTGCAATGGTTCAGATAGTGGCTGCTCAGCCAGTTTTGGTCTTGAGTGAGGATAACATGGAATAAAGCACCTGCTGCTGCTGCTAAGTCGCGTCAGTCGTGTCCGACTCTGTGTGACCCCACAGACAGCAGCCGGCCAGGCTCCGCCATCCCTGGGATTCTCCAGGCAAGAACACTGGAGTGGGTTGCCATTTCCTTCTCCAATGTGTGAAAGTGAAAAGTAAAAGTGAAGTCGCTCAGTCATGTCTGACTAGTAGCGACCCCACGGACTGCAGCCCACCAGGCTCCTCTGTCCATGTGATTTTCTAGGCAAGAGTACTGGAGTGGCTTGCCATTGCCTTCTCCGAATAAAGCACCTGGTTGGTCCAAATGGATGTACAACATAAACACTTGTTTCAAGTGAGTCTGGTCTAGCGGTGGTTTTTTGTAGTGTGATATATCTCAGTGTGATTGATACATCCACCTTCTCCACCCTCCCCCGACCCATACCCCCTGTCTTCTAATGTTCCTCAAATCCATCTGGTAACTTGGCACAATTCAGAGAACCACACGGAGAGGACTCTCCAGGCATCCTCGTGAGAGCTCCATCAGAACCACCTTAACTCAGGAGAACATTTCAGCAACTTCAATGAAGCTCCCTCTTATAATGATCTTAACGCTTATTTCCATGTCACTATACTTACAAAAACTAGATTCTGCATGGATTAATCCTTCTTTCATCTTAAGCTTGAGAAATGGCAACCTCCCCCTCCCCTTTGGTATCCTGCTACCGGCACAATGTCAAGCTGAATTTGGGCTCCATGACCCAGTTTGCCATCACTCTCTATAACCACACCATCGGGGCGTTTGCAAGCAATTCCCAGATATGTCACTTGCTTATCCAAAGGGAAAACACTCAATATTTCGAGCCTTTACCATGCTGCAGGGAATTGCACAAAACAGTTGTTAAGGATACCAACATTATCATGGCCATCTGGCAACCAGTGGGAGACGAATGAGGAGGGACAGAACATAATGATGGAACATAACCAGTACCCATGGAAGGTGTGCATGTGACCTTTGCAGACAGGAGGCCAATACCCAGATGTATTTCTAATTATGTTCACTTAGTTCCTCAGGCTGGAGGCTTCTTCCAGAATGGAGATGTTTAGCTGCTTTCAAGATGACATCTTTTAACAGTTTATGTTGCTTAGACTCCTGCCTGGTTTGTGGGTAGCCACTTCATCAGCTGGCACACTTAATTAAATGGAAATATGTTTACACTGAAGGCAAGTCCCCAATGAAAAATAGTTTGAAGATGCTGATACATGTCCCAAGGCATGCCAACTTGAGATTTCTATAGTAGACCACGACACTAGGTCAAATTTGTGCTTTCTATAGAGTTAAAGTGAAAAAAAGTTTTAGTGAAAATATTTATGAAAACATCATCAGAATTCCAGAGTGTCTGAGTACTATTTGAAGAAGCAGCCTCTAATGTGTCAATTGCATTATTGCACTCTATTTGTCCAAGATGACCAAGATTTGCCCAAGATCATCCAAGAAGAGAGCCAGGGAGTATAACCATGAACCCCCAGGATTTATTTCAGCATGCTCAGCCCCTAACACCATCTCTGGTACATAGTAAATACCATAAAATGCCCGCTGATTTCACTTCTGCGATGGGAGTGGTGTTGGGTGTGTCGGGGGAGACACTGTACTACTGTCTTTACACGTTCTTGAAATGGAGAAAGTCATACTTCTAAGGTTGAACAACAGAGAAAAAAATGGATGTTTCAGAGTTGGTTTTATAGCAGAAGATGTCACCTGGACTCTTGGGACTACTTCACTTCCTTCCTATTCCTTCATTCTCCATGAGGATGCCATCTCTAGGTTCTTCTTAATATCTATTCTGGATAAAATCAGTTCCTGGCTATGTTCTGTACTTAGAAATGACTTTTTTTTTTTAACTCCCTCATCCTTGCAATATTTGTCTCTATTTCTTCACACAGTCTATAAAGCACTAACCAAACCTTGAGTCCTTTTCTTTCTATTGGAAGAAAAAAAGCAAATTTCCTCTGATCCCAAGTCATGGAAACACATGCTATGAACGATGTCCATTCATTCTGGAGACAGCATCTCTAAGAATGTTCTGGGACTGCCCATATCAGAATCACACGGGAGAATGCAGGAAGGCCGAGAACCTTAAGAACCTCTGATTCAGAATCTCTAAGGCAGTGGCCCAGGAATTTATTATATCTTTGACAAGTTCCAAGATAGTTCATGTACATTAAAATGTGAAACCACCACCTGAGGTTAGCTTTTTTGCATAGACTTACAATGACTTACTCAGTTGGGTTTTGATCTTTCTTTCCACACACACACACACATATTTTCCTATTTTCAGTTACATATTCCTATCCAAAACCCCACTGTACCTGAAACAATACGGGACCAAATTCCCTTTTCCTTGCCACTTTACTAACATTGTTACAGGCATCACAGAAGACAACAAATGTAAAAAAGCACTCTTAAAAATAGGAGGAACTGCTTTCCTGCTTAGAAAGCAGAGCAAAAATATTACTGCGATGGCTGGTGCTAATAATAAAACATTACAATTGACAAAGGCCTTTCACACAACATATCTTTTGTTGCTGTTTCTCACGACAACCCTATTAGTGCCATGACACCTTGTTAATATTCCCTTAGAGATGGGAAAGTCCAGATTCAGATTCTCAAGTGACTACTCTACGATTTCAAGGAACTAGAAAGTGAGAGGTGAGATTATAACTCAACTTTTTAACTCCAAGCTTGATGGAGCTTTTCATTATGACAAAATGTCACTAATAATAACAACATTATCCTTAGGGTAATATCTTGATTTCTTTTCCTCTATGGGTGTGGCTGAAGTAAATTATCTTTCCTTTGGCATATTGTTGTTGAAGGGATTTAACTAATTTACAACATTAGGAGTGAGGATGGTGGTCTTTGATCAAATGAAATAGGAGACGTCTGTATCATCCACAACTGTGGAATTCAGCCTGTTCTAAGTTAGAATTCTTCTACTCTGGTTACGTTAGTGTTATTTTGGAATACCTCAATTCCCATTGTAACAATTTAACAATATTGACACATCTTCACATTTATCAACTTTCTACTTTCTATCTACATGATAGGAAATCAAGCCAACTCTTAGGCTGTGCAAGCCTAGAATCCCTACCCCTGGCTGAGAGGTTAGCACAGCTGGGACCCTGTGTAATGTGGCAGTGCTTACTGATTAAAAAAAAAATCATTATAATTTTGTTGTACATGAACAGAACCATCTATTTGGAGCAGAATTTCAGCATTGTTTCATTTCAGTTCAGTTCAGTCGCTCAGTTGTGACCAACTCTTTGCCACCCCATGAATCACAGCACGCCAGGCCTCCCTGTCCATCACCAACTCCCGGAGTTCACTCAAACTCATGTCCATCAAGTCAGTGATGCCATCCAGCCATCTTATTCTCTGTCGTCCCCTTCTCCTTCCGCCCCCAATTCTTCCCAGCATCAGTCTTTTCCAGTGAGTCAACTCATCACATGAGGGGCCAAAGTATTGGAGTTTCAGCTTTAGCATCAGTCCTTCCAATGAACACCCAGGATCGATCTCCTTCAGAATGGACTGGTTGGATCTCCTTGCAGTCCAAGGGACTCTCAAGAGTCTTCTCCAACACCATTGTTCCAAAGCATCAATTCTTCGGTGCTCAGCTTTCTTCACAGTCCAACTCTCACATCCATACATGACCACTGGAAAAACCATAGCTTTGACTAGACGGACCTTGGTTGGCAAAGTAATGTCTCTGCTTTTTAATATACTATCTAGGTTGGTCATAACTTTCCTTCCAAGGAGCAAGCGCCTTTTAATTTCATGGCTGCAATCAGCATCCACAGCATTGTTTGGACAGAGGCAAATTTCCAACCTTACAATTAGATGTTCCCAGAGGAGCTGTCTTTAATCTTTACAAAAAGCAGAGGAAGCCCATGAGACCCTGAGGACTCCTGTGCAGAGGTGAACAAGCATTCTAGGTGAGCGTCAAGATAAGATCCAGTGTAAAGGTGAGATCTGGGAGAACCAACAATTCATCTAGGTCAAAGTTTCACTGAGTGAAGAAGATACCCTGAGTCTCTTCTTTGTGGTTTAGGTAGAAGCTTCATGAACCGAAGAAACTTTTTTTTTTAAGGCAAAGTGTGGTCACTTTACTATGAAAGGTGAATATAAAACTATGGGTTTGGATGTGCTTTCCAAGTCCAAAATTCTATGATCCTATAACTCCCTCCTAAGCCTTCACATTAAATTAACTTCTTCCTGACACAGCTACAAAAAAGTAAATTGTTCAACAGCTGTCATATTTTATTTTGCCCTAGTATGCTAAGAAACAAATAAAGCCAAACAATCCTTTCAAGAATTCTTCCTTAAATTCCTCAGTTACTTCCTACCTCCTATGCATTTCATACACACATAAACAGACACTCCTATACAAAGTTACGCATGAAGCTGACAATAAGGCTGTGTAGGACATTTCCCCCTTTCCAATTCATAACAGGTCTAGCAGATAAATATAGAATGAATAAAGAGTGGATAAATTGCACATTTGTTTAGCAAAAGACAAACAAAGTGTTCCTGGAACAAAGATTATCTTTCAGCCACACCCACATAGGGAAAGAAATCAAAGTATTACCCTAAGGAATCTTTCTCTAACACACACTAGTTGGCTGCAGTTGGTTGGGTTATATATACATTATTTGATTTCTGTCAACAGAAAATGACCAGCAATAAATTAATGGTACCAAAGACTGAAATTTCAGACCATAATTATGATATTCTATTAAAATGTCATCCCATTCCTCAAGTACCCCCTCCACCAAAAAAAAAAGTGAGTGAGTATGCTTATGAGTATGCCTATTTTAAAATGAAATATTCAAAGAGAATGAGTCCCCAAATTACTCAACCTCATTTCAACTTCAATGAAAAGAACTTTGCCTATTAAAAGTTAATACCTAAAAGTACACTGCTTGTAATGCTCAACCAAAATTACTCTAATCCTGCACTTATATCATAATTACACGTTTTGTTAACCTCTCTCAATGTCAATTTTTCACTTATTTATATATTTTCAAAGTCCAAAACAGAATTCCACTGAGAAACTATAATTACAACGAGAGACTCCACCCAAGCTTTTCAAACAGTAACTGTATACCATTGCTTTAATCCTCAGCATTGGGCTGGGGGTGGGGAGAGGGTGGGGGGAGAGGGTAAGAGCCCGCATTCATTCTGAATAGCATGTCGCTCAAGTTGTCTTTGTAAAAAGAGAGATGCATGAAATAGCAAACACAATGAATTAATGGAGCATTGACTTTCAAATATCCATAATGCTATTTTTTAAAATAGATAATGGTGGCCAAATGCACAGAAGGCTGAAAACATAAATTCCGGAGGAGAAATTTGCTTTTATCTCTTACACAACAATTTAGAAATGTAACTTTCTTTTTCATTCTAGGGGGAGGAGAGAAGGCTTGTTTCGGAAACATCACACTAGTATGCTTACTGAAAACCACTATAATCTACTTCTAACATCACAGTAAGCTTAAAAAAAAAAAAAGCTTAAAAAACCCTCGCACCAGGATTTTATAGAGCCTGGTGGAAAAAGTATGCATGTTCCTTCCTGCACCTAATTACCTCAAGTGAAAAATCTGCCAAGTATTTTGCCCTTTAGTTCTCTTAATCGTATTAGGGCAAATGCATTTGGATGCCAATAGAAACAAACATTTAAAGATTTTCACTTAAAAGATTCCAAATATGTATGAAGGTTATGTTTGAGACACAATGTCCCTAGTCCTTCAAGGATAATATACAGTGTTCTTTTTTTTTTGTTCCCCAAGCAAATATGAATTTGCTCATGTTATAAAACTTGATGTCTAGTTTTCAGACAATTTAAGTAAAATAAATGTCAATATGAGAGGCTCTTACAAAGATTTATGTTTCTTTCTGTTACTTTATTACATTAGGCATTCCTTTCTCAAAGCTTTATACTTTTCACTGTGCTCCTAGCAACAACCAACGGCAAAGCATCAGCTTTATATACCTGGCACTGCTCCAATTCTTACTGCTATTGACAATTATATTGAAGTTTCCACTTAATTGCTGCTCTGTTGTGACACTGAATATTTGTCATAATTAGGCATTTCCTATTTTCCATCCATTCATTTCTGATTACTACTGAAAATGAAATTTTTTTATTCCAGAAAACCTAAGCATGAAAATTCTACAGATAAGAGTAGCTACAGCTGTTACTATCATTACCAACATTGTAACATGCAGCAAAAAAAAAAAGGCATATAATTTCTCGGAAGGTAATTTTCCTTTCAGTCTAAGTGCTCTTATTCATCTTACAGTTACTCAATGATTTCCTGTTCTAATTACAGGACATTATACAGAAAGACATTTGTAAAAGGAAAATGCAGCAGTGCCTATGACTAAATAGCCTGAATTGGCTGAAAGCGTTTAAAATTCAAAGCTGTATGTCAACTTTATCAATTTCTGATTACAACCTGTATAAATGTGTAATGTGTCCCTACATCTCTCATAAGGCAGTCAACTTAGTACCCAAAGGGGAAAATACAGTTACAGTTAAACTGATGCTGAAGAGTTGGGGTGGGGAAAGATCAGGTTGTTTTTTTTTTTCCCCTCATCAAAGCTGTTAAATTGGAGGCATGCCAAGACAAGGAGTGGAAAATATTAATAATAAAAATAAATTAAATGCCTGATTAACAGGGAGAGAGAACAAGATTCCATCCGGAATAGAAATGAAAATGCCACAAACTATTTCATAAAAACAGACTGTGACGTAAATTGCACATCAGTATTGCACTGTTGTGGTTATTTTGAGAAATGGTTTGTACTGTAAGTCAGCTGGTGCTGCCCCACCCTTAATGGTTTTGTAATTCTCTACACAGTAAGCAAGTGGGGCAGCCCTCAGATCGCTAAGACAGAAAACAGACCTAGCCAAACAGAACTGACAATAAAAAGATAATGTCCTTTTAACATAACAGAACAAGAAGATTGGCTTTATTAACTAAAAAAAAAAAAAAACTATTTTAAATGGTCCCAAGCTTGCCATTTATTTTGATAAATGAAAAGACATATCTTCCCAGGATAGGCAACAAAAACATCACTTTAGAACTTATAAAATGTGGGAAAATATGCCGGTTCAGGGTTGCAAACAGAACAAAGAATATTTCAAATGTAAAAACCCAGGGTTTTAACCAGCTGTTTCCAAAAGCAAACCACTTCAAATGGATGGCCACACAAATATAAAAATATGTGTTAATATGTTAATATCAGCTTTTGCCCTACTATTACTTCATCACCCAAAAAAGAAAACAACAGAAAGCTACACTAAAACCAAGCACGCCATCATTTCAAGGAACAAATGAACCCACTGGGAGGCAAAGCCAGCCTCTACCACCAAGCATCCACCAAGCAGTCACTGAATTCTAAGCCACATTTAAAAGCCACATTAGATTTCTTCCTGAGAATTATGCATGTGATACCCACATGGTTCATCTCAGACAAATTTAAAGGTCACACAAGACAGGGATTATGCAGCAGGTGTATCTACTGGTGAGACCACATGCCTAGACAGACCTGTAGGTAAAAGTGGTAACCACATCTGGGGTGTAATTCTGAGGGACCTGACCTGCCTTGACCTGCCTCCCACTCACAGGGTTAACTGTTTAGCTTCAAGTCAACTATTCACTCTTAGTGAGTTTCAGTGTCTGAAGAAGAGACTATAAAGAGCCCAGGAGACCACATAGGAGCCAGAGCTTGGACAAAATTTCTCCTACCCTAAAACTGTGCCAAAAGTTTTCTCAGAGATTAATTTATGCATTTATTTATTTATTAGTGACCCAAGTAAGGCTATTATATTGGCTGTGAACTTAGTTTAAATAAACCCTCTCTTGGCTGACAGGAAGCTACTTTTAAGATTCAGTTAGCCCCTCTGGTTACCATAGCAAAGTTGCTGTAAGAGAGGGAAATCAGACCATCATTAGTACAACTGGTCTTAAAAAAAATAGCTACACAACTTTCTATTTTTCAGTTTTTAGTTTATGTCTGCTGTCATTGTGAGAGCCATAATACCATTACTGCAGCTGCCTTGTAAGCCTCTGACATTTGAGAGACCCTCCTGAACCCCCAAACTTACGAATAAACCTAACTAAAGTGAGATGCTGGACAGATCAATAGCTAAATGATTTAACTTCCACACGTTAGTTTCTTAGCATGTAAAATGTGAATTTGTGCCTTAACAAAATGACTAATCACTATTTGTCATGACTTCCATGGACATGATTATTTCACAAGTAGTCAACACTGATCAGGTTAAATCTCATCATTTCCCATATGGTTTATATCTTGGGGGAAAAGCCTGTGTATGGAGCACTAATCCTAAAGGAAATCAGTCCTGAATATTCATTGGAAGGACTGATGCTGAAGCTGAAACTCCAGTACTTTGGCAACCTGATGTGAAGAACTGACTCATTGGAAAAGACCCTGATGCTGGGAAAGATTGAAGGCAGGAGGAGAAGGAGACGACAGAGGATGAGATGGTTGAATAGTGACACCGACTTGATGAACATGAGTTTGAGTACGCTCTGGAAGCTGGTGATGGACACGGAAGACAGGCGTGCTGCAGTCCATGGGGTTGCAGAGAGTCAGACACAACTGAGCAACTGAACCGAACTGAACTCGTGGAGCACTAAACACCAAAAAGTGTAAATTGATTAATGTTGATTACTAATGCCTAGCATTTTGAAGCCCCATTCTATATACATACATACACATGTGTATGTGTGTGTTTATATATACTGTATAACAGAACATATATTATATCTGGAAAAATAACATCAAAGTATGGCTACTTTCATTAAAACTCTGTGGTCATTAAACATAATAAAATCAAATAACATTTAAGATCTTGCAAAGATGCTTCTGTTAGAGTCAGTGAAAATACAGGTATGAAATAATAATATGCTCACCCTCTTGTCTTTTGTTTAATAGCATTATTGAGATAGAATTCATGTAACAAATAATTCATTCATTTAAAATGTACAAGCTTTCAGTATATTTAAGTTTGCATCTATCACTATAATTAAATTTATAACATTTTCATTTTCCCAAAAGAACCCCTGTATCCCCTCATTCCACATCTCTTTGCCCCTCACCAATTCTAGGCAACTACTAACCTACTTTCTACCTCTATAACTTTGCCTAGTCTGGACATTTAATATAAATGGATTCACACAATATGTAGTTCTTTAATAACAGCTTCTATCACTTAGCATAATGTTTTCAAGGTTCATACATATTGTAGAGTATATCACTATTTCAAGGCTTCCCAGGTAAAGAATCTGCCTGCAGTGCGGGAGATGTGAGTTCAATTCTCGGGTTGGGAAGATCCCCTGGAGAAGGAAATGGCAACCTACTCCAATATTTCTGCCTAGGAAATCCCATGGACAGAGGAATCTGGTGGGCTACAGTCCTTGGGTTGCAAAAGAGCAGGACACAACTGAGTGACTAAACAACAATCAGCATTTCATTTCCTTTTATTCTTAATAATATCCCATTGTATGGATATACCACATTTTATTTATCCATTCCATCAAGTGATGAGACATTTGGATTATTTCCACTCTTTGGCTATTTATGGATAATGCTGCTATCAACATTTGTGTAAAAGTTTTTGTGTGGGTATATGTTTTCATTTCTCTTGTGTATATATACCTAGGAATAAAATTGATGGGTCATATGGTAATTCTACATTTGCCCTTTTAAAGAACTGCCAGACTGTTTTCCAGTGTGGCTACACCATTTTACATTCTCTTCAACAGTGTATGAGGTTTCTGATATCTTTTCTAACACTTGCTATTATTTGTCATTATTTGTCTTGTTGACAGCCATCCTAGAAGGTGTGAGGAGATATCTCCTGTTGTCTTGTCTAACGCCTAAAAATCATTAACAGTGGGTACACCTAGATTGTGACATTATCTGGGATTCTTATTTTCTCCTGTTTGTCTGCATTTTTACTGTACAACTTTTTTTTAAAAGATGTGGACATCTGGCAAAGTGTGTTAGTCGCTCAGTTGTATCTGACTCTTTGTGACCCCATGGACTGTAGCCTGCCAGGCTCCTCTGCCCATGGAATTCTCCAGGCAAGAATACTGGAGTGGGTAGCCATTCCCTTCTCCAGGGGATCTTCTGAACCCCAGGTCTCCGGGATTGCAGGCAGATTCTTTACCATCTGAGCCACCAGGAAAGCCCAGGAACATCTGGCAAATTTATATGGAATTTCAAGAGATCTCAAGTAGTTAATCTTAAGAAAGAACAAAACTGGAGGACTTACACAGTCCTATTTCAAAACTTACTACAAAGCTACAGTAATCAAAGCAGTGTGGTACTGGCCTAAGGCTCAAATGTGATCCAATAGAATAAAGAATCCAGAAATAAACTTTCAAATCTTTCAACAGGGCGCCAAGACCATTCCAATGGGAAAAGACAGTTTTTTCAACAAATGATGTGGGTGAAAACTAAGTATTGATAGGAAAAGAATGCATTTGACCCTTACCTCACACCACATATAAAAACTAACTCAAAATTTATCAAAGACTCAAATTTAAGAGTTAAGACTACAAAACACAGGAGGAAACCTTCATTACCTTGGATTTCACAATGGTTTCTTAAGCATAACACCAAAAGTGTAGGCAACTAGAACAAAATATAAACTGAACGTCATCAAAATTTAAAACTTTTTTGTACCAAAGGACACTATCAAGAAAGTGAAAAGATAACCCATAGAACAGGAGAAAATATTTGCAAATCATAAAGTAAATGAAGGATTAATATACAGAAAACAAATAGCTCTTAAAACAGCAAAAACAGAAACAATTCCATTTAAAAAGACTTGAATAGATATTTCTCCAAAGAAGTTATACAAATGGCACATGAAAAATTATTCTATATCATTAGTCACTAGCAAAATGCAAACCGAAACCATAGATGCTACTTCACACCTACTAGTAATACTATTATTACTTAAAATATAAATAAAAACAAAAACAATAAACTCCAAATGTTGGTGAGGATGTTGAAAACCTGGAACCCTCATACTTTGCTGGTGAAAATGTAAAGTGGTATAGCTACAGTGAAAAACAGTCTGGAAGTTCCTTAAAAAGTTACATATTGAATAATCCTGCTGCTAAGTCACTTCAGTCATGTCCGACTCTGTGCGACCCCAGAGACGGCAGCCCACCAGGCTCCCCCGTCCCTGGGATTCTCCAGGCAAGAACACTGGAGTGGGTTGCCATTTCCTTCTCCAATGCATGAAAGTGAAAGTGAAGTCGCTCAGTTGTGTCCGATTCCCAGCGATCCCATGGACTGCAGCCTACCAGGCTCCTCCGTCCATGGGATTTTCCAGGCAAGAGTACTGGAGTGGGTTGCCATTTCCTTCTCCAGTGAATAATCCTATGACCTAGTAATTCCACTCCTAGGTATATATTCCAAAGAACTAAAAACAAGACCTCAAACAGATACCTGTACATCAACATTAACAGCAGCATTAATCATGAGAGCCAAAAAGTAGAAACTCAAGTGTCCAACAACAGATAAATAAACAGTGTGGTTATGCATACAATGGAGTATTATTTAGCCATAAAGAGGAATGAAGTTCTGATACATGCAACAATGATGAATGAATTTTGAAAACATTATGCTAAGTAAAATAAGCCAGACAAAGGCAAGATAATGTATGATTCTATTTTATATGAAGTATCTAGAATAGGCCAATTCTGACAGACAGAGAATAGAGGTTTCCAGGGCCTGGAGCTAGGGTCAGAGGCAGGGGATGGGGAGTTACTGCTTAGTGGGTACAGAGTTTCTGTTTAGGATGATGAAAAAGCTGGAAATAAACAGTGGTAATGACTGAACTGAACTGAATGGTTGTACAACACTAGGAATGCATGTAGTGTCACTGAATTTTACATTTAAAAATGGTTACAGTGGTAAATGTTATATGCATACATTTTATGCAATTTTTTTAAAAAAGGAGGACTTCCTGGCAAGGGTTATATTTTCTACCTGGGTGCACTCTTCATTGCTTCTTGAAAGGAAAAGAGGTGTCTTTTCAACCAGTAACTAAACTATCAACTCCTGGAGGGCACAGTCAGTGTCCTAATTTCTTCTTATCCCTCCTAGATCTTTGAAGGGCCATTGACAAATGCCAACTGTCTATAGACAGTATTGCAGTTAACATCTGAACGTCTTGTCAACAAGTAAGAGCTGTCATATGTCATTAGTTCACTCTAGGCTCTGGACCAGCAGCTCTTCCCAAAAGGCTGAAAGAACCTCGAGAAAGTTATCCTCCCAACAGTGCTGCATCCACTGCCCTTTTAGATGATGGGGCCTGAGTTTAGGCAGTCATCTCATTATTTGACTTTTTAAGAAATAACTTCACCACTGAAGGGTGCGTGGACCACCCTCAAAGAGCTGAGCCATCTCCACACAGCTGCACTGACCTCTAGGAGTTCACATCCTCAGGTGACAAGAGACACCTGGATTCCACTGTTTCCTTGTAAATCATCATAGGCCTTCTGGAGTGGCTTAATGAGGAGGGCAAAATGCCTTTCTCCTACCACTGGCTCGTCTTAAATCAGAGGTCTTCAAACTGGTGAACCCCTGGACCCAGAGGGTCCAGGAAGCCTTTCCTAGGAGATTCTACACAGGTATGGGACACATGTTCAAGACACGTTTCACTCCCTACTCCATTCATTTCCCAACAGTGAGCCTGCACTCAAAACAGCCCAACCTCCTTTTCTATCTACTATGCCGTCTTATGACCACTGAAGAGATCAATCAAAATACCGGTTTTGGAGAAGCCTACTTTATTAATATATTAAGGGACAGTAAACCATAGGCTTTGATCTTTCCCCCCTTTTCACATATTTCCATTAAAGAAGAAGCTTGGCAGCAGAAATAGAGTACTTTAGCCTGCATTAAGATGCTCTGAATTCAGAAAAGCCAGAGCAATAAAGGTTAATGATGCTGATCCCTTTAAAATGTAGCTGGAATGTTCTGCAAGACTACCAGATTTTTTAAAATAATCTAGATAAAAACCTAAGGATAAAAACTTACATGATTTATATCAGAACTGTTGTACTTTAATAAACATAGATTTTAATATTTAAGATTTTATTGATATATAATATTTATTCTAATCAGTCACTCACCATCTTATTCCATCCCATATCATGTTTAACACTTTCTTTGCCCGTTAACAAAAAATTCATTCAAATTTATGATAAAAAATGCTAAATGCCTACTCAAAATTGAGAAAAGACATATATATGATTTTTGACAGCTCTTTTAGAGCAGCGCTATTCAATAGAAACATTGTTAGCCAAATATGTAATTAAACATTAAAAAGTAATAAAGCAGATGACATTAACTTTGATAATCTATTTTTATCCGTTTTAGCACTGCTGCTGCTGCTAAGTCGCCTCAGTCATGCCCAACTCTGTGCGACCCCAGAGACGGCAGCCCAACAGACTCCCCCGTCCCTGGGGTTCTCCAGGCAAGAACACTGGAGTGGGTTGCCATTTCTTTCTCCAATGCATGAAAGTGAAAAGTGAAAGTGAAGTCGCTCAGTCGTGTCCGACTCTTCACGACCCCATGGACTACGGCCCACCAGGCTCTTCCACCCATGGGATTTTCCAGGCAAGAGTACTGGAGTGGGGTGCCATCGCCTTCTCCAGTTTTAGCACTAGTCTTTTACTATTAAAAGTAATAATTCAATGAACATTTTGTCTCCCCCTTTTATTGATATAATTGACGTACAACAATTTAGGCTATACAACATAACAACTTGATATATACATATATATCACATAGTCAGAACACTTTGTCTTATGTCATGGTGTAAATTCAAGTTTTTTTTAGGGTACGTTTTAAAAATTAGTTTACCTAACTCAATACATCAAAAACAGTATTTCAACATGAGCAATGCAAAGAATTATTAATGAGATATTTTACATCATTTTTTCAAATTAAGTTTTAAAAATCTGTATTTTACATTTGCAGCATCTCAATAAGGACAAGTCACATTTCAGGGCTTTGGAGCCACATGAAGCTCGTAGCTATCATATTGGATGGCAGAGCTTTAGAGAGTCCACCAGGAAGGAAACCTTAAGACCACTATGTCAGACAACTTGGACCTAAAAAGGCAGCTGGGATGACTGGCCTATTCTGGGTACTTGGCACAATCCCCACAGTGCCTTTCAGTCCCGGACTCTAGGATCCCACCATCTTAAGAAAAAGGATCAGAAACCCAACTGGGAGAAGAGAACAAAACAGGAAGAAAAGCCATTACTGTGACTGTTATTTCATTGTTCTAATAACCAAAACCCCAGTGAAGGCCAGAGATAGCAAGCAACTCTGTGCCATTATTTTAAGAGAGATCCTCACTTGCCACCCTTAGTTTTCAGTGAATGATAAAAAGCAAATCAAAGTTAAAAAATGTTAAAGCTTCAGCTATAAAACCCAGCGAGAGCCCTCTCCTCTGGGTTCTACCTATTCTCCTGCTGACGAGCTACAAGTTCCTCAGCGCCAGGTCCACAGACTGTCTGTCCTGTGTCCTGTCACAATGCCAGAACATTGGTTGTTCAGAATGGGTATATTTTTCATCTTTTTTTTCTCCTAGTGTGCACAATACAAAAATTAGTTTAAGATCTGAAAGAATGAAATACTTCTAAAACCTAATGGAAACTGAAACTGCTATTCACTCTCACAGCAATGCAGTCATATAAAAACTCTGGCACCTTCTAATGTGCTCTCAACAGCGCACTGAGGGGGAACAGCATTGAAAGGCACTGATGTGGATATGCTCTGGTTTACTTCCCTTTGTGCAGGGTTAGTAGTGAGCATGCCAATGTAAGATCCGGAGGAAGAATCTGGTTTGTTCACATTTCCCATAATACTTGTCATCCACTGAAAATCATTTCCACTGCAAATGTCCTCCTTTCCCTGAGTTCTAATATCCAAACCTACTTCCCTTTTCTCAAAAAAGACACAATAAACAAATTGCTGGTGACTAATATATTAATTCCAGTATAATTCTGTGGTTTCATACATGAGTTACTGGTCCTACCGATCTCTGTTCTGGGCACCTGTTAGATGTTTCTGTGATATGGTTTATGATAAGAGTTCAGTTCAGTTCAGTCACTCAGTTGTGTCCAACTCTTTGTGACCACATGAATCACAGCACGCCAGGCCTCCCTGTCCATCACCAACTTCCGGAGTTCACTCAAACTCATATCCACAGAGTCGGTGATGCCATCCAGCCATCTCATTCTCTGTCGTCCCCTTCTCCTCCCGCCCCCAACCTTTCCCAGCATCAGAGTACGAACTGCCAAATCCAGCCTGAAGTCAGTTTTTGTAAATAAAGTTTTATTGCAACACAATCATGCCTATACATTGATACACTGCGTACAGCTGCTCTCATGCTATAGCGGTGGATTTGTGTAGCAGAAAAGACCTTACGGCCATCAGTCTGAAATACTTACTCTTTGTCTCTGAGAACCTCTGCTCTGGATAATGGATGATTGTTTCCAGAAACTTGTTATCTTGGATCACTGACATCACCTTAGCTCCTAAGATACACTACACTGATCTTATTTGTTCATGTTGGGCTCCTCTTTCTAGTCCATGGGATCTTGGAGGTCAGGAAATGGGTAGAAGTTCTACCCATTCTACCATGTCCTAACATCACAGATAAGTGAAGCACATGGTAGGCTTCCAATTCACATTCATTTCAATTAATGTTTCAAATTAGTGTTTTCTGGTTATTCACCATTTGGCGTACCCTACTTATACCCTCCGTCTAGTCAAGGCTATGGTTTTTCCCGTGGTCATGTATGGATGTGAGAGTTGGACAGTGAAGAAAGCTGATCGCTGAAGAATTGATGCTTTTGAACTGTGGTGCTGGAGAAGACTCTTGAGAGTCCCTTGGACTACAAGGAGATCCAACCAGTCCATTCTAGAGGAGATCAATCCTGGGTGATCATTGGAAGGACTGATGCTAAAGCTGAAACTGCAATACTTTGGCCACCTCATGCGATGAGTTAACTCACTGGAAAAGACTCTGATGCTGGGAAAGGTTGGGGGCGGGAGGAGAAGGGGACGACGGAGAATGAGATGGCTGGATGGCATCACCGACTCTGTGGACATGAGTTTGAGTGAACTCCGGGAGTTGGTGATGGACAGGGAGGCCTGGCGTGCTGTGATTCATGGGGTCGCAGAGTCGAACACAAGTGAGCGACTGAACTGAACTTATGCCCTACTCCCAGATTCATTTCCCAGTCCCTCTGTCTTGCTGTGTGACCCCTGAAGGTTGTATCACAGGTCTCCCTTGCACCCTGGCTTTTGCTTAGTTGAGCAGATGGAAGACACAGCAGGAGATCAGGTGGAGAAAAAGAGAGAAGTTGGGCTATTTCTCCCCTGCTGCCCTCCTCTTCAGCACCACAGTTCTGGCTGTGGCTTCAGGCCCGTACCACAGCAGGTCCCTTGTGATTCCCGCTTCCACCAAAATCCCTCTTGATTCCTCTGTATAGTCCCTGGGTACCTCAACTGTTCCTTTTGTTTTTTTTTTGCCCTAACCACACCTCTATAAATCTTCTCAATTAACATCTCTCCAACTGAATCCTCAGAGGAAATCTGTTTTTCCCTTAACCTGGAAAGCGATTCCTCCATGCTTCTCATCTGGCAAGTGGTAGGATGTTCCCATAGAGAAGGGAAACGCTACCCACTCCAGTATCCTTGCCTGGAGAATCCCATGGACAGAGGAACCTCATGGGCTAGAGTCTATAGGATCACAAAGCAGTTTAGCGTTAGGTTAAGATTGAAGCAATTTAGCACACACAGGATGTCCCCATTCTCAGAGGTTAAATGAAACCCAAGAAAGGACATGTGTCCTGTGAGTGATCGCATTAGAATCACTGAGGGGTGTGTTAAAATAAAGATTCCTGGGTCCCCCTCCTGCCATGCTGAACAAGGATGCCTGAGCTGTGTCTCTGTATCTGGGTTTTGCAACAGCTACTCTTGGGGTTGTCACACCCCTATTGAAACAGATGAAGACACTCAGGTGTTGGGGCAGGATGGAAATATAAAACAGAAAACCAGTTTGAAGCAATTACAGTGTATCTGAAAAGTCCCAAAGTCAGGTGTATAAATACAGAACTATTAAGCCGAAAAGGAGGTGAGAGCTCACTATCAGAAGGTCACAGGGATTGGTAATGTTTACCACGGGAATTACCCACTTCTCTTGATAACACAGGTTTCCCAGGCAGCACATTGGTAAAAGAATCCACCTGCCAATGCAGGAGATGCAAGAGACACCTGTTTGATCCCTGGGTGGGGAAGATCCCTCAAGGGAATGGCTACCCAATCCAGTATTCTTGCCTGGAGAATTCCATGGACAGAGAAGCCTGGCAGGCTATAATCCATGGGTCGCAAAGACTCCGACACCACTGAGTAACTAAGTACACGCGCATACACTTGGTAACACAAGTTAAGCCCTTTAAAGGCTACACATTTAAAAATCACATATTCCATAAGACTAGCTTCAACAGCTTACCTACTCATGGGTACAGGAACAGCAGTGGGCAGAAAGATCAATTGCTCAGAAAGTTTAGAAACTATGAACCCCATAAGTTCAACCATTTGTAGAATTCAACAAGGTAGAGGGTGTGAAAGACAGGGTAGCAGGGCGACATGTTTACCAACTACTAAAGATATGATCTAGGAAGTGAGAAATGATGACCTCTCAGAGTCTTGGTTTCCTAGTCTGAAAAATGGGCATAAAAATTGTGCTTCCCAGGAGGATAGACTGAGTTGAAAGATTGAAACGTATTGAAGCTAGGTACTTCCCTGGTGGTCCAGTGGCGAAGACTCAGTGCTCCCAATGCTGGAGGCCCGCATCTGATCCCTGACCATGGAACTATTATAGAGCCCACATACCACAGCTAAGAGTTTGCATGCCACAACTAAGACCCGATGCAGCCAAAGATATAAATAAATATATATTTTTAAGTACTGACTCTAGTGTACACTCTATAGATAATCACTATTACTAGTGAAAGTTGCTCAGTTGTGTCCAACTCTTTGTGACCCCATGGACTATACAGTCCATGGAATTCTCCAGACCAGAATACTGGAATGGGTAGCCTTTTCCTTCTCCGGGGGATCTTCCCAACCCAGGGATCGAACCCAGGTCTCCCACATTGCAGGCCGATTCTTTACCAGCTGAACTACAAGGGAAGCCCAAGAATAGTAAAGTGGATAGACTATCCCTTCTGCAGCGAATCTTCCTGGCCCAGGAAATCGAACCAGGGTCTCCTGCATTGCAGGCGGTTTCTTTACCAACTGAGCTATCAGGGAAGTTGCAGATCATCCCCTCAAATATTCCAAAGAACATGAGCTTGTGGGGATAAAAGGGAGCACGTTATCAAAAATTTTATGAAAAAGGGGTACCATAGTGTGAAAAACATTGAATTTAACACAATTCCATACACAGTCTCCTCAGGGCATTTGACAAGCGACAGGGCATTTTAGCCAACAGGAGGAATTAAACTCCCTCTGCTGAATTTATTTTACCATGAAATCCTCTCTCACCTGTTTCCTTTTCCTCCTTGCCAACACCACTCCCCCCCACCCCCACCCCTGCCTCCTTTTTTGTTGGTCATTCATGGCTCCTCTCAACAGGCTAGTGTTTCTCTGATCACATTTTGGGGACAGGGTGGGAGTATGCACCCAAATGTTGATCATGGCAATCCCTCAAGCCCCCTTCACTCCCCTCCGGCACACACAGCCTGCTTAATGCTGTGTAATTACAAAGAGTTTATCATGCATAGTGTAGTCACTCATTTGTATAACACTTCAGAATTTATAACACCCCTTCACATGCTTAGATTCACTTAATCCTCCCAGAACCCCCTGGAAGTCCATATGGATACCCCTGTTTTATACAAGAGGACAGAAACACAACGAGGTAAATAACTCGCCCAAGGCCACCCACCTAACAGCAGGGATAGGTCATCAAGCATTAAGGGTCACTCCATCCCCATCACACTCCACCTGCCTTCTGCTTGGCCCCCAGCCTCTGAGAGGGGTTACAGCAGATTCATGAGAATCTGAGAGAAGCTCTGAGACTGTCCAGTGGGTTGATAACCTTGAAAATCCTTGTGCTTTTCTGAACAAATGAGAAGCACACTTCTCATGTCAGGTTGTACTATTCAAGTAGTCTTTCCAGTCTCATGTCTCCAGGCTCAAAACAATCCCCCAAGGAAGCCTGATTTTGCCTTATTTGGAAGATAATCTTGGAAAGAGACTGCTGTTGTATAAAACACCCTTCATTGGCGCACTTCTCCACTTTTAACCCCGCAGCAAGTAAACTATTTAGGCTCAGTGAATTCAACGGCACTATTTCTCTCTATAATTCTCTCACTATATTCTCCTCCCCTGTTTGGATCCCAAGACCAAGACCCACAAACCATCCCACCTTCATCACAGACATGGCTCACACAACTGCACCCTCTGCAACCTGGAAAAGATAGCATTCAACGTTGAAATGGCCATCCATCCACTGGATGATCAGACACCACTTCCTGTGGATTAGGAGGAGACAATGGAGGAGGACAAAGATCAAAGGCCTGGTGGCCCTTCCCTCAAGGGCACGCAGCCTAGTCTACCAGGCGGCAGGCATGTGAACAAACATACCAGCAAGTGCTCAGACGAGTCACGGCAGAGGGGACATACTGTTGGTGCCAAAGGAGCATCAAGAAGGCCTTCCGGGGACTTCCCTGCTGGTCCAGTAGCTAAGACTCTACACTCCCAACATAGGGGAACTGAGTTCAATCCCTGGTCAGTGAACTAGATCCCATAAGCTAAATAAATAAACATTAAAAAAATTTTTTTAACTTAGAAATGAAAAGAATAGCTTTCAAAAGAGAAAGCTTGAGCTGAGGTTTGAAGAATAAATGGACACTCTCTAAAGCCTATAAAAACACCATCCCTTCCTGAGCTCTTTCTATGTGGTGGTCATAAACACATCTTTCTCCTCCTCTAGACAACCCTACAGCAATTATTACTGTCCCCATTTTCCAGATGAGGAGACTGATGCGTAAAAAACATGAAATGACTTGCAGCAGTGGCTCTGCTCAGGAGGCTGCAAGAATGGATTTGAGCCCAGGTCTGCCTGCCATTACGGACTCAAAAGGAGAATGGTGGTGGGTAAAATAGTTTCAACAAAAGGAGGCGTTTCAAAAATACAATTTGGATTCTGATCAAGTTTACAAAGAAAAAAAACAGATATTCTTCTTTCTGGCTTACTTCACTCTGTATAAGAACATCAATACCGTACATTAACGCATATATATGGAATTTAGAAAAATGGTAACCTAAACCCTGTATAAGAGACTGCAAAAGAGACATAGGCATTTAGAACAGTCTTTGGGACTCTGTGGAAGAGGGTGAAGGTGGAATGATTGGAGAGAATGGAATTGTAGCATGTATATTATCATAAGAGACCAGTCCAGGTTCGACGCATAAATTTTCCTCTGTTCAAAAAAAAATAAAAAATAAAAAAATAAAAATGAACTCAAAAAAAAAAAAAAAGAAAAAAAACAGATACATCGGCTAGGTTGCCTACAACTTAAATGCTTCCTTTTCCATTTTTATTTCTGGTGCTTGGCTTGCCACCTTCATCGGGGTTAGCCCAGCACACTCTGTCCACATAAACAGTCAAGATCGCTTTTAATCAGGAAGGGTATTATTAGTATATTCTGCCTCAACTGAAATGCAAACTCAATTTGAGCTTTTCCTCAGCTGGGAAGTGGACAGAGGCCATCCAGATAATAGGTGTTATCGTTCATGAGGCCAAGGCAGAACCAATATGTAGCTAAATGCCATTCACAAAGCACAATTTAACAGCTCCGTTTAGCAATTCTTCAAAACCAAGATGATTTCAACAGTCTCTGAACACCAGCCAAGATGCCACCAAAGCATACTTAAATACCAGCAAACATTACATAAGATAAAAATTCCATGTTCGTCTCCTTCTTTGACTTAAAACCACCTCTCTCTCTCCTACCTTAAGACACTGTCAGTAACTCAGTCGTGTCTGACTCCTGTGACCCTCTGGACTTCAGCCTGCCAGGCTCCACTGTCCATGGGATTCTCCAGGCAAGAATACTGGAACGGGTTGCTATTTCCTTCTCCAGGGGATCTTCCCAACCCAGGAATCAGACCCAAGTCTCCTACAACGCAGGCAGATTCTTTACCCACTGAGCTATGAGGGAAGCCCAAGATAAAGCCACTGCAATTCTTCCATTTTCAATGGGAGGAGGGAGGAAAGGGGGTTGCATGAGGAAAACAGAGCTCGGGTCTTGCCGAAAATTAGCATCCATCTTCCACCAACACTTTTTATTGGCTGCTAAGCTCTCAGGTCCTTGCTTCAAGTCCAGTGGGACACCCCAAACACCCTTTCCTTGCTCCAGTAACAAACCTTGAAGCTTAGAGGACCTCCAACACCAGCTGTTCTAAGGACTGAGTCAAAGGCACATCTGAGCAGCGTCTGAAAAAGCCTCAATACTTGAAAGCCAAGTAAGCGGCCCTGAGATTCATTAGTCTTTCCGTAGCCTTCGAATCAATTAGATTCTTTAAAGGCCTCCCTGTTCTTTCTGTTTAGGTAGCCTATTTCTAGATTAACAAGCAACATAATTTACCATCTTGGGGAGTAATATTTTGTATTAAAAGTTTGCTCAAGCTTTGGAATCTGGAGATAAAAATCTCATCCTTCCATGCACAAGAAGAACCCAAACAAGGGGCTTCCAAGCCCACCATGTAACCAGGAGGCTGCATCTCGTCTCATCTTTCTCTAACAGAGCAGGACTTCAGAGCTTGGACAAACGTCTTCATGCACAGGCCAGTGGCAGAGATTCTTCCAGTGTATCTTCCCACCACGTGGTATCTTGGGTTAAGATGCTCTTCTGTAAGCGCTCCTCAACGAGTTATTTCTTCACATATAACCATGAAGAGACCAGGTTTCTTCAGTCAGAAGAAATGAGATGATTCTTTGCTCACACGGTCTTTAGAAAAATTTTTAAAATTTCAGAATGAATATATACATATATGCTTGTTGTAAAAGGTAATGTGAAGAGTTCCTTGACCTCAAACCTGACCTCACAAATCCTCAAACTTTAAGGGAACGTTTCACTTCCATTCAATAAAGCCTTCTCGAAAACAGCTGGTCTCAAATCGCAAGGGGGAGTGCAGGGGAAGGACAGAGAGCTGGTCCAGTGATGCTGCTCCACCAAAGGTGTCCGACTCTTCAAAACATCACAGTAAAATGATGGCTCCCTCAATTCTTGCAGGGTACAATTTACTTAATACAGACCCCAACAGATCGCCCCTACACAGCACACTGAGACAAGCCTGAGCACATAGCAGAATGCCAGTGTGTGTGAAGGGACCCAGCTCCATCTAACCCCTACTCCCTAGCTGTGGCACTGCTTCTTCCAACACATGCAGAAGTGAGAATGATTACATTTTGTTCAAAGTGTCTCATTACACTGATTTAAATAAGATTTCTAAACCTGCAAAGAAAGGAAACATTTTGAAATGCCATTTGTTTCAAACAAGCCTCTCTTAAGACAGTTAGTGAGATTTTCCAGAAACTCAGGTTGGCAGGGACCGAAGTCATCTCCTCTGACATGGACGGCTGACAGAAGATAATGGAGTTTAGTAACACCCGAGTCAGGTGTTTCTTTTTGCTTAATGCATCCCCTTACGCCCCAGAGAATGTAACAGACAGGTGTTAAGAGACCTGCATTGAAGAATATTCAGCCTAGGCTTTGAGGAGATGGTAAATCTGGTGGCAAACTTGCTTCATCTCTGACAACATTCAAGTGCCACTGACTTGGAATCATCTTCTGAGAAGATCTCACCCACTTGGACAGGTAAGATATAGTCTGGTTTGCAAAATGCCAAGGACGTTTCCTGATGTTTATTAACACTGCTGTCACCGCAATGCTTGATGCCAAACTAAAGTAAAATACAAATATTAATAAGAATCTTTGGGCTTGCAGTCAGAATGTTCAGTGATCTAACAGTGCCCTCCTAGAGTCCAGCTGCTTTGTACTGAACACACTACTGACAGACCAGTGCTAAGCCTTTAATGTGTATTTAATCACTGCAGCAACCCTGGGAGGGATACATTTACTGCTTCCATTTTATGGATGAGGAAATTGAGGCTTAGAGAGATTAGGCAGCTTGGTCAAGGTCACTCTGGAACCCAGGTCTGCCTGATTCCATAGCCCCTGGCCATAACCACTGCTTAGGACTTCTGAGAGAAGTCTACCCCCAGATAAGCCTGTGACACAAAGGGACCTGCCACTGAAGTAGCGCTCAGCATGGAGCCTTGAGCTCACCCTTGGCAGCAGAGATACCCAGAGGAGCGGCCTATTCACCGAGTGATGACATCTGGGATCCAGGCATCCTGTAAGATGGAGGGCTGGAGTCCCTTTCCTGGGCAGCCACAATCCTTCCCATCCCTGTTCAGGGTCAGCACAGAACCTGCCATCTCAGAGGAGGAGGAGGCAGGAGGAGGCCATTCTGGTTTTGCAATTATAATTCCTTCACTGCCCACTAAGTGGAGGCAGGTATTTACTAAGCGGGAGACACTTACTATTATTTTAAGAGAGGCCTTTGGAACCAGGAAGCTCGATGAACTTATGAGATCAGCTGCTATTTTTCCAAGATGGTTATAACGCAATTCATTTCATTTGCAGCTGGTTTAACATGAAACATTAAGAGAGACAAATAAACAACAATTCACGTTTGCTGGGCTTCTCTTCTCCCCACCCCTCCCAGTTGTTCCACAGGAAATTTTTTATTGATTAAAGTACAATTACATTACGGTTAGGAAAAACCAGCCCTGGAATAAATTGTTTTAAGAAGAAACCTCCCTGATGGCCTAAGAGAAAACAGCCTTCACAGGGGGGCAGCATATCATGCACCGGCTCTGGGAATTCGGGACCAATCCCTGCCCTTCTCTGGGCTTCATTTCTCCTTTGTAAGATGATGGGGGCCCTGCCTTCCAAGGAAGGTGGCACCAGGTCAGGGCAGAGCGCCAAAGGGACTTGCCATGGCCCCTTCCTCCATAGGAAAGTACTAAAACTTGCATTGGTATAAAGGTGAATATTTAAAAATTATATATTAAAACATTTTCTTCGACCAAAAAGCTGAACTTGAAAGGAAGGTAAACATTTGTGACCCCCACCAAAAGTATCAGGGGCCCTAGGCACTGTGCCCGCCATTGGTCTGTATAAGCCGGGCCTGGATGAAGATCTAGCCCCTGGTTTGCTAAGGGCTGCAGTACGAGAAAAAGGGCTCTGTGTGGGAAAAGGGTGGAGAGGACAGCTTCTATTATTTGGTGACCAGGTGACGAGACGGGAGAAGAGAGGAGTCAGGTGTGACCGATGACACTGGATGGTATTTGGAGCAAGGAGTGGAAACAAGCCCCTCTGTCATCCCTCCCGTCTACTCTGAGAAATCCTTAGTCAGATCCTCATTGCTCAACCAGGAACACTGAATTTCAAAAATAAAAATAAAATAAGGAGATTGGATTCCATGATGTCTAAAGGCTCTGTGTTCCCATTCTAATATTAGACTTCTCACCACAAGTATTTAAATACTGTTCCACAATGCCAAAAGCTGCTTCATCTCCCAGAGGAAACCCACTAATATAGGAACCAAGAATGGACTTTGAGGAACCCGATCATTTGCAGCAATGCCGTATGGTCTGCAGAGGCTGGGCTGCAGCATACTCCCCAACCCCGAGAGCAGGCCGAGAGCACCCTGGCTGCACACCGCCTTCTCCCCTCGATCTGCGAGTTCAAGTCTCGGACAGCTGCACTTCACACCCAATACTGTTGGACTTTTCTGCTCCACAGATATGAATGAATTCTGGATGACTCAAAGAGAAAATGTGAAGCGCTACATTTTCTCAGTGGGGCAGGGAGTTCCTTACTCTGTGGTTCAATGTTTATAAATCCCGCACTTATTTTTTAAAGTTTTTAATTTTTTGGCTGCACCACAGGCCATGTAGGATCCTAGTTCCCCAACCAGAGATAGAAGCCGTGCTCCCTACAGTGGAAGCATGGAGTCCCAACCACAGGACTGCCAGGGAAGTCCTCGTAAATCCTGCACTTAAAACGATGGGGCATTGAGGCCCCTCACAACACCTTCGCCCTCCTGCTGACTTGGGTGGGGCTTCCTCCCACTAGTCATCCCCTGTCAGCACTGCCACCATGAGCGGCCTCACCAGAGGTTGGGTCCTGAGTATTTTATTCATTTTCCGCGTCAATACATACCAACTCCCTGTTTTAACAACATACACACCAAAAAGTGACTCGTCCATTTTGTCCGCTAGCATCATGCAAATAACCGGGGTTTTCTTGAGCTTTGGCACTGCACCTCATTCAAGAGAAGAGAGATGTGGGTAACTTAGTCTTCATTCACTTACAAAATATTGAGGTTTACTCCCCAAGCTGGCAGATAACCAGCAACTCTTTACTCTAGAGTTGGGCTGTCCAATAAAGTAGCTGCTAGCCACATGTGCCTATTTAAAGTTGAATGAATTAAAGTTAAATCAAATTAAAAAAAAGTTTTAATCAGTTTCTCAGTCACACTAGCCATAGTCAGGTGGTCAACAGCCACAGATGGCTGGCGAGTCCTGAGTGGAAGGCAGACTTGGGAAAGATCCACTACCACAGAAAGTTCTATTGGAAACTGCTGCCTGAGGCTCAGACACTTGCAAAGGCAAAAACTGTACCCCTTTCACTGCTGATGCTCAACACAGGCTCGGCCTGACATGCAGTAAAAGCTCTAATAAATGCTTAAGGAACCAAGATTCTTCATCTTCAAACATAGGAACAAAATGCGACCCCCAAGACATGTTGAATTAGACAAGGAACAAGTAAAGACAAAAAAAAGAAAAGGCTTTCTTGGGGAAATTGTTTCCACACACAAAAACTAGAATTCCAGCATCACTGCACAAAAAAACTATTCCTAGACCCCTCCCTTAGGCAAGCAAAAAGTGAAGGAGACTGCTGCTCAAAATTTACATTGATGAGCCACTCACAATATAAACGGTCAGGAAAAAGTGACCAAAGTCAATATACTAATAACAATAGCAAGAGTAGTAGCAATAATCATGATGATGGTGATAACGATCCTGGGTACTTCACCTTTACAGAAAAGTCTTTCATGTCCAGTGTCATTCAAATGCCATAACTTTGTGTGGTTGGAATTCTTATACCCATTCTATTGGTGGGGAAAAAAGAGTTCTGGAGACTCAGTGACTTGTGTAGGATGACTCAGCTGGTGCATCCAATACTTGGAAAGAGACACCTAAGCTTAGGCTTTCTGACTCCAGATCCTTCTGTTCCATCACAGCTGCTCTCCTTTGCCCAGAAAGTACCACTGGGCTATCCCTACTTTTCTACATGCCTTTAAATGAATTGAGACCCCTCAACAAAAGCAGACTTCTACTTTCAATGCCCCAGAAGGCCAACTCATCGACTGTCTTCCTTAATAATCATTTTTGGCTCCTGTAATATCGAAGGGCTAATCTTTGGTAACCATAGGCTCCAGAAAACATTATTAATTTATCATCCAAGAAACCATTTGTTCTGTGGATTATCAATCTCAAACAGTGGTTCTGAAGCCTGAGCATGATATACTACGCTCTGGGTTGCACAGCTGCTTTGCATTTTGAATTCTTTATTTATAGAACAAGTCAAATTAATAACTCAAAAATGTTGTTTCAGGCAAAGTAATGGACACACAATAAAACTATTCATTTCCTAAAAGGTCACTCCAGGAGATGCATACATTGTTTAAAAGCCTACCAACAATGCTATTATTCCTTCGAAAACTGAAAATGTATAATAAGCAGTTAGAGCACAGATCTGCCCCTGAGACCCCAGGCTAATTTAAAGTACAATCACAAGGCAATCAATCATACTCCAAAATTACTTCATTTTCCAAACTGTTTACACTTTTTAAGTTACAAATCCACTTTCTGCTATTTCAACTCACGATTTACAACTACAGATTTAGACCGCTTGGCAAGCAGCCAAGCACTAGTCATGAGGGAACTAATGATATGAACAGATCAGTGTTTTATAAAGGAGAAAAGCGCATGTAAATTTCCAGTGTGTCTGCAAGTAATCAAGGCACTGCTGACTATAAATGAGACCGTCTTAAATTTATTTTAGGAGAAATATCTTAAAGCTGCACTTTTTATCCTGGCCAAAAAAAGCCTTTAGGAGGAACTCTGAGATTACTCAAATTATTGTAAATAAATGGTTATGTGAACAATATGGAAAGAATAGTGAAATAAGCAACTTATTTCAATAAGTGACTTATTTCAACATTCCTGTCCCACATGCCTTTATCATGATTTCTGGAAACCTACAGTTAATGGAAAGATAGAAAGAGATCTGCCAATCTCTCTCTCTCTTTCTCTCTCTCCCCTCTAAAATTGCTGTTGTTAACCATAGCAGCAAATCATGTTTGTTTTAGTAGCCAAAAACACTCTGAATAAAAAAGAAGACCCTGGGGGATACTGTTTTAAATTAAATATGATCTTTATTGTTTCATTACAACAGCACAGCCAAATAATCACTTTGTGTTATTTGTACAAATAATGTAGGATGCTCATTTTCTTGCGGAAATAATTACTCTAGTCTATCAAATCCTGCTCGTCGTCAAAACCTCCCCTTTTGCTGTCACCAAGCATGTGCATTAGACTCGAGAGGCTAAATTTAGCCAAAGTTTCATGTGTTCTTACATGTTAAAGAGTAAAGCCAAGTAAGCATATTCAGATGTGAGGATGCCTTGAAGAGAGTAGCTCAAAATAGCCTCATAGTATACACACTGCATGAGTCCATTCACTGTGATTGATATTTTACTTGGAGAATCATTACATGACTAAACTCAATTTTATAATTGGATAAGGCCAGATACAATGAACCAGCACTGCAGTGTTAAAGCATATTACATCTTTAAACTATCTATAATCATAAATCAACCTAATTATTTGAAATACTGTCATGAAATGGAAAAGAAAAGAAATTAAAATAAACTAGTTGCTTGAATATCTCATTTTATTTTCTAAGGACCAAAGCTTTTTATTGGCCTTAAAGCTCAGCCTCACAATGGCTGGTAAACCATATTCTTTAGATAAAACTGTACACACAGAAAATCAATAACAAAGATTAAAAGCTTTCCCCCTCCCCATTTTTACATCAGTATCTGTGTGTGTGTGTGTTAATTTCACTGTACTCAAAATAATGATCTTCAGGAACCTGGAGCAAGACACATAGCCCTATTTTATTAAAACTTCAATTTATCCTTGTTTTTGACACTCAAAAAATAAAAAACAAAACACTAAGACTGGAATGAATGTTTCCAGTTCTGAATAATTTCAAAATAAACTCCCTGGAGCCTCTGATCTCACCACTGTGACATCATCAGGATAAATGCTCATTGGCTGCAAGTCTCTTGGGTTAACCCTTTCACAGGAGTCCCAGCCTATCACTGGCTAGTTCTCCCATGCCAGTCCCCTACATTTTCCTGTGAGAGCAGAGACACACACACATAGCATAGACGTAAAACATTCTAGAAGGCAGGGGGTGTGTCTCTTCCACTGGAATTCTTGGTACAAATCAAATGCAGGACCTCAAAGGGGCATTGTGGGAAGTTCCAGCAGGTGGAGCCAGTCAGGAGCTCTCTTAGAGTTGAATATATTTCCCAATCACAGTGTGAGAGCTGGGAGAGAGAATTTTGGGTATAGAAATGTGTTCTACACACAAAGCACAAGTCTACCCAAATTGGCTATATCTAAATTTGCCCAATTTCTCTTGAAACTTAGTAACATATTTTTTGCTTTACATTGGCTACAGCAATGCCAAGAACTGAGGGATTTTCAATATATACTATATCCTAATTCTACTTTTCTTTAGTGTCTATATTTGTTCTTTACTTTTTTTTTTTTGCCATTTAACCAATACTTAGCAAAAGCCTTAGAATTCTGCTTTGATCTTTGACCTCACAAGTTCCACTCCTAGGAATTTATTCTAAGGAAATAATCAAGAATACAGACAATGATATATTTTCAAGACTGTTCCTGAGAAAAATGTTTACAATAGTCAAAAGTGGAAAAAAATCTCCAAAGTCCAACAACAGGAGAATAGCCAGATAAATTATGGCACTTCTGTACAGGGAATACAGTGGAGTGCATTACCAAAAATGATATTGCAGGTGAATATGTTTTGTATAAAGGGCATATTAAGTTAAAAAGTATTATAATACTGAAGATATACTACAAATCATTTTTAAAAACTTATGTATAATAGGCAGAGAAAAAAGACTGGGATGATAGAAAAATAAATATCAACACCAGTTATTTCAGCATGGTGGTATTATGGGCAAGCAAAATTTTTTCTATTTCCTTGTATCCTCCCAACATGATAAATGTTTGCTTTTATTATAAGAAAATAGGCACCACTAAAAGAGATGAAGAGAAAACGTGGACATAGAAAATGACCCCATATAAATTCTTTAATGTTGGATAGTCCAAACATCTGATCAGACCTTTTTGAAATAATATACCCAACTTCTACATTTTTGTAACTGACAAATCTCTCCCAACATACCTAGTAAGGGACTGACAGTCAATGAATATATTTAGTTGACAATAGTGATTAAAAAGAAAAAGCTGTACCAAACTAAGGGGAAAATGGATTTTGGTAATCATACCACTTACAGATCTTTCTAAAACGATAAATATCTGCTGGTATCTTCATGCAAAACATTTAATATCTTGCATTAGTGTGGTACATTTATATCAACTTATGAAGCAATATTGATACATTATGACTCATCGTATTCATAGTTTACATTAGGGTTCACTCTGTTGTACACTCTTGGGTTTTGCCAAAGGCATAATGTCAGGCATCCATCATGAAAGTATTGCACAGGCTACTTTCACTGGCTATCTATTTTTTTAAATGAGATTGAAAATGTCCTTCTAATAACACGTACTGACCTTGAGCTATTAGAATGGACGCAACGTATCAACAACCCTCAGCATGGTCCAAGGTACAAAGACAGCTACACAGTCTCATCAAAATTAATCATTTTTTGCTGCCAGTTCGAAGGGTGGATGTAAAGGGAGATGAAACTTTGGGATCAGCTAGGCCTTTCCGCTGAAACAGGGGAGCACGAAGGGGAGGAGGGAGAATCGGTGGAAGAGACCCACTTAAATTTCTTCCTTCTCCAGCCCTAAGTTCAGAATGACTATTCAATTATAAGACAGAATGTCAAGATGTAATAAACCGAACTGAAAAAGGGAAAAGAAAACATGCTCTTTTCTCCCCCCCTACAAATGAGGTTCAGAGCTTTTGCCCATTAAAGTAAACCAAATATGTTTCTCTCAAAAATTCCAGCCAAAAGGCAGCATGCCAAACACACTTAACAGATAAATCACTGTTTCAGGGTCTCTCTTTTACTCTCTCCCCCTTTTCTTCTTTCTTTGGCTATACACACACACACATACACAGACACACACACACATTTTAGAAGCAAACAGAACACCCCTCCCCCTTCTCAATCTACTTACAGAAAAATAACCAAAGGAAACAATTACTTTTGTTGAAGAAGGCATTGTTTAGGGGAAAAGGCACATTAAAATAAGTTCTGCTTTCTTCTCAGAGATTAGCATTTCGTATCTTGGGATCAAGCCATTGTCCTGTACACTATGCATAACTTATTGTAGTTAATTTATCACTAAGGTCATTGTAAACTAGGAGGGAGTTTGTAAACAAAAATGAATCACAGGTTTCATTTTTGTATCCTTTTCAAACTGGAAGACCTAACAGTTTCCTGTTCCAACATACAAAATAGTATTGCTTCTATCAACCTCCTCAGCACTCTTGCCAGCAGTTTCCATTTAATTAAACTGACAGCAAAACAGGGCCTTTCGCTAATGGGATCCAGACCATTTTTCCTTCAATGTAAATTCTCAGGCATGAAATTACATCTGAAACAGACACAATAATCCTTCTATATCTTCGACATACATTTAATCTATAATAACAATTCCTTTGTCTATATTACAGTGTGTTTTAGATTTTAGTCAACCTTGTTTTAACTAGAATTCTCCAGCATTATCCAATTTGAATTCACCACAATGTCCTGCCTACATGTAGCCATAGATTATGGTTAAAGACCAGATGCCAAAGGCTAATGTCCACAGCAGGGAGGAAAAATGATAAAATGAATGAATAATGTCTGTTTGCATCCTTGTTCTCAATTTATTTAAGTAAGAGCTTTTTCATCAGTTGTTGACTCTAAGTAAATAAAAGCTATTGGCATTTATAAGTATTTCACATTACAAGTCAGGGTTTCAAGTATTTCAATATGGGTAATCAAAGCAGAATATATTAAGTACATCTTGGAGATGTGATCCTAGTAACATAATTAGTGGACTGGCTAGCCATTTTTTTCTGCTTGGATGTTAGCCACTTTTCTGGTATTGCAAGCCATGATATATGCTTGAAGTTTGACTTTTTCCAGTTCTTTAGGCATAATTATTGGAGAAGGAAATGGCAACCCACTCCAGTGTTCTTGCCTGGAGAATCCCAGGGACGGCGGAGCCTGGTGGGCTGCCATCTATGGGGTCGCACAGAGTCGGACACGACTGAAGCGACTTAACAGCAGTAGCAGGCATAATTATATAAAAAAAATCTCCTTATTGGATGTATCGGTTTAAAAAAGGGACTCAAGAACTTAGCATGGAAATCAAGAACTTCAGGGCGGGGGAAAAAAATCCAAAAGAATCCTGAGACTATCTCTAAACAAAATTAAAGCACCTACTAAACTGAATGGTGAAAATGCTAATTTACTCTGATTGTGAGACAAAAGAACATGATGATTCTTGAGTGAAAACTGGCTGGGTCAAGTGTCCTTAAAAAACAGAGCCTTTTTCACACTCAAGATAGGTCTAGAGCTCAAACAAAGCAGGGTGTAGCAGAATGTAAATAATTTGAAAATGCTATGCCCAGGGTCAAGGAAGGCTGACTGATAAACTCAATTTGTTCTCCTTAACACCTTCACCAAATGGCAGTTCCCTTGGTACGGTTTGTCCAACTATCAAGAAAAGGCCCATCTATTTCAACAAAGGAAGGGAGTTCTGTCGCAGATATTCACTGACCTGACCGCCCAACTCCACCCCCAAAACAGATAATTGTTTGCATGCATGCAATATTTTAGGTTCAATTCTTACTCCATTTCCAAAGGGCCCCTGTCCTGTTTGACCTTCCCATAAAACTGGCAATACTTGGGAGTTAGTAAATCAAAGAAGTGAATCCTATGAGCAACTTCATGAAACAAAGAAACTGCTATAAAATAATCATTTTAGGACTTGCTGAAAATCATATCTTCCAACATAAGAAATAATGTCATTGTTATCTTGGAAAATACAAAGCAAAGCACTTTATTTTGGGGGTGGGGAGGTGGGTGCAGAGCAGTGAAGGAACTGTCTTCAGAATATCCTGAGAGTCACTTTGAAAATGAAACATTTCATTTATATAGCAGAAGACAGTTGTGGCAAGATTAGAAATCATTTCAAATCTCCCAGGCAATCAAAATACAGTCTTTTCATGTGGATGGAAGGTCTCTTGTTTTACCGAAAATGCTAAATAAACAATTCTATGGGTAGAAATGTGAAAGCAATTTATTATTGTTCTATTCACTTCGGTTAAAACTTTAGAAACCACATGAAGCCTATAAATAGAACCTTTTCTTTGTCTTTGGGATGCTGAAAGCAGTTTCTCTAAGGTCCAAGGCGAAAAGGCAGGAAATTATTGCTCTTTCTCCACCAAGGAGTAACACACCAATTCAGACAATGCTTAAAAGATGGATTCAGTAAAAGCACTGTATATGGGAAGAACGACAACACTGTCCTCATTTTTTGAAAAATCAAGGGCATTGTGTTATAAATTGACTACACTGAGATTTTCTTTTTATTTTGGACATGGGCAGCTTAATTACTTATGACAATACTTTACATTAGATTACCAAAAAGAGCATAGAACTGTACCAGTAATGGTGCCTTAGAAACAGGATACTTTAGAAAGGTTCACTTTTAGACTTTGGAAAAGAAATACAAGTTCTGTAGGAACTGTTATAGGGTTGGGAGAACCTAAGTAACAGTTGGCCACTTTCAGATCCATAAACACTTAGTTAAGTTTGGAAATAATGTGCTTAACCAGAAAGAAGACCTCATGCAAAAAGATTACTTCTAGGTCAGTGTTTTTAAAATTGAGGTTTGCAGCCCATTCGTAGGATTACAAAACCTCTTAGGTGGGTTGCAACTAGCATTTTATAAAATGAAATAGAATATAATAAAAAAGAAAATGCTAGAATTCATCATTCACAGTAAAGTCAGGTTTGGTGGAGACAATGGTTCAAATCTATACATATATACATACATATATGTAACAAAGATATTTCTGTATATGTGTATATTATTAGACATTAGATTGGGTATATTCATACACCTACAAAATTCTTACCTATGTAATTTTCATGAGATCGTTCATCCCCAGTACTTCCATACAATAAGAAAATTAATATTGATGAGAATCTTTCTAAAAGCTAAAGTCTAATGGAACTTGAGCAGAATAGGCTCTTGTTTACTGAATAAAATAAAAGAATAAACAAATATAAGAATGTACAGATTATTATCTACATGAATACAACAAGCATATCCAAACCAGAAGGTTACATGAATTACTTCATGAGCCTGAGTAGCTCCCCTTGATTACTTTGAGCTGTATTTTCAACACTTTGTCAAAATAAAATGCCAGTATCATTTTTCAATTATAAATAGCACACACATTAACAGAGACATTAATATTCACAGGCCAGAAAGGTATCGTTCTGGAGGTTGTGTCTATATTCGAGCAAAACATCTACTAGGGAAAAACAGTTAAATAGCTGGGAAGTTTGTCTACACAGTATAAATCATCTAGCTGAAAGATGAGTATTTCTCCATAAACCAGCTGTTTATCATTCTATAAGAAAATACATGAATGAGAGAAAAGGACTTGTTCTGAGTTAGGATATATGACACTGTCTGCACCATCTCCACCTAGATCCACTGTGTGTTTAATTTCTCCTTGGCTCACGTACCAAGAATTGTGGTCGTGGCTGAAACACAAACATGATTCACAAACATACAATGAATCCATCAAAAATTCACTCTGAACTAGGCGCTCTAGACATTACAAATATTGACCATTTAAGACCTGCTTTTTCCTACAAGACCCTTGGAGTCAAGTTAGGAAAATATACCTTAAAAAGAAATGCAAGTAGGAATATGGTCATATTCAAACAGTAATAATGGTTTGTGTTTATCTGGGGGGTGTTGCTTTAATCACTACTTGAGTAAAGATACAGAATATTTCTCAAACTTGCAGATGGGGCAGTTGGGAGATAGGCTAAAAATGTATGAGAGTCAAGAGTAAAAAGCTCTTAAAAGGCTGAAAATTGGCTGAAAGTAAATAATGCTAAATATGATAAAGAAAAAATGTAGTCTTACACTTAGTTCTAAAAAAGAAAAAACGATTGTACAAGAACAGGATGGTGGTCGTCCATCTTAACATTTCATGTTAAAAAAGACCCAGTTTTCTTAGCTAACTATAATTTCCATAAGACTCAAAAGAGAGTACTTCTTGGGAGAAATAATAGAACAGGCACAGAATTCATGGAAATATAGGTCCAAGATAAAGAACTCAATGCTCTTATTAAACATGCCACATTGCTTAAACAACTTAGTCTGCGGACAGTATCTTTAAATGTGCAGTGATTAATCGAAATTCACCAACAGGAGCATAAGAATACTCTAGGTTGAAAGCACCAGGGGTAACTAACCTAGAAGTCAGAAGATGTCAGAAGAACCAGGAAGACTTCAGGAGCTCTTGAAAGTAACATGAGAACTGCTTTTAAAGTATCAAAAGGACTTTTATGTGGGAGAAGAGTCTATGCCCCTGTCTTATGGGGTTTCTTAAGGAAACTGGTCCCAATGGGTAAATGTAGCAGAGACAGAGTATTCAGTCCAATATAAACACAAAATCTTCCTAAAATTCAGAGCATGTAAGAAAAAAAAATCCAGGGCTGGGGGAACAGTAGAAGGATTACAGTGATGGATGTAAAATGGAATTAAACTGAATAATTAATAATTGAGGTTCCTTACTACACTAAGAGTCTTGGACTAGGGCAGGAGTCCCAGTGAGCTGGGAATCCAGGGTGTACTACAGCTTCATGAGGAAGGATGGCTAGAGATGGGCCTTTAAAAATCAATTCTAAAATGCATTTCCTGGCCCCCTTCACCACTTTGTAATTTTCTGAAATCAGTATATCTAAAAATTATGTCTAAATGTGGAATGAAATTGTTTCTTGATCCCCAAAAGCCATTGTGGAATCAATGATGCATCTTTACAACCAGTGGCTCTTAGAATCAAGAAAATACAGTAAATTGGAATTAAACTGTTAACAGAGGTAGCCTCTGGGTAGTGGGACTAAGAAACATTTTTATTTTTTCTTTTTGCATATTTTTACTTTCTGCATAAAAAACATATTATATTTGTAATGGGAAAAAACGTTTTAAAAGAATGATTTAGAATTAGATTAGATTTTTATCTAGAAAAGTCCCACTGGTGAAAAATGAAAGTGGTGTTTAAATTATGACATTTCAGTGTTTCCCAGAGAATCTACATTGTTTTCATTCAGCCAAAGCATTTACTTTCGTAGACCGTGAAGAACAACCCATGGCCTCAAATCTAATTTCAACATCAATGACTGAAAAGTTGCCTTTATGTTGCTACTCCTCAAACATACCCACATGTTAACATTTTAGTGGGCAATGTTCTACGACATTCTTTTATTTACTAAAGCAGTTAATCTAAGTTGTAAAACTAGAGCCCCGGGGGACTCAAAAAAGCCATTTTTGTTTTAAATAAGGAAAAAAATGCAACCCGTTAACAATTTTACTTTTCTGAACTGGATTATGCTCACAAAAGCTTTTCACTTTCAAGAAGGATGTATCTTGCCTTTACTGTAGCAATGATATACCAAATGCTAACTCACTGACTTGATAAAACAATGGTACAGCTCTTAATTTTCAGGCTGGGTGGGGTGGGGATAGGGTGGACATTTATTATTATATCCCACTCTGTGGGTTCATAAACTATATTTTTAAAAAAATAATTGTATTCCTCTTAATATAATGTTAAAACCAGTATACATTTAAAATCCTCCTCCCCCTACAGCATATAAATTAGTGTGGAGAATATTTGCTATGATCTTTAAAGTAGGATGTTCAAAGGAGGTGTAAGTTTGAAATATATAACTCTGTACAATGTTCTTTCAATAAAGGCTGGGCAAGGGTCATAAAACTATAAAAAAAAAAATATCCTGCCCCTTTGGACTATAACAGCTAATCATTAGCCATCCGTTCGTAATGTTTACCTTGCAGTGTGTTATTTTCGCATTTTTCTTCATGGGGACTAACCATTAGTATCCCCCTAAGACTAACAAAAGTACATTCATTGCCTGCTGGCAAATGATTTCCGGCCCCAAAGCATTTACTGGTAGAAAAAGTTAAAGTATATCTAGGCTTATATTTCTATTATTCTTGGGCATTAGCAGCAGCATAAATTTCTCTTCTTGAGAATTTCATTCTAACTGGCTTCACATATGATGTTACGTAAAGATTCACACATACTATTCAAATGTTCGTGAGTCAAATTTAGGAAAATAGAAAAAGTTAAACTGTAGATGTCTCAGAAATCTTTTACTAAATGGACATATTTTAAACTCATTCTCTATTCAACCTCTCCTCCTCTCGCCTCCCCTCCCCACATACACACACACACACACACACAGACTATCCCAAAGCCCCATTAACTCCCAAATTAATATTCTACTGCATTTTAAAAATGGAGCTTGTTTGCATTTAAACATGCCTATGTAAACAAGGTGTTTGAAGGAGATTTTCTTCTTCAGAGTATTCAAGAGCTGGAGTGAAGCTATTTAAAGAATGGAGTATTCAATTCCTTAGGCCAGATGCTAGTATAAATATGAAACTATGTTCACACTGCAGATGAAACTATTTTTAGTCAATGCATTTTGAAGAGCACTATTCAGTTAAGCATTGTATAGTGGGCTTTCAGCAAGCTACAAACAGAATCTAGAGAGTTTTTTGCCCCCGTGTTCACACCCTGACACTGGGGCTTATGGGGGTGGTGGCGGGGTGGTGGTTGCCCTTCCGCTGGTACACACCAGGGCAGCCTCACCAGATCAAAATACCAAAGACTTTCAAGCAAATCAGTAAACAGCCACTGCTCCCAACCCCTCTCTTCCGTGCTCCCTGACACCTCTCCTATACCCCTGGATCTTTCCTTAGGAGATCTACCCCTTCCCACTCCCCAGTCACTGCAGAGTTCATTCCTGGCCAGTCCAGGGGTCCTGGTTTCTCCCCCAGCCCTGAGGTGCGTATCCACTTTGCCTGGTGCCTGCATCAGTCCTGCATAGTTGTTAACGTGCTGATTTCCACTGTTCACTCTAATTATCCTGTAAGTTGCACCGTTATTCAATTCCAGACTTCAAAATCAAGAAAGGTGCAAATCTACAAAGGGAGCTGAGGAGCACAGAAATGCACGAACATAAAGATACTCTGGGCAGAGCCCGGCCATGTTTTTCACACCAGGCACATGCGTCCCTGTGTATAAACTCGGTCAACTGACGGTTGCTAACGACACCAGTGTAGGTGTGTAGACTGCACAGGTCAGGTCTTTCCCAGCGCCTTGCACATACTAGACACAAATACAATAAACACGCACAGAAGGAGCTCAAGAAAAGCTGCAGTCAAGGATGATCAGTCTCATGAACCTGGGATATGGGTACAGAAACCAAGGGTGAAACTAAGATGCAGCAAGCAACACTCAGCATCCACCAGTATGGGGCACGCATCATTTTCCTTGGAACTTTCTGGGGGGGCTAATGGACTTGACAATGACTTGTCTTGCTTTTTGCTCAAATATAAGCTGTTCTGCCAGGCCAGTCCTGCCGAGCAGTGACACTGGCTTGGACCTCAGCTGTTGGGCTCAATCTTCAACCAATTCGCCGCCATAATTCTCCAGGCTGTGGATCTGGGCACAGTCCAGCTATCCTGTCCTGGTGACGGGCCGCCGTTCCTGTGACTGTGAGTGAAGCCAGGAGGCAGGTGTGGCTCGGTACCCCTTTCCACATCTCTGCAGACTGCCAGGTAACAACAAGGCAGGGAAACAAAGTCTAGGGCTAGAATGATGAATGCTTTACTTTTTAGAATCTGAAGAGATAAACCAGTCAAGTAGCTGAGAGGCCTAGGGCCTTTCCACTGTTGTCTTTTTTCACTTACACAAAACTTATTCAAAGGAAAGGACCCAGAAATGAAGGAACTTAGGAGAGGGAGGAGCCAAGAGGGAACATTATATTTTTCTTTAAGTATTGGGTTGGCCAAAAAAGCTTGTTCAGGTTTTTCCGTAACCTCTTATGGAAAAGCCTGAATGAGCTTTCTGACCAACCCAAATATATTCTGTTTGTTAAAAGATTAGTGCATTATACAAAACAAAGGTTTAATCTCCTCTCAACAGTCAGATACTCCCATTGGCCCTAATGAAAAAGAGTTGCACATTTTTTGATATAATATCAGCTGCTATTCCTCTCACCCCTAATTAAGGAAAAAAAACAAAACTGTGGTGCTGAGAACACAGCTTTAAATATTTCTCAAGGTTCTACTAACACTAGAAACCTCTCGAGCTTCCCCCATGGTTTACTATATCACCAAATCCCTGCTATGTATTTACAGCCTGGTAAGTCCTAATTACCTTGGCCACCTCATGCGATGAGTTGACTCACTGGAAAAGACTCTGATGCTGGGAAAGGTTGGGGGCGGGAGAAAAAGGGGATGACGGAGAATGAGATGGCTGGATGGCATCACCGACTCTGTGGACATGAGTTTGAGTGTACTCTGGGAGTTGGTGATGGACAGGGAGGCCTGGCGTGCTGTGATTCATGGGGTCGCGGAGAGTCGGACACGACTGAGCAACTGAACTGAACTGAACTGAATTCCTAATTACCATTTACTTTAAGATCATAAGTGTGTTCTGGTGTCTTAAATGGACAACTAATATTGCTTGTCAATGGACTGAGGTGCTGCTCACGTGATGGTAAAATTCATTTTCGCCCAAACTCCAGGAGTTCATTTGTGAGATATTTTATGTTACTATTCTTTCAGTAATTCATTCACCTGTAGTAATATTTGTATTCAGAACTGTGCTGTTTATAGCCAACGGCACAGTGCTTGGCTGAATTATCTTTTTCTTTCACAGCATAACAGAGACGAGCACAGTCAAATTGAGGATGGTCTTCAGGACACTGTTGGAGTCAGACTGTCTGGTGAACACATCCAGAGCTGTTTCTCAAACCACATGAAATGTTCTGACTGCAACGTGCCTATCGGGTCATTAACAAGCATCCTAGAATGTGCGGTGCATATTTAAATGATTAGGCTCATGCATAATGAGCCTGTTTCCAATGGTGCTTTAACTTTTATCAATTATGCAACACAACATGGATGCATGATTTCACCTTTGTTTCTTTTGTGTGCCACTGCAGTGCACTTCCTTTTAGAGCAATGTTTATGTCCTTTTGCTTAGCTTAAACCCAAGGCTAGGGCAGGTTGTTCTAATCTAGACAACCTGAAGGATTTTATCTAAGCCAATCTAACTTTGGCTCGACAAATTTCTAAAGAAGCTAGTTTCACCCAGGACTCAGATGTGCCAGGTTACTGCATCACTGTGTTGGGCCAGTTGGTAGTAATCCCAGTCGCCCTTTTACTCACACGACTGGAATCTGTGTTCAGAAACTGCCGAGCGTTGAGACTCTTGAGTCCTCATCCCCAAAAGGAGCTGAGTATGAAACCAATCATGTGAGTCTAGGCATCTCAAAGGTAAGAGTCAAGCCTTTATTCTATTGTTCTTACAGTATTTAATCTATTTTGCTTAATTAACTCCATAATGGACACACAAAAGGGGCAGGTGAATGGTGGGTTATTTTCAGACTTCACATCTGTGTGGCAGTTATACTTCTGAGCCTATACGTTAATTCAGTGCAACTGGTTCCAACCCTTCCCAGCCTGCTGTTGACATGAGGCTTGCCACAGTCCGGGCAGGTCTCACTGCTGTCAATGACCTAGGCTGGGCTGTTGCCCAAGAGAAAAGCCTCAAAGGAAATGACTTAAGTGTGGTATACTCTAGGAGTACCCAAGTCAATTTTAAGTTGATACACGGATAAACTTTTTTTTTTTAATTTTGAGAATTATGTATTTATCTTCACTGTTATTTATAGCAAGTGATATAAGTTTTCCATTTGCAGTAGTGACATAAAATTTCCTATTATAGTTGTTTAAGTTTAAAAAAAAGCAAAGAAGACAATATTAATAACAAAACAGCAATTTAGCAAAATGGCAAAAATGTTGATGTTGGTTTACAAATGGCTAATGTCTAGGATATCCTAAGTTAAGGCCTAAGACTTTAATAATGCTACCATTTATCAAGTGCTTTATTGTGCCAGACATTGTCTTAAGCACCTGGAATTCAATGCATTATTAAATCCTACAACATCTCTGTGAGGTGGGAATTATTATATAGATTTTTTAAAATTGGCAGTACAGGGTTCAAGTTCAGGTCTGCCAGACTACTACCATTGCACTGTGCTGCCTCCAAGTGTGAGATTTAAAGCCTCATCATGCATCCATTAATCCAGTGTATGCACTGAGCGCCTACTACATGCCAGACACTACCCTAGATTAAAACTGGGCAAGGGAGGGACCTTTATCCCCTTTCCTACAAGGAGTGGCAGATGGCATATGGAAGTCTTAATCAGGATAAAAAAGAAAATGTTTCTTTTCTTGGGCTTCCGCTCATGCTCTCTGAAAATAGACCAAACTTAGACCCATAAACAGTACGTAGAGCTCCATTAGTAAAACTCAAAATGCTATTATTTTACAAATATTTACAATACCAAGCATGAGATTGATTCATGTAATAAACAAACTGCTATTAGAAGTGGCCACTGGGGACCTCCCTGGTGGTCCAGTGATTAAGACTCTGCTTTCCCAATACAGGGGGTACAAGTTCGATCCTTGGTCAGGGAACTAAAATCCCACATGCCACATGGTCAAAAAGCATGACAACGAGGTCGATGTGACAAAAAAGCTTTCAGAGTTGGCAGGCCTCGTTTTATGAAAACCTGATATATAAAAATTAAGCCATAGGGAATATATTTACATTACAACAGGGGGCTCTACTTCACCAAAAGGAGTTTTCAGAGGGCTTCCTAAAGAGGAAGTAACTTCTAAAGTTATAATGTATATACAGCCTATCTTGATTAACCAGACAGGAGCAAATATGAATTACCCAGTGCCCATTCCTGCTGTCAAAATTAGTAATTTGAAAATAGAAAAAATACACAACATGAGAGAAACGTTCTTTCTTGTCATACATGCATGGGAACCAGAAATCCTCATTCCTGAAAACAGAATCTCATCATCCTTGAGGATGGACACATAATCATTTTCATTTTTCTTCATAGCACAATGAATCAATACTCTTTAAAGGGAATCAACCAGCAGTCTTTAACCAAGAGTTCAAAGACCAATTTTAGGAGGGGTCCATTAGCGTCTTCAAATGTCATATCAATTTTGTGGATGCATTTTTTCGGTAGAGAGTCCATAGTGTTCTCCAAATTCTCAGTCATCTATGCCAAACATCCAAAGATTAATAAGCACTATCAGAAACAGGCGAATCCAACTACCTTTCCTCCCTATCACATACGCACAGACTTCAAGGAAAATGCAATAAATAAACCTTGGTGGTAATCCCCGATGGGTGGTATTTTGAGCACAGTGATAAGTGATAGGCACTGAAAATGTATTTCCTAACTTTTTATTTTTTTAAAATCATTGTAGACTCCTTTCAAAATGAGATGAATGCTATGACTGGGCTCCCAACAAATTGTATGTTTATATTCAGAAATCTGCATGAAGACTTAGGGATCGAGGCATCCCCACAAAAATTTATCCATCATTTCTTAATAAGTATTCATGACTCGGATGATTCCCCAGCAGAATATGTAAATATCTGACTTACAGCCTAAGCTATGGGTTTTATGTTGTGGCAGTGAGGCAGTGGCTAGGGGCAGCTGATGACCATCAGTAAACCTCCTGGCAAACCATGAATCTGCTATCTATAGAACAGATTCTATGCCCTCCCTATCTTCACTCCTAGAACTGATTTGACAGGGAAAGTTTTACTCAGCTAGAAAACTCTGCCAAGGGTAAATTCTCAGATTTTGTAAGACCCACTCTAACACTGCTTTTGGGAGAAATTGTTTTCTATGAATTGATTTGATTAACCACACTAGCACCACTTACAACCAAGAATAACATAATCAGGCAGAAAGTTGATATTTTCATACAAAAGTTTTATCATCTGCAATCTAAAATTGGTAACTTTTCACCTTGTATTATATACAAGCTAAGAATATGATATGAAAATATTGCTTTGATGAATCAAGGACACCCAATGAGAGGATAAAGACTTAACACTGAGTTTCAACTGGTATTTCTTTATCACCACTGCACGCATTGGAAGACATGAAAAGTCTGCATAGTTATGAAATAAATGAAACTATAAATCCAAACAAATCAAAAAAGAGCCTTAAGCTTAATTACCTTCCCTTCAACATCTCAGAACATTTTCTAGATGGAAGTGCTAAAGCTCTGGCAAAATATTAGGAATTTCAATAAGGGATATATAAAATATGTATTTCTTCTGCTAACCTGCTAGGCCTGATATGAACCACGAGGTATTTACCAGAGATAATGAAAGGTCAGCATTTAACATCAAGCATGGACATTTTATCTAGAAAGCCAACTTTGCACTAAATCCAAGTTCCTAGAGGGACAAGTAGGCACTTCAAAGGAAAATCTAAGCTGAAGATGACTACTACAGTCTTCAAGTCTAACAGTATCTCAGAAGAGCAAAGATCACATGGGATAGGAAATCTCCTCACTTACTCAGCAATCACACACGAGACTAAGCCAAAGGAATGGGCATCATCATCCCTGCTCCTTAAGCATTTACGAGTTTGCTCACATGCGAGAGCCACTCAGGAACCTTTCCCATGCTCCCAGTCCTCTCTGCTTACGCTTTCATCTCTGCACTGGCTAAATACAATCTTGTAAGCTCGGTGTGCCTGTCCACCCCAACTACACCACGAGTTCCTAAAGGCAGAGACTGGATCTCTTTCATCTTCCTTCTGCAGCAAATTCAGTGCCCTGGCTTTCTTAATCACTCACTGGATACAACAGGGATGCTATTTCGTAAATTCCCTACATACGAATGAGCTCCATTCTGAGAGCTGCTGCTACTGCTAAGTCGCTTCAGTCGTGTCCGACTCTGTGCGACCCCATAGACGGCAGCCAACCAGGCTCCCCCGTCCCTGGGATTCTCCAGGCAAGAACACTGGAGTGGGTTGCCATTTCCTTCTCCAATGTGTGAAAGTGAAAAGTGAAAGTGAAGTCGCTCAGTCGTGTCCAACTAGTAGCGACCCCACGGACTGCAGCCCACAGGCTCCCCTGTCCATGCGATTTTCTAGGCAAGAGTACTGGAGTGGCTTGCCATGGCCTTCTCCGATTCTGAGAGCACGTTCGTTAATTCAAAGTTAGCCTAGCTAACCTCGCAGTACCGGCTACATCACTGCTGCTTTTGCACTTGCCTCCTGACATCCTGGGCTTGAAATAAAGATACTGTACTCTAAACACATCCATTTATGATAAAAACCCTCCAGAAGGTGAGAATAGAAGAGCCATATCCCAACATAATAAAAGCTATATATGACAAACCCACAGCAAACATTATCCTCAACGGTGAAAAACTGAAAGCATTTCCCCTAAAGTCAGGAACAAGACAAGGGTGCCCACTCTCACCACTACTATTCAACATAGTTCTGGAAGTTTTGGCCACAGCAATCAGAGCAGAAAAAGACATAAAAGGAATCCAAATTGGAAAAGAAGAAGTAAAACTCTCACTGTTTGCAGATGACATGATCCTCTACACAGAAAACCCTAAAGACTCTACCAGAAAACTACTAGAGCTAATCAATGAATACAGTAAAGTTGCAGGATATAAAATCAACACACAGAAATCCCTTGCATTCCTATACACTAATAATGAGAAAATAGAGAAATTAAGGAAACTATTCCATTCACTGTGGCAACGAAAAGAATTAAATACTTAGGAATATATCTACCTAAGGAAACAAAAGACCTGTACATAGAAAACTATAAAACACTGGTGAAAGTAATCAAAGAGGACACTAATAGATGGAGAAATATACCATGTTTGTGGATTGGAAGAATAAATATTGTCAAAATGAGTATACCACCCAAAGTAATTTATACATTGAATGCAATTTCTATCAAGCTACCAACGATATTTTTCACAAAGCTAGAACAAATAATCTCACAATTTGTATGGAAATACAGAAAACCTCAAATAGCCAAAGCAATCTTGAGGAAGAAGAATGGAACTGGGGGAATCAACCTGCCGGACTTCAGGCTCCACTACAAAGCCAGTCATCAAGACAGTATGGCACTGGCATAAAGACAGAAATATAGACCAATGGAACAAAATAGAAAGCCCAGAGATAAACCCACGCACTTATGGATACCTATTCTTTGACAGAGGAGGCAAGAATATAAAATGAAGAAAAGACAGTCTCTTTAACAAGTGGTGCTGGGAAAACTGGTCAGCCACTTGTAAAAGAATGAAACTAGAACACTTCCTAACACCATACACAAAAATAAACTCAAGATGGATTAAAGATCTAAATGTAAGACCAGAAACTATAAAACTCCTAGAGGAGAACATAGGCAAAACACTCTCCGACATAAATCACAGCAGGAGCCTCCAAGACCCACCTCCCAGAATATTGGAAATAAAAGCAAAAATAAACAAATGGGACCTAGTTAAAATTAAAAGCTTCTGCACAGCAAAGGAAACTCTAAGCAAGGTGAAAAGACAGCCTTCAGAATGGGAGAAAATAATAGCAAATGAAACAACTGACAAAGAATTAATCTCCAAAATATACAAGCAGCTCCTGCAGCTCAATTCCAGAAAAGTAAACGACCCAATCAAAAAATGGGCCAAAGAACTAAACAGACATTTCTCCAAAGAAGACACATAGATGGCTAACAAACACAAGAAAAAATGCTCAACATCCCTCATAATCAGAGAAATGCAAATCAAAACCACAATGAGATACCATTTCACACCAGTCAGAATGGCTGCTATCCAAAAGTCTACATGCAATAAATGCTGGAGAGGGTGTGGAGAGAAGGGAACCCTCTTACACTGTTGGTGGGAATGCAAACTAGTACAGCCACGATGGAGAACAGTGTGGAGATTCCTTAAAAAACTGGAAATGGAACTGCCATATGATCCAGCAATTGCACTCCTGGGCATACACACTGAGGAAACCAGAACTGAAAGAGACACATGTACTCCAGTATTCATCGCAGCACTGTTTATAATAGCCAGGACATGGAAGCAACCTAGATGTCCATCTGCAGACTAATGGATAAGAAAGCTTTGGTACATATACACAATGGAGTATTACTCAGCTGTTAAAAAGAATGCATTTGAATCAGTTCTAATGAGGTGGATGAAACTGGAGCCTATTATACAGAGTGAAGTAAGCCAGAAAGAAAAACACCAATACAGTATACTAACGCATATATATGGAATTTAGAAAGATGGTAATGATAACCCTGTTTCAGTTCAGTTCAGTTCAGTTCAGTCGCTCAGTCGTGTCCGACTCTCCGCGACCCCATGAATCACAGCACGCCAGGCCTCCCTATCCATCACCAACTCCCGGAGTTCACTCAAACTCATGTCCACAGAGTCGGTGATGCTATCCAGCCATCTCATTCTCGGTCGTCCCCTTCTCCTCCCGCCCCCAACCTATACGAGACAGAAAAGAGACACAGGTGTATAGAACAGTCCTTGGGACTCTGTGGGAGAGGGTGAGGGTGGCATGCTTTGGGAGAATGGCATTGAAACATGTATATTATCATATGTGAAACAAATCACCAGTCCAGGTTCGACGCATGATACAGGATGCTTGGGGGTGGTGCATGGGGATGATCCAGAGGGAGGATAAGGGGAAGAGGGAGGTGGGAGGGGGGTTCAGGAAGGGAAACTCATGTACACCCGGGGTGGATTCATGTCAATGTATGGCAAAACCAACCAATATAATATTGTAAAATAATTAGCCTCCAATAAAAAAATAAATAAATAAAAGTTTCCTAAAGTTTTCAGTACCCACATTAAAAATAAAGAAAAATGTAAATGACAATACTTTTATTTAACCCAACATATCAAAATATTATTTCAACAGGTGATCAATATAATATTATTAATGAGATATATTTTATGCTAAGTTTTTGAAACCTGGTGTGTATTTTACACTTACAGCATATCTAACTTGCATGCTAAATATTCAGTTAAAGTGATATAGTCCTACCGAAGCAATAAAGTTATGTTTAACAAAGAAAATTTTGCACCGCTTTAGTTTTTAATTTCAAACTGAAATTAATTAAAAAACTCAGTTCCTCTGTTGTAGTAGTCACATCTCAAGGGCTCAACAGCTATAAGTGGTTAGTGCCTACCATGTTGCACAGCACAGTTCTAGGCTACTTAACAGTAGCTGACAAGGCAACTTGCAAAAATAATGTACACAGAGTAAGATCTTATATTTAAAGCAAGACAGTTTACACACATGCACACAAACAGGTAGCTAGAGGAGTAACTACTGATCATTAGCAGTGTGTTAATTCTGGGAGGAGTGGAATAAGAAAGGAGGTAAAGAAGTACTTTTAGGTTTAAATTTTTTGTATAAAAAGTAAAATTAAGAGGGAAAAACAGATTGAAGTATCTACTTTTCTTTCAATAGAAGACACAGTTACACACTGAGAGCGAGACAACTTAGATATCTTTAGATAAAGGCTACTAGAAAGGTAGCCAAACCAGCAGGCATGCTGAATAAGGAATGTAGATTGAGGGTGTTTGTGTTTGACCTGGAGAATGGAAAATTGGAGATATGGGCAGTTATTTTCAAATATTTGAAATGCTATTAAGAAAACCAAAGTTTGATTTGTTCTCTGTTGTCTCAGAGAACAGCACCAAAGACAACAGAATATCATTAATATAATCACTTATATGATAAACCATGCATTTATAATTTAATTCATCAAAATTTCTAGCACAGAGACAGATAAAAGATGGAATGGAACTGTAAAGTCATGAGTTTCCTCAATCACTGAAAATATTAAAAAGTCAACTAATTTCTGCAGAGACATTTAAGAAGTATCAAGTGCAGAAAAGAGGTCATAACTAGAATTCTGTAACTAGATTATCAATCCTGATATTTTATTATTGTATGGGATTTACCATTATCCAAAGGGCATGTGTGAAATATTACAAATGTTCACCCAACATTCAGTTTTCTATCCTCATTTCTCAGAAGTAAAACATGACCAAGGAATTAATCACTTTGTTGATTAATGAAATGTGAGTAGAAGCTGATGCCTGACACTGCATGTTTCTATATTTAAGTTGCAACTGTCCACTTTACTTTCTTGGGGAAGAAAATAGCATTTCTTAAAGTTTACTTTTCTAAAGAGGAAAGAACACTAATGTTCTTGAATTGACTAAACACTCCCCCATAGGTAATCTAACCTAATCTTCCCCAGTTCCCTGAGATAGGTGTTAACTGTTTCACAGATGAGCGATCAAAGCAGAATTAAACATTTCAAGGGTTTGAATTCAAGTCTGTCTTATTTCAAAGTTCATGCCACAGAGGTTTAGTACAGTGGCCAGAAAGAAGCCACCTGAGAATGGTAGTTCCTGTGTTTGCTCATTCTTCTAAATCTTTGATTGAAAACATTAATACAAAACAATGGAAACTAAATGAGTACTCTTAATGTAAAAAAAAAAATAAACCCACACAGAGGCTGCACATGTGAAAGCCTATATTTACACACAGCCATCACGTGATAGGTAATTATCCAGGTAACTATAGGTTTTTCTCTGCTAGAAAAGTATATGTTTCATCATGCTTTGAAATCTGCCTTATTATCAGCATGGCTGTGAAAACAATGTTTTATTCCTTATTGAGTGAATAGGCCAGGAATGGAACATTATTTTTGTAGAAACTAACAGAATACTTTTCTTTGTGAACCAAAGAAGTGGAATGGATGGTTGGAAGGTGGAAAATATCCTCCACCATGATTGGGGAGTAACCATCATAATTAAGGGAGGTTAGGATTAAAACAGTACAATTGCCTAGAATAAGAAGTATTAGATATCTTACTAAAATCGTTTCCTTAATAACCTGTCACCTAAAAAGAAAAAGACTGCAAACAAGCTAATGATTAGGGGAAAAAAAAAAATAATGCGGAGCAAGTCCAGTCTGGCTTTGTTTATTTCCCTGTATGTTTTTGTCACTGCTATAATCCTGACACATGAAATAGATTCCCTTGAGCAGGAGAGGAATTAATAAACATCAGTAATAATATGTAAAATGTCCACACACAAACTCCTACTACAACACTACTAAAAATCCCTGGGCTAGCAAGCCAGCTTTGAACATGTTTGAAAGCTCTCAGTAAATTTCCTTGAGTCAGTCTATAGACGGAGAAGGAAATGGCAACCCACTCCAGTGTTCTTGCCTGGAGAATCCCAGGGACGGGGGAGCCTGGTGGGCTTCCGTCTATGGGGTCACACAGAGTCGGACACGACTGAAGTGACTTAGCAGCAGCAGCAGCAGCAGTCTATAGACATAATATGTGTAATCCGTGTGTGCTCAGTTATGGCCAACTCTCTGTGATCCCCATGGTGGACTACAAATGAAGCCAAAAATAGAAATGAAATACTACAAGTACAGTCATCTCTTCTTGGTATCTGTGGGGGATTGGTTTCAGACACCCTCCCTCCTCCCCAGCTCCTGGATACCAAAACCCAAGGATGCTAGTCTCTTACATAGAATGGTAGAATATTTGCACATAACCTACACACATCCTCCTTTATACAGTTGACCCTGGAACAATATGGGTTGGAACTGCGTGGCTCCACTTACATAGGAATCCAAGGCTGGTTGGATCCATGGATATAAGGAACTAGGAAAATGGAGGAACCACAGCGGAAGGCCAAGTATAAGTTATACTGAGAGTTTTGACTGCACAGAGGGTTAGCACCCTAACACTGGTGTGGTTCAAAGATCACCCCTAGATTAGCTGTTACACTTAATACAATGTAAATGCTAAGCAAACAGTTGCTGGAATGGGGCAAATTCAAGTTTCACTTTTTTTAAGTCTCTGAAGGTTTTTTTTTTCTTCTTTTCTGAGTACTTTCCACCTGAGGTTGGTTGAATCCATGGATTTGGAACCCATAGATGTGGAAGGCTAACTTTACACTGCTTCTCCTTCTAGGTACCAATAAGAAGCCCCTCCACTAGAGGGTGTCCTAGGAAGTGCCAGAGAAGAACACATGTCAACCACCAAATCCACACAGGTGTCCCCATCACGCAGAGAAGAGAACGCCAGAGATTTCAGAGGAGGTTGATCATAAACATCGCATGTTTACTTAACCTACTAAATATAGCTTTGAAGTTAGAAAGCCTACAGGATAGTTAGGACTGTTACTGGGAAGATAAGGCAAACACATAATATACTGCATTATATTGCTAGCTATAGCATAAGGTGCTCAATCAGGTGGTAGAGACACCAAGTGTGATAAGAGCTCCGTAAGCAGGGAAAATCCTTTGAGCTGGATGCCGAACAAAGGCTTCAGGGGCATAAACTGAATCTTCATGAAAAGAGAGAATTCCTTCAGGTAAGAATTCTGGAAGGGGCATTCCAAGAATGAGTAAAGTATGAAACTGACTGGAGGGCTGGGGAGCGGGGGAGTGGGTGCATGTGGTTAAAAAGAAAGAAGACCAGGCAGTTAGACGAGTCAGGCGAAGGCAAGAGGTTTACATAAGCGATAGGAGATAAGAGAGAGATAGGCTCTCTTAGCTTTCTGTGTGCACTTTGAGCTGGCAATTCTACCTCTACAAACGTATGAGGAAATAGTCATGGATGTGGGCAGAGTGACAAGAATTTCAGAGTTTGTGGGAAAACAGAAGCAACTGAAATGTCCAAACAGAACCACATCTACAATGAAACTTCATGCAGGCAGAACGAAACAGTGGAGATACAGTGGTTTATAATAGGGGGCACTGTCATAATACACCTCTACAAATGTAAATGGGGGAGGGGCAGACATTTTATTTTTACAGGGAAAACGACTATACGTATTAATTCATACCTAAAAACACATTCGTATAGATTAGAATATTGATATAAGGAATGCTAACAACAGTTACTTCCGAGTGGAAGGAAAAGCATCAACATATTTTTCTGCATTTTGTTGTATTGCTTGCGTTTTCTGATATGAACATGGATAATACTGGCAATCAGAAAAACAACAATGAACGATAACAATATTTAATACAAAAGAAGGACTTTCCTAATGGTCCAGTATTAAGACTTTCAACTTTCAACGCAGGGAATGTGGGTTCAAACCCTGGTCAGGGAGCCAAGATCCTACATGCCTTGGGGCCAAAAAATCAGAACATAAAGCAGAAGCAGTGTTGTAACAAAGTCAATAAAGACTTTAAAAATTGTCCACATCAAAAAACATGTGAAAAAAAATAAAAAAGAAAAAAAAATCTGGGGTTTGGGGCTGAATAGTTCACTGGATGCTTGCCTACAACATTTGCATCTTATCTAGTAGGCATGAAGTTACAAAGAAAAGGGGACTACAGGCTGAATGCCAGTACTTTTAAAGGGTCAGAAGTATAAAAGATGCTAGAAATGCTTTAAAAGTTATTAGGTTGGTGAAAAAGTAATTGCAGTTTTGCAATGTTGAAATTTGCCATTTGATAGTGGAATACATTTTTAAACGTGGTTATGTCATACCTCATTTTAATGCACATCTCTTGCTTTATGTTTTTTGCTAATGAATTATTACTTGCTGTATATTTTCTGTGTATTGTAGACCATAGAAATAATATTTGACAAAAAGCAAATTCGAGCAGTTTTCTAAACCAAATTCAAAATGGGCCATAAAGCAGCAGAGACAATTCAGAACATCAACAACACATTTGGCCCAGGAACTGCTAATGAATGTACAGTGCAGTGATGGTTTAAGAAGTTTTGCAAAGGAGACGAGAGCCTTGAAGATAAGGAGCACAGTGGCCAGCCATCACAAGTTGACAATGACCAACTGAGAGGATCATTGAAGACTGCCCTCTCACAACTACACAGGAAGTTGCCAAAGAACTCAATGTCAACCATTCTATGCTGTTTGGCATTTGAAGTAAACCGGAAAGGTAAAAAGGCTCGATAAGTGGGTGTCTCGTGGGCTGACCACAAATCAAAAAAATTGTTGTTCTGAAGTGTTGTCTTATTCTATGCAACAACAACAAACCATTTCTCAATTGGATTGTGACATGCAACAATAAGCGGATTTTATACAACTGGCAAAGACCACCTCAGTGGTATGACTGAGAAGAAGCTCCAAAGCACTTCCCAAAGCCAAATTTGCACCAAAAAAGGGGTCATGGTCACTGTTTCATGATCTGCTGCCACTCTGATCCACTACTGCTTTCTGAATTCCAACAAAGCCATGACATCTGAGAAGTATGCTCAGCAAATCAATGAGATGCACCGAAAACTACAATGTCTGCAGCCAGCATTGGTCAACATAAAGGGCCCAATTCTTCTCCACAACAATACCCAAACACACATCACACAACCAATGCTTCCAAAGTTGAACAAATTGGTCTACAAAGTTCTGCCTCATCTACCATATTCACCTGACCTCTTCCCAACTGAAGTATCCTGACAACTTTTTGCAGGGAAAATGTTTCCATAACCTGCAGGAGACAGAGAACACTTTCCAAGAGTCTGTTGAATCCTGAAGCACGGATTTTTATGCTATAGGAGTAAACAAACTTATTTCTCATTGGCCAACATGTGTTGATTGTAATGGTTCCTATTTTGATTAATAAAGATGCGTTTGAGTCTAGTTATAATGATTTAAAATTCAGACTGAAACCATAATTACTTCAGCACCAATCTAATAAAAAGCAAGTGGAAAGGTCCAAAGAAAAAGAATTCAAGGCCAGGCACATCTCTGGGATTTTAGGGTGAAACAAAGAGAGGTTGCTGAAATCCAGCACACTAGCTGAAAACACACAGGGCAAGGCAACTAGGAAAACCCCAAATCCACAGCACTGTTTTCTCGACCCCCACTGTGCGTAAAGCATTTTGTAAAGCCTCTGAAAACCCACTATTACTCCAATCTGTCCTAAATAAATATATTCATTAAAATGGGGTAAAAGCTCAAACCTCAAATTTTCTCAGAAGTGACCTGTACAAACTACAGACTTAAACACACGATGTTAGAGGAGAGAAGAGGAGTGGGTCTTTGACAGGAAAATTACTGTTTTGCAATAAAACCTCACATTTAAAGTACCTGAAAAGACAAATGAGCAGTTGGGAAGAATCAGCATCAATACTAAAGAGAATTAAGCCTAAATGTCCAAATCAAATACCTGTTCACAAAGCCCTCAAGAATAGCTACATCAATTCACATGTTGGATGTATATACGATTGGATTCCATGGTGATGCTATCATGGTAACAGCTATAAGATGGCCTATAATCATGTAGTGGCTAAAGAAATGAGAGGTGGAATGCAAACTAAAGTATTTTAGAGTTACAATAAAAGAAAAGCACATTGCACTTCCAGCTCAAGGGGAATGTTGAATCAAACTTCATTTTTAAAGCACATTTGAGGCACAGTGTTGCACTGTTCAAGGGTGTTTAACAGACCACGTGGACCAGTCAGTTTGTTCTTCACAGTAGGCTCCTATCACCAGATGCAGATAAAAGTATTGCTCCAAGTAGGCCAGTCTGTCTATAATACCAGATATTTATGAGTTTGCAAGAAGCCAAGGCTGCCTAAAAGATTTTCCAAAAGACCCCGGGTATGCAATCAGAAACTAAAGGTGGTATATATATATATAGCAAGGGACTCAGACCACAGCTGAATTCCTTTCATCTTTGGTAATCTTCCTATCAGATGGTGACTAGCACAGATATTTCACTGTGAAATTCACATTTCTATTAATGAGACTGAAACAAAAGTATGGGTTGGTTGCCTTCTCCATCATAGTCTTTTTTTATCATAGATATGGCCATACACCAGAAAACAGAAAATGAAAAAAAAAAAAAGGCAAGAACAGCTAGAGTCCAGAAGGATGATAATGAACTAAACTAACACATATGATAATTTAGGGAAGACATGCTGGTCTTTTATCTTATTTGATCAGAACAGCTTAAACAAAGCTGGACTCCAAGCTGGTATTCAACTGTGGCTCTTTATTGAGGCAAATACACTACAAACCTACCCTAAATGCTACAATATTTAACTATAGGAATTACAGAAGCTTGAAAGGCAAGTCAGTGATACAGAGCCACAAAACCTTCTGCCATATTAGCTGATGATGGTGCTCATTAGATAATAGTTTACATTTAACACTACTGATTTTTTTTAAAAAAGATAACTAAACTTCAGGAGGTATAGGGGTTCAATAACATCTTTTCCCTCCTTTTTGCCCTGAGGAGTAAAAAGTCAAGGCCATACGGCTTTAGGGAAGATATTCTAATAGTTTTGCCTGTGTCAGTCCTATCCAGAGAGTGCCAAGCCTGACGGATGTGCCATGGCTTTCTTCCTCTGGAAGCCCAGGGTTCTTAGCAGAGATGAACTTGCAAAATGTAAATGGGTAAGACGGTATAAAAGAACAATCAGAGTATGTCCTGGTGAGTAATCAGGATGGGGAAGGATTCTGAAACCATATCCTGGTGAAAAATTGGAAAAAAAAAAAAGGGGGGGGGATTATTTGGCTAAATAAAGAGAGGATTGAGGATGATATCAAGGAAAGGGGGAGGAAATATCAAGTGTACCAATGGCCAGCCTGACAATATTATGAAGAGCTCCTAAAAAGCATGAGTTTCTTACTTTGTTCAACTATTGCATCCAAGAGGTAACCTGAATACTAAAAATAGCCCTTAAGTTCCAATTTCACTTTCTACTTCTGCCCCAACATCTCGAACTCTAACGTTTAGAACAAAGTCTTAAATTCTATAAACTTCTCTTCAGTTGACTATCCACCTTAAATCCATTATCAAAAGATATGAATCTGGTGTTCCAGAAAGCATTCATCACTCTAGGTAACACTAAGAGATCTGAAAGTCAATAAAAATTCCAAATGGAAGGAACTTGAAATGAGCCTTCAGGAGGGATGGCAGTATGAATATCTAGACAGCAATATCAAGGACCAGCTGTCGACTGGCTCACACACAGATTTCACAGACTTCCCTTCCAGCAGATCTAGCCAAGATGGCTGAGTAAAGACAACATACATCATTGTTATTTATTCAAGACACTTTTTATATGTTCATTTTACCATTATTTCAGGACAGTGTTCAACTCTTTGATTACATGACGAAGCTGAATTTTAACTTTGAAAGGAATGGAATAAACTCCCATCTATGTTCCCAGGTCCTTAGAAAATAGCTTGTCACCACATTGTTCTAAAGCTCTGAATGTCTCGGGGACAGACTCTTGGAAGTGTGAACTTGCTCCTATCAGAGGTTCTTTGGGCTGTCATTTGACAATGAAATGAAGCAACCTTTTGAAGAAAGAGCCATGTTGGCACGTGGATAGCATGCCTCTCCCGTGTTCGTTGTGCTAGAATTAGATTGTTTAAAGAATGCATGGTTCACACAACAATATTGTTGGAGGAGCCTGTGACAAAATCCTTTGGAAATTATCTTTACAAATTTTTGATAAGCTTCAAGTGTAATTGATTTCTATTTTGAACTCAAGGACACTGTAAAGGCTAATTTGTTTCAGTGAAGAGGCCTTCTTGAGGGATTTCTCATGATATCCACAAACAGCATAATTCAACAATATATCATCCAAGAAATTTCCCAAGTTTCTATCTTAAGAAAAAAAATAGTTTGGTAGCTCAGCAATGAACGTTAAAACATAAACAACAAATACCCTCAGAAGACTGTTAACATACAAACAAAATTTACATCTAGGAAGGAAGTAAGGATAAAAGAAAAGGATCGTCTTAGTAAGAATCATGTCTTCAATCCTAAGAAGTTCATTAGATGTCTCCGGTGAAAAATACTTACTATGACAAACTGTCAGCACCTTAGCATGCTTCTTATTAGAGACATTTATACTGTTTTCTGCAACACAAAGCAAGAATCCTTCCCATAGCCACATCCCGGGAAGCAGCTTGACATATCAAACTCACAGTTAAGTTGAAACAACCGTTTGAAATAAAAAGCCTCCAGAAATTCCAAGCAAAGACTACAGTCAATTTCTAACTAAAAGTACTAGAGAAGATGCCACACATCACTGGCCACTGTGGCCCAGCTTATTTAGACAGAATTTAAGAGGAAAAGTGTTATATAAAATATAAGTACATGTTTTTACATAAACATAAAAATATATATATTTGTATTCTTTCTCAATATAGATGTAGTAAATATAATATATACAAAGTGCGTGTGTAGATATAAAGTATATATAAGTAAAAGCAAGAACCTAAAGGATTTTAATAACAATCTTCTATCGAGGCAGATGGTGAGAGTGTAAACCCTGCCCCAAACCATCAGAACATGAGTTAGGGATGTTCTTAAGAGACAAATTAGCTAATATCATACCGCTTAGCTCCACTTTGATATAGAACCTCCTTCTCATAATAATAATATGATGACAAAACCATCTCAGACTTCAGCTTCACAAATGCTTCCATAGATACTTTTTTCTCCGTCTCTCTTCCCAAAAAACAAAGCACACACTATTACCCATTTCACACATGAGGGACCTGAAGGTGTAAACACACAGTGACTGGTGCCCTGAGTGATGTCTCCAGGGCAGGAAAAGCCAAGATTCTCCTGACCACCAAACCATGGCTCCTTGACTACCACCACGCTGTCTATTCCCCAAGGTACAGTAAAAGTCCCAACAAGAGAAGAGACAGGGGAAGGCACTCTTTCTCAATTTGATGGGACTTTAGAAACAGAAATTGAACTGAAGGAACCCCCATCATTAAATTCAGCCATACCCACACCCACATCTTTTGGTCTCTTTTCTCAATTTCAGCTCAGATTCCCCTATCTTTTCTTTCTTTTTCTAGAGACACATTTGGAGATGAAACCATTCATAGCTGCCCATTCACAGACAATTTGTGGCAGCATAATTGACAATGAGTCTGCTGCAAAAAAAAAAGAAAATGCTGCTTTAATAACCTTGGCCTAAAATACATTCTGTTGTATGCCTCAAAGGGTTTCAATAAAAAGTCAACCTGTAGAGACATATTTTCTTGGCTTAAACAACAATCCAAAGCATATAAATGTAGTCCAACTATAATGACATATTTATAGGCCAATAAAGCTTACACTGCAGCTTTCATACTTCACTTAAAGGAACTCTGTAAGAAGCAGTGTTATATAAAATAATTTGATTTTTTTTTCAAACTTTAGCCCAAGGAATAAAAAAAATGCAAGTATGCTATGTTTAACTGATAGTGTTTATATTCCTTAGTTGCTAAAAGTTTCGTAAAATGAAATAATTCTTCATTTGACTAGTTCCAACTGCCATACCAAATATGGGTATCAGGTCCACTTTATTACAAACGCTAAGTACTGTAATTCTAAAGACAAAAATAAATAACTAGAGGCTTGTATAGTGAACGATTTAATCAACCCGATTCTTCTGGAAAAACAGGTTCCTGTGTTCATTATGCTTATGAATAATACATTCCTTAACCCTTCTATTTTAACATAGTTATTTTTTTCCTCCTTTTTCTATAAACTTCAGTATGAAACTGTCTGAAAGAAGGTAAAATATTTCACTGAGTAAAGTCACAATCTGAATTGGTTTCATATTGAACTTTCTTTCTTTGAAAAGGACAAAGAAGGGGGAAAGGGACGAATGTACTCGCACATCTCAGAAGTGTTTTTTTAAGATTACTACTTTCCACACTATCTAGATCTGCAGTTTTAGTCATCATTTATGATCTTAAATAGGTTTTTTTTTAAAAAAAAGCAAACATGACATGCGCAAATATTGTCCTTGAAGGGCAAGGGGATTAAAAAAATGAGAGTTGTGATTTGATGATTTGAGTCAGAGCAGTTATTGGAAGCTGCCATTTGGGGCAGAGTTTCTCTTTGTGGAGTATTAATTTGTTGGCAGAAACACATTTGTGAGAACATTCTTTTTTTTTTTTTTTTTTACTATTCAGAGAGACAGGAAGTGACAAACTGGGATTAAAGGGAACTGATTCTAACTAAACATTGAACAAGAAGAGTTCTTTAATTAGCTTTTATATGGTAAAATCCCTTCTTTAAGAGTCAGCCAAATTATTTTGTTATTATTGATATTTTAACATGGCAAAATAATTCAGTCAGAAAAATAACCTATTGGAGTTTTACTTTATCCACAGAAAGGTGAGATCAGTCTATTCTTTCCTTACTTCTACTAGAAAAAAAGAGGGAGGGGGTCTTAAGTAATCTCAGAGTTCATCTTCTTTCTCTGGTAAGAACAATGAGGAGCTGGAAGGGTTCTACAGAAGGAAAAACCTAATAAGTGTGTGAACTTCCATCAACAATGTGGTATTGGAAGTGGTTTCAGTGTGGCCAAGAGAAAGGGAGATAAGAAAACCACTGTGTAGAAAGAAAAGTGCAGACAACAAATATTTTGATGTTGCAGACAGAAAAAGTAAGAGGTTGAAGAGAAAGTTGTTGGGACAGGAATGCACACAGCAAAGGACACCCCCAAACTCCCCAGTATAAATCCTCACAATGTAAACTAGGAACCCTTAGATCAAGCAGATAATGGAAACTCATTACATTAAGGAAAGTTTTTGTTTCTCTTTCCACATTATTACAACACAGTGTGCATTCCAATTACAAAAGCTATTTGTCTCAAATTCCCCACAGTTCATACCAACTAAGAATTTCAAGGCCCCAAATTCTATCCTTAAAGAGGTATTTTACATTAAAAAAAGAGAGAGGAAAAATACACAGTGTTCCTTATTCTTCACAGAGCTCTCCCAGTCAAATCTCCTGTTGCTTATTTTCCCTTCCTCTGCACTAATCATAGAGCTGTTTCCCAAATGAGACCACCCCCCCCCAAAAAAAAAAAACCAGTCATCTAGAGATCCTTTTATCAGGTCACATTCCTTGGCCTTGCCTCAATCTTACTGAATGAAGAATCTGGGAAAACTGGCCTCAGTAATCAGTATTATTATTTAAAAATTTCTCTAAGTGAGTCTAACAAACAACAAGATTTAAAAACCACTAAGTACTTTGAATATGCACTACAAACCAATTTCTTCTGGAATCAATTATTAAAAAGTTACATTATGGACATTTTTAGAATTCAGGAAGATCAAAACCTCTAAATATCTTGATGAAATTAAGAAGTTGGGTTTCTTTTCATTCATTAATAAACTATCAATTTTAAATACAAAAACAGCTCTGCTATAAATACTCTTGTTTATATGCATGACATCAAGCCTAACCATCTACACATCCTTTTGTCGTCCCCCATGGGTTTCCTGTTTAGTTTTTTATTAGTAACAGTATATTTCATAACTTAAAAAAAAACAAACAAACAAAAGGAAGGTTTTAATGTTAAGAAAAACATGACAATAGCAATACAGCTTAGATCATATATTAGGCAAGTAACACAACAGCTGTATTATTCAGCATTACCACATGTCAGAAGGCTAGTCACATGTGTTCACAAAATTGGCCTTGTAACAGCCTATATAAGAAAATCAGTAAAAAAAAAAAGGAAAGAAAGAAAAGAAAGAAACTCGTTCATTTTAAAATAAAAACCACTAGATTAATAATTTTCTCTAAATGTGCACATGACACCAGGCCCTATGACCAAAATATTATTGTCTGACATTTAACAAAAGATGCCAAGAAACTGTTGATTATTAAACTCAAACTGCAAGAAAGTATTAATGCTATTCCCCAAATACAGCACAGCTCATCACAAACCAGAATCACACAAAAGACAAGTCAGTTACGGGCGTTATTCAGTCTCATTATGCCAATTAAAATAGTCTAAGTTTGTTGTAGTAGTTAAAATCTAGGTTAAAAGAAAAAACAGGAAGTTGTCACATTAACGCATAAAATAGGACTATGAAAATCAGCATTGTGCTAGAATGAAAGAAAAAGATGCCTTAATATGTTAAAAGTGAAGTTCCTCTTTGCCTAAAGAGGAAATAACTGGTCTAAATCAGAGGTCAACAACATTGGTCTTGAACAACGCTAGGAAAGTAAGTCAGTGAATGCCACCTGGAAGACACAAAAGAGAAAAAAACAGGAAAGGACACAAAAAATTCATTGGAGAAAACAGTGTTAAGAAAAAGCAACAGAATTAATTATAGAGCTCATCAATATACACCTATCACTGGGTGTTACATCTCCCAGTGACCCTGAAAAGTCTCCACATTTTCCAGGCTTGGAGGTTAACTTGTCCAAGTCCACACAGCTAAGTAAGCAAGAGAGTCAAGATTCAAACACTAAACAGAATAATGACTCTAAACTCCAAATTCTCCTTTAAAGTTGTAATGGAATAAAGGGAAGGAAGGAAAGAAAAAACCATATAGTTGATGGCGAGCACTGAATACTAAAAACTCTTGGGGGACCTAGGCCAGGAGTTGCCAACCAGCGGTTCCCCTGCTCTGACGTTGCTCCCTTGAGCCACATTAAGTAATTCATCTGTCTTCCTCATTTTGCTTTCCTGACACAGTCCTAATAAATGTCATATTATCTATGCAGAACAAATATTTAAACTCTCCATTCAATTTTAGGTGCCTCAATTAAGACTTACGCCTTGACAGCAATTGAAAGTGAAAGTGAAAGTCGCTCAGTTGTGTCCAACTCTTCAGGACCCCATGGACTGTATAGTCCCTGGAATTCTCCAGGCCAGAATACTGGACTGGGTAGCATTTCCCTTCTCCAGGGGATCTTCCCAACCCAGGGGTCAAACCCAGGTCTCCTGCATTGCAGGCACATTCTTTACGAGCTGAGCCACAAGGGAAGCCCAAGAACACTGGAGAGGGTAGCCTATCCCTTCTTCAGTGGATCTTCCTGACCCAGGAATCGAACCGCAGTCTCCTGCATTGCAGATGGATTCTTTACCAACGAGCTATGAGTGAAGCTACTGGAAGCTGCTAAATGCCACGTGTTATATCATCCATTTTCTAGCACAGGGCTCCACACATAGAAGGTCTTGTGACCCAACAGGTAAGATCCATTTCTTATACAACCACTCATCTATCCATTCATATTCCCAGGTCCCTTTGAGATTAAGGAAATTACATACATATATATATATGTACACATACACACAGATATGAATGACAGTGTTTCCAGAAAAACCTACAATAAAAGAAGTGGTTAGTCCATATGCCCACATTAGATTTAGAAGTACAAACGTTAATTACCAAGGTCAGCCTTTTCCTTGAGAACATCTTTGAAGTTGAGCCCACTGTTCAAGGTTGACTGCCGGTACTTCAGCAGAGCTTCCTTCTGTCCATTCCTTCCCAGGGACTCCGTTTTCACTGACCCAGCTTGGAGACCACATCTCCACTTGGAGAAATCAGAATGTACCCACTTGACCAGGTCTTCAAGCTTCACAATCACCTTTTCGGAAACAGCAATGACTTCATCCTACAAGAGGTAGTTGGGAGAGAACAACAGTATTGGTGGTTCTGAAGTAAATAATACATTTTTCAATAAAGCCCATCTGAAATACCATTTGAGTGATTTAATCTAATGCGAGCAGACAATGTGCGGTTTTTTTTTGGTGACAGGGGACCTTCAATAACTCACTTCATTTCAAAGGTTTTTCACTGCTTGTTGTCTAGCTGAGGAATAATTTATAGGATTTTTTGTTTTGTGCTTAGAAAATGTCCAAAAATTGGGCAGTAATTCTAATAGCCATTTTTAATGCCAGTTGCCAAAGCTCAGTCTCCCTTTTTGACCACTTGGGTGAAAGCTAATTTTTAGGTGCCATTAATTACAAAAGTAAAAAGCAAGTAGATGACTAATGGTTAGCCTGTCTCTATATAAATGGTCTAAGTAAATCTGGGATTCTTGGAACTCTGACTCACCCCCAAATTCCTATGTTTATGGTACATTTTCCCTTGGCTTATACACAAATATTGAATTTAACTTTTGTCCTAAAATTAAATAAAACTGTGATGTAATCCCCAAAGAAATACTTCATAAATGTTATGTGCTTCCCACTGAAAGAAACTTACACATTCTCATGTTTCTTAAAAACTTTGTAAGTTGAGAAATGAACTGATTTTTTCTCTTAATACATATGGGGTAAGAGGCTAGAGGGTGGGTGAGGAGAAAGCCTTTGAATCTAAGAAAAGTAGTTGAAACTTAAGTTTCTCCTATGGATCATAAATTTGAATTTTAAGCATCTCTAATTGCTTCCAGGAAACAACCAACTTTTCTGACTCAGAATTAATCCAACAAGATATTTAATAGAGATCCATCCATGGAGCAAAGGAGGGCCTCTCTTTCCTGAAGATTCTTTGGGAAAGGCTTAAGAAGATCATCTCACTAGGTTTAAAGTTAGATTATATTTGAAGCATTTGACATTTCAACTTGAACTGACTTCTTTCATTTCTTTTACTTCACGTTTCTGAAGAAAGCTGAGCTGTGAAAACCCCTAAGCTTACAAAATCTTAGAAATATTTTTTGACAAACAACAACAGGAAGATGTCTCTGAGCTATTAAACAAAGGGAATTCACAAGTGATTTTGGCTAATTTTTCTATAAAACATGACTCTTTCCTTCTTCTCTCCCACCTACACACACACACACACACTGTACACACTACTCCAAAGCAAACAAAAGAGGGTTTATTAAGATAAGCTTCATACGGTAAAAAGCCCTGGATTTGAAAACATTTAGTCTTTTTAAAATGTTTTAAGGTAGGATCTAAAATTTCACTTTTCCTCATCCAGTTCCAAGCTGCCTCTGAGCAGAGTTTGTTAGGTAGCAGCAAAATAACAAATCTCGATCAAAAATGAAAAGTAAAACTTTTATAATGGAATCCTTTCCCTTACCATGATTAAATATGAACTTCCACTAAATGGGAGACAAAGTGGGAACTATTTTTATCTTTTGCTCAAGAAAAAAAAAGTCAATACTTTATAAACAATGGGGCATATTACAAAGTACAATTTCAATGGATGACTTCACTCAGACTCACTACACCATCCTCTTGAAATAAAAGATCTGTAGTTGTCACGCATTTTATAGCTATTACATGGTGATTATTAAATGCCAGAATAAAAATTCAGGCTGGGTATTGTTTCAAAGCATATGGGAACAGCTTCTGGAAAGGGCAAACCAGAAATCAAGTTTAGAATATACTGGAAAATAATTATCATGGTATATAAGTCTAAACATTAGCAAAAATGGAATTTGGCAACAATTTTACCAAATATGGTTCCCTAGAAGAGACAAGTCTGGAGATGAGTGTTATTTTCAAATAGCTCTAACTATGATCAAATGATTATCATTTCAATTACCAGTTGCTTCAGATCTTTTCCAAGAAATGGCATGACTAGCTCTGGCTGGCTTCCAACACCCGCCAAACAAATCGTTTATTAACCAAGAGAAAATACAATCCTTATGATGTCATTGATGAATAAACCCATCTCTCAAGATCCAGTCTATAGATTTAGTCCTCCTTCCTTTCTCCCTGAAACAGACTTTCTGAGTACTATGTATATACACAATACATAAAAACAAATGCAGGAATTCAAATAAACACATATTAGCCGTAAACCCAAGTTTGGATTAATTGTGAAACCACCAGTATGTCTCACTGTGGATTCAGAGAAACTAGCCCTACAACATTGTCAAATGCCAGGATTTAGAAGGAAATCTGATAAGCGGAGCAGGGGGAAGAAACTAAACAACCCAAAAGAGCAAAATAGCCAACATATATATAGAAAATGTCTCAGGAAACATTACTTTGTATACACAATGGCATAAATCACATGTTCGTATTTACTATTCTGAGCCAGTGCTGACTAAAGTTCCTAATACCATTCTTGGGCAAGTCTCTATGTCTAAGAAAAGAATTTCAATAAGCTCATCTAATGATCACATTAGCTCTCTGCAAATCAAAAATCAGCACTAGGTAAGTATTGCTGACTTACTCTCAAACAACACAACAGGAACATAAAGAAATACACTATTATTCTATTAACGCACCTTAGCTCTTTTAACCCGGAGCCGAATCAATATTTATACAGACTGAGTTGGGACACTTTCTAAGTTCATATCCCCTTTCATCATTGTTTTAAGCTGCCTATTTCTGTCATTTGGATTTTGTTTCTCCAACTGTGTAGTAACAGCACACTCAATCACAGATTCCTCTAAGTCAAAGGAGATCATCTGGTCATATATCAGCCAGCTCAAGTGTGTGGCTGGCCTCTCCAAGAGTTGTACAAATTGAGAAATTTTACACAAAGTCTCCAGACTTATAACTCCTTTTATAAAATAAAATAGTGCTATCTGAAAAAAAAAAAAAAACCACCAGAAAACCCCTCTCAAATCAGAAAAGTTGAAACTGAGTAAGGGTTGCTTTGTTAAATGGAAGGCAAGCCCTCTAGTTTGCCACTGACCCCACCATTCCCTGTCACCTTACATTCAGCCCACCATTCCCGTACCTGCCTGGGCCCTTGGACAGGCACCCATCATTTAAACTCCCATGCCCTAATTTATCCCGCCTCCTTCACTTCAATGATGAGGACAGTAAGACTCAGTGACGTGTCCTACTGCCAACTTCAGGTGGAAGTTGGACAAGAATCCAAGTTTCCTCTCTGCCAACACAGCATTCATCCTGGACTCTGGAGCCAGACTGCCTGGGTTCAAATCCCAGCCCCGTAATTTACTCCCTGTGGAACACTGGGCAACTTTAACTTTCTTGTGCTTCCATTTTTCAAACACACATTTTTTTTTTTAAAGTTTAGTAATACTGTCTATCTCTGATGGTGATGGTGTGGATTAAATTTGTTAACATAAATGAAGTGGCATGTCACGTCATTGTCCTTGTTTCTCTGTATTAGTGTTTTCCAAAGAGTACCACACAGAGATGAGTTTAGATGGTTCACAGATAGGTCTTTTAAAATTCAATAAAACTTACTCACTGCGTATTTATTCTTGTAATAACTTTCCACTTATGGGGAAGTGGTACTGGCTTCCCATTTATAGGAGATATAGAAAGTTTCTTTTTTAAAAATGTGTTATTTTGAACAAAAGCATTAAATAAACATAGGAGATATGGGTATGGCAAAAAAAAAAAAAAGTCTTGATGCTATGAAAATAAAATTTGGAATGGTACATTATATATCAGTGGTTCTCAAAGTATGGTCCAGGAGCCCTGGGGAATCCCCAAGACTATTTCAGGTGGTCTATAGAGTCAAAACAATGATCATAATAATACTAAGAAATTATTTGCTTTTTTCACTCTTATTCCCTTTCAAGTGTCTAGTGGGGTTTTCCAGTGACTATATGACAGATGGTACGGCAAAAGAGTGAATACAGAAGGAGATATGAGAATACAGCTGTCTCTGTTAAGCTCAATGGTAAAGAAATTTACAAAAATGTAAAACAATGCCACTGTTTATACTAATTTTTTTGTTTTTGAAAATATGGTTAATTTTCATAAAAATGTGTTACATTTACATAATGGGTTTATATTGCCATTTTCATTTTATTTTTAAAATTAACTTACAGTAAAACTTCCTTTTTTGGTGTACAGTTCTTTGTACACATGGCAACTACTGATCTTGCTTGGTATGGTTTTCTCTTCTGCAAAATGTCATATAAATTAAATCATACAGTGTGAAATCTTTTAAGACTGCTTATATTTCACTCAGCATAATGCCTTTGAGAGCCACCAGGCTGCTGCCTGTATCAACAGCTTGTTCCTTTTTTTCTGCTGAATAGTACCCCATGGTATGGATGTGTTCTGTTGAGGAACACTGGGTTGTTTCCAACTTTGGTGATTACAAATAGAGTTGCTATAAATATTCATGTACAAGTTTTCGTGTGAACATGCATTTTCAGTTCTCTTGAATAAATACCGAGGAGAGGGACTGTTGAGTCATATAGTAAGTATATATTTCAATTTGCAGAAGCTGCCCAACTGTTTTCCAGAGTGGCTGTACCATTTTGCATTCCCACAATGTATGAGAGTTCCAGTTGTCCCCTGCCCTTACCAGCACTTGATACCACTACTGTTAATTAACTGATTATTTCCATTTTAATATGTATGTAGAGGTCTCTCATCATGTTTTCAATTTTCATTTCCCTAATGGCTGATGATGTTGAACATCTTTTCAGGTGCTAATTTGCCATCCGTATATCCTTTCTGGTGAAGTGTGTATTTAAGTCTTTTGCCCATTTTTAAACATTGGGTTGTTTATTTTCATATTGTTGAGTTTTGAGAGTTCTTGTACCCTCGTGATACGTCTTTTATTAGACATAGGGTTTGAAAATATTTTCTCCCATTCTGTAGCTTGTCTTTTCATTCTTTATCAGTGTGTTTAACAAAAGTTTTATACTTTGATCAAGTCCAATTGATCATTTTTTAATTTTATGGGTTGTAATTTTACTTTTATACCTATTAATTCTTTGCCTGATTTTTGGTCATGAAGAATTTCTCCTTTGTCGTCTTCCCAAAGTTTTATAGTTTTACATTTACAAATATAATCCATTTTAATTTTTTGTAAAGTATGAGTCAGCTTGACAATCAGTTTTTGCATATAAATGTCACATTACTTTTATTTTTAAATAAATTGAGCATTTAAAATTATTTTAAATTTTAATTTCTAATACCAGTAGATATAATCCACACAAACCAAAGCACCTCTGTGGTCCTAAATAATCTGAGCATAAATGGTCTTAAGTTTAAAAACTTTCAAAACCACTATATCATTAACCAAGACTATTCTTAACTTTTATACACAATGGAATATTACTCAGCTATTAAAAAGAATGCATTTTAGTCAGTTCTAATACGGTGGATGAAACTGGAGCCTATTATACAGAGTGAAGTAAGTCAAAAAGAAAAACACCAATAAGGTATATTAACAAATATATATGGAATTTAGAAAGATGGTAATGACGACCCTGTATGCAAGACAGCAAAAGAGACAGAGATACAAAGAACAGACTTTTGGACTCTGTGGGAGAAGGTGAGGGTGGGATGATTTGAGAGAAGAGCATTGAAACATATACTACCATATGTGAAATAGATGATCAGTCCAAGTTTGATGCATGAAGCAGGGCACTCAAAGCTGGTGCACTGGGACAACCCTGAGGGATGGGATGGGGAGGGAGGTGGGAGGGGGGTTCGGGACAGTGGGACACAAGTACACCCATGGCTGATTCATGTCAATGTATGGCAAAACCACAATATTGTAAAGTAATTAGCCTCCAATTAAAATAAATTAATTTTAAAAATAACTATTTAATAATAACTGTAGCTGTGTCTTGAAACTCTCCCTCTTGTTAATAACTGTGAAGAATCTGAGATTTTATTCTACTTCAAACTTATAATCCGTCAGTTTCATGTATGCTTATAGAAGATAGACTGTAAGCAGAGACAAAGGATGGTTTACAGTTCATAGCAATAGCTGCAATCAAAGTATCACCATCTGTGTTGGATGTTTGATACCCAGCTCCCAAAAGGAGATTCAGAGAGGCCTAGATGAGACATATACATAAGAGTGGGGTGCATTTCAGGAGAGGAACCCCAAGCATAGGGAACCCAAATCTTTTAACACTGAGCAATAAGTATGTCTGCCCTTTGTTTTGGAGGGAGACACAAGCTCCATCTTCCAGGGCTCTTCACGACATAAACTTCCTTGAAAAGATAGCTGGAACAAAGGCAGTCAGTAGTTCTGCTCACAAGATGTGCAGATACTCAATGGACCCATGAAGAACACCTACCCAACAACTATTCAATTTCTCTCCTTCCTCATTCTATTTCCCTACAGGGAAAATGTAGGAAAGCATATATCCTTAGGTTCCTTCTGGGTCCAGTCTTCTTTCTCTGCATATCACTCCCTGAAGAAATCATTCTCCATGGAGATTCCAACGTTAATCTCTAAGCCCATGACTACATTCAATAGATTGGTTCCAACTAGTTGGTTTAAACCTTCATCCAGACTCCAGTCCTTTGTTCAGTCCTCAGTATATAGATGTCTCAAGAGTCAACTCCAGTTCAGTGGAACTGCACCACCCATTTGGCTTATATGTAAGAAAAGAGCTTAGCTGACACAAGAATTTAATATTCCCCACTGTGGTTAACTTTTTGCCTGTATCTATTCTTCCTTTCTTCTTTAATAAGAGATTGCTAATTTGCTGGGCACAGAATAAAGACATCATTCCCCTGCTTCCCTTACAGCCAGATGCAGCCACCTGACCAAGTTTGGACCAATCGGATGTGAGTATCAGTAATGTGTACAACTTCCGGATCAGGCCCTCAACGGGGATGAATATGCCTTTGGATCATACAAAAGGAAGCAAATCTCTGAGGAGAAAAAAGATAGAGGCAGTCAAGTCTCAGAGATTTCATGGAGCAGAGTTACCACATTAACCCTGAACCACTTACCCACGGGCTGTGACGTAAGAGATTTTGAACTCCCAGGTTATTTAAAAAACTTTAATTCTGGGCCTCTGTTAGCACAACTAAGCCTATATATATATATTTATATATTTTACTATCATTCCTCAGGAGAGAAGATGTGAACAGAACCTTCCCTATAGCACCACGTGGTCCCCAATAACAGACCTTCGCTGAGGAAAGCCATATTCAGCTATGTTAACAGAGCCCAAAGGACAATAAACACATTAGTGTATTATGTGGGGGTTGGCAGGGAGGAGAAGGGTTAAATGAGAATAGGAAAACATGGCTTATTCACCCTAATCATCCTCAAACATCCTGTGTTTTTAAAATGTTCTTTGTAGAGCAATTGAAATGTGATAAATGTCAGGAACACAAAACACATTAATAGGTGATGTTAGCTAAAAAAAAATTGTGAAACCAAAATAACAGTCTACTTGGTTCCACAAGAGTGGGTAATTTGAAAAAAAAATTTAATATAGACCATTTTAAAGTCTTTATTGAATGTTACAGAATTGCTTCTATTTTACGTTTGGGGTTTTTTTGGCCTTGAGCATGTGGGATCTTAACTCCCCACACAAGGGATCAAACCGGCACCCCCCCTCCCCCCGCCCCGCACTGGAAGCAAAGTCCCACTGAATTGCCAGGGAAGTCCCAAGAGGGGGAGTTTTTCATCAAGACAGAAACTAAAACTGAAGACAAACTTCTAAAAGTTAGTGATGCCCTAACCACTGGAGCGGGCCTGTATGCCCATGGTGTGCACCAGCGGACTCAACCAAGGAAAAGAAAGCGCCCCACTGAGCCTGGTTACACTGGCCACTCACTCCTTTATATCCAAGCCTCCCTCAGATACCTGCCATTCAAGACCCTACCCACCTGCCCCCTCACTCTCCCTGTAACACATCTGTGTGTCCTGCTAATAGGCTAACTATGCAGAGTTAAAGGTTTCCCTCGGCAGGCACGTGGGTGTCAATCGGAGATCCAAGAATATCCAGCAAGAGAGAGTGGTGATGTGGGTCAACAATACGAAGTTTTCACTGATCAATAGTGAAATGAGAACGATGAAGACAAAGCAGTGTACATTTCAAGACACTAAATATGCTAGATTCCAAGGACTATTCTTGTATCCATCAGAATCCCAACAGGCAAAAGATGGAATATTTGAATAATGATAATCACAAAGGGACTAATAACAAAGATGTTGGTGGGTGTAAAAGAACCCTAAGACAGCGATAGTCCAGGAAAGCGGGCTCATAGCAGCTCACCTGTCACCATTCCTGGGTGAAACTGTCAAAGGTGGAGGGAAGGGTTACAGGATCAGAGCAACTTTCTACCAGTGGTTTGACTCTTTCTCAGCAGGACACCGACAGTCTGTGGGAACCTCACAGGAAAGAACAGGATAAACACCTGCCTTCACTCTCCTCCATCCCTCTCTCTTCTATAGGGAACCTTGATAGAAGCGGGGGCCCAGGACCTCTGCTAATGGGGCCACACAGGCGGGCCCTCAGGGCAGAAAGAAGGGAGCAATGCTAATCGAGAGAGGCTCCATACACACTCTTTTCTATTTAAGACTTCATATCTCTTTCTTTCATCTGGTGGTGGTTTAGAGAGGGAAAAAAGATATTATGAGGATGGCAATGGATAGTAGTAGCTGTTTTTTAATGTCCTTAACTTGACAAAATAAAATGATACCAACACTAACTTGGTCCCTGAAGTGGGAATTACCGAGCTTATTACTTGTGACATGCTAAATCGTTGTTAGGTGTCAGTATTTGATGCTGAATTGCATCATTCTCTCTCCTACAATAAACACCTTTTTAATGGCAAAGATGTTTGTTTAACTTTTACTTCTCTTGCGCTTTCTAAGGAGCCATGGACTGTGCTGGGCCCAGAGCTTACAACAAGTACTTCTGCTGATGGCCCCCACCCCTGTCTGGACGCTCCATGCTAGAACAAACTAAGAGCTGAGGAAGTACTGGCTTCTGAGTCTCTCGGACTCAGGTTCAAATGTAGCTCTACTGTGTTTAATGTTAATGTTGGGGTGTGACATTATCTTGCCCAGCTCTCATCTTAAAAAGGCAGGGTGGGGGGAGGTGAATAGGACAAAAGAACCCACCTCATAGCGTATCTAGCCTATGGGGTAATTCTAGAACAACTGTCAACACAGGCATCCTAGAAACCATGGCTATTACTATTATTACATATAACATCACTGTAAGTGAAAAGGAGTGGGGCTGGTCTTCACATGTCGCCTGCAAGTACTGTGTGCTTCCTAACTCTTAATTCTTTGTCTGGGGATGATATCCCTGTAACTCCTGATGGGTGCCTCCAAGGCAAAGACAAGCCAGAAGCGATAAAGAATGTTTGGGCTTCTAAGTTATACTCCTCAACTCTCAAGGATACAGCAGTGAAACTCTGAGGTACTTTATTTTACCCACACTAATCTATGAGTTCAACAGATATTATCTTATCTAATCCCCATAAGGACTTGCAGAAGTAGGTGTTCTCAGGCCCATTTTAGTGATGAGAAAACTGAAGTCGAACCAGAAACCAGCTTGGTAACCCTATGGTCTCTGGGAAACTGGTCTCTTTTTTTTTCCGGCTGTGCTGCACAGCATGTCCAATCTTAGTTCCCTGACCAGGGATTGAATGCATTCCCCCTGCAGTGAAAGCTGGATTCCTAACCACTGGACCACCGGGGAAGTCCCAGAAACTGGTATCTTAAGCCTTTACAGTAGTAACACTCCAACCTACTCCTATCCTGGAAAAAGTAAACCTTCCCCATCTCCCACCAATTTCCTAGGGTGGGTGGGATTTAAAGTCATTTTGCAACAGAAAGTATTTTAATTTTTATTTTGTTTTTGTCCCCAAAGTAAGACTATATGGCTTAATTTAAAATGTGAAGAATTTTCTGTTGTCTGAGGGATGAAGACATCCTCTCAAGTATGCTAAGGTTTAATGTGACTCCCTTAACATGATGAAATGGATTTGCCATGGAGGCTCCCTAGTGTATTGGGTTCCAATTTCCCAAGCCAGTCCCTTCTCTTTCAACCACTGCCCCCTCCACCACCAGATGTCTGGGTGACTTTTGTGGCTCAGTGGATTTTGGAAATTCATCCTGGCACAATTAGAGAGAGTAAGCAAACACAAGACTGCTCTGAGGAGCGATTTGTCAAATGTAATGTGACCATCCTTCATGGCTTTGCCAAAGGCATTTGAGTATCAAACAAGTAATTCAAAAACCCTAAATATTTTATGTTCCTAAATACATTTTTAATACACGCTAATCTAAAACCTGTTAGGCAGCAGCCTGCTCCCCTACCAGAAGGCCATCTCGAAAGAAAACCTCAGAAACATCCTGTCGTTAATTCCCAGTTCCATTTCTTTTCTTTTGGATTTACCATGCATTCATCGTTTTTCCTCCCTAAGATTAAAAAAAAAATTACACAGAAACAAGAAAACACATCCCAGCATTCTCTCTAAATAGGGAAGCATTTGATATGTAGAAAAGATGATGCCTTCAGTCAATGGTTGAACCAGCCTACCCTTTCTTTAGCCAAATTGATAGGGTGTTAACGTCACAGTCTATTTTTTCTTAACTACTTTCAGGCTTCCATAATAAAAACTAGCTTGGCACTCATATACTTAGCTCTGGCCATTAAAACAGAAGCAAAAGAAGATAAAGGAGCACAATTCCAGTGTTAAGTAAAGAACATTCTCTAAAATCACAAACAGTAACAACAGAACTCAGATTCAACCACCACCCAACCCAGAAATTCTAACACCCTGAGTGACTTCAACTCATTACTTTCGCATCTCCTGATCTTTTTTTCACCTAGTTTTACAGGCACATGGCACCCTGCCCAGGTACGAAGTTCAGTGGGGCCCATATTCCTTTGAGACCCTAAAAGGAAGAATAAAATTCCTTGTCCCTGTTGGTATATGAAAATCACAATGGGAGCCGTCCAAATTAGTCAAAGTTATTGGTGATCTGGCAACAGCATCTTGATATATGGCTGCCATTAATGAGAAGAGCAGTCTTCACAGACAATCATTGAAAGCCTTACGCCTATTTAGGACACTTTAATGTAGAAACCAAGTAAATCTTCCTATTTTGTGCAGCTTTTATTTAAACATAAACATATGATTTTGACATGCTCCCTCCTGTTAAACTTTTTTTTTTTGCTCTGTTCCCTCAGCACAGTTCACATTATTATCTTCACATGTACAATGGCAGTGGAATAATTTGAGACCCAGGGCTTTATTTAATAATGTAATTATCCTATATTGGATTACTTAAAAGGGGCTTTGTATTTTAAACTTCTAGTTTTTCCCATTCTGGTGATATGCTCTGACACAGTAAATGATTCAGGCTTTAGTCAAAAGCTCTAAACTCAGTTTGGAAAAATATTGAGTGTTTTTGAATAAGACAGGATTAGCATAAGAGCCAATTTGCAACCACAGTTGGTGACCTTTCTACTCCTGTTCAAAGACTGTGGTGTGGAGGCCAGCACAGAGGACAGACCACGAGCAACTACAACCGCCTTATTCCAACTCTCCGCCACCTCGGGGATGGTATATAAACCAGAGAATAAAGCCCACGTTTTCCTCAAGGTACACTTCCTGAAGGCAGGGCTATAACTTGTCTTCCATACCTCTAATATTCTATGTACTACCAGGAGGAGCTGAATGAATAAACCAATGAGTGAGCGAATGAATACCACTGGGTGTTCCGACAAAACAGCTGCAGAAGGGAATCCAGAAGGAGCCATCACAAGCTGAGCATTCACAAACTGAGCTCCGTCCAATGCTATTGTCCGGAGGAATTTTGTTTGAGTTTTTCCCCAACTCAACTCAATCTGATCCAATTAACCCGCATTCTGCTGTGTGCCAGGTATTGGGCTGAGGACCAGCCATGGACAGATAAGGATGAAGATGACACTGGTGCTGCCCAGGCCTCCTGTTTCTTGCCTAGGAAGTGAAGGTTACTTTCGTAACCTTTGCCAGAGAACCCATTCACTCTCTCACGTTCAATGTCCAGGGCATATCCTTGAGCCGCCACTCTCGGCACAGCAGGGGGCCAGGGAAGAGCAACAGTCTAGCGGGGGCAAGGGACTCAGGACACAGACAGTAAACCACAGTCCTCAGCGAAAAGTAACTTATAGAATGAGAAACTGTCATAAGTGATCTCATTCATTCAACAAATATTTATTGAGCGCTAACTATATGTCAGACGTCCCTGGGGCTCAGTGGTAAAGAATCTGCCTAATGCAGGAGACGCAGGTTCAATCTTTGGGTCAGGAAGATCCTCTGGAGAAGAAAATGGTAACCCACTCCAGCATTCTTGCCTGAGGAAGCCCATGGACAGTGGAGACTGATGGGCTACAGTCCATGGGGTCGCAAAAGGGTCGGACGTGACTTAGCACCTGAACAGCTATATGTCAGGCTTTGGGATTATCATCAGGAACGACATAAAAATCCCTACCTTCCTGGAGCCTACAGTTGTGGCGGAGGGGTACTGTTTGTGTCTGTGTTGGGGGAGAGGGATATAGGGAGTCAGATAATAAAATATGAGGCAAAAGAACTAGAAGAGGCCATAATGGGAGACAAGGGGTAGGACTGGGTATGATGTCAAAGCAATGGTCAGGGAAGGTCTCTGCTGAGACCCTGAGGAAGAGGAGGAACAGCGAGGATAAAGGGGAGAGAGGTGGGAGAGGAACGGTGGACACTGCACACAGAAGGAACGGAGGATACAAAGGCACTGGGAGGGCCGTGGTGTACTGTCAAACTCAAGGTGAAAAAAAAATGAAAAGGAAAAAACACACAACATACACACATCCTTGAGCTGATGCGTGCTTCTAAATTTAAATCCAGACTCCTTTCCTCTAAATTTCCGGCAGGTTTAGCACGGAAGCTGCTCCATAAATCAACTTCCATTATTAAAATACTGACTAGAATCTGCTTAATGTCACCCTTTTCTCAAATCTTTAATGCCTACATAGGTATGTTTTAAACACTTTATCAAAAACCAAGTTTCATCTTCCCTGAAACAGATGAGTTTTCCTATGAAAACAGCTAATTTCCGCAGAATTTAAAAGATGGAGGGCCAGCTGCTCCCTGACATATGCATGAAGTTGAAGGGTGGCTTAGAGATGCATGTCTCCTATAGATACACTTGTCAGGAACACAGACTGGGACAGCAATCCCTTTCATTTGGATGTTTAGGTCTTCTTTACATGGCTATATGCCAACCTGATTTAATGCCTCTCCTTAACTATGGCGCATGGGACGTACTTATGCTTTTACACACTTAGGAGCCTGTTTAATTATACTAGTTATAGCTCCCCATTCCCCTTCTCCCTACAGACTCATCATCACACCAGAAACAAGGCCCTTTCCAGCAAAACTCCCCTAATTCACTGGTCAAGACAGGAAGTTTAAGAAAGACTCGATATAACTTGTTGACATGGTCAAAGACTAACAAACCTTTGACAGATTAAAGCGATCGGCTATCTACTCTTAATACATACATCAGTTCAGTTCAGTTCAGTCGCTCAGTCGTGTCCGACTCTCCGTGACCCCATGAATCACAGCACGCCAGGCCTCCCTGTCCATCACCAACTCCCGGAGTACACTCAAACTCATGTCCACAGAGTCGGTGATGCCATCCAGCCATCTCATTCTTTGTCGTCCCCTTCTCCTCCCGCCCCCAACCTTTCCCAGCACCAGAGTCTTTTCCAGTGAGTCAACTCGTCTCATGAGGTGGCCAAAGTATTGCAGTTTCAGCTTTAGCATCAGTCCTTCCAATGAACACCCAGGACTGATCTCCTTTAGAATGGACTGGTTGGATCTCCTTGCAGTCCAAGTGACTCTCAAGAGTCTTCTCCAGCACCACAGTTCAAAAGCATCAATTCTTCGGCGATCAGCCTTGTTCACAGTCCAACTCTCACATCCATACATGACCACGGGAGAAACCACAGCCTTGACTAGACGGACCTTTGTTGGCAAAGTAATGTCTCTGCTTTTTAATACACTATCAAGGTTGGTCATAACTTTCCTTCCAAAGAGTAAGCGTCTTTTAATTTCATGGCTGCGATCAGCATCTGCAGTGATTTTGGAGCCCCCAAAAAATAAAGTCTGACACTGTTTCCACTGTTTTTCCATCTATTTCCCATGAAGTGATGGGACCAGATGCCATGATCTTTGTTTTCTGAATGTTGAGCTTCAAGCCAAACTTTTCACTCTCCTCTTTCACTTTCATCAAGAGGCTTTTGAGTTCCTCTTCACTTTCTGCCATAAGGGTAGTGTCATCTGCATATCTGAGGTTATTGATATTTCTCCTGGCAATCTTGATTCCAGCTTCTGCTTCTTCCAGCCCAGCGTTCCTCATGATGTACTCTGCATATAAGTTAAATAAGCAAGGTGACAATATACAGCCTTGATGTACTCCTTTTCCTATTTGGAACCAGTCTGTTGTTCCATGTACAGTTCTGACTGTTGCTTCCTGACCTGCATACAGGTTTCTCAAGAGGCAGGTCAGGTGGTCTGGTATTCCCATCTCTTTCAGAATGTTCCACAGTTTATTGTGATCCACACAGTCAAAGGCTTTGGCATAGTCAATGAAGCAGAAATAGATCATCTATAATTAAATGCCCAGAAAAGTGAGTAGGTGTTTGGAAGGAGTCACTCAAGGAAAATACATAATAACAAGAAAAGGAGGAAAAAAAGCAGAGCAAGACAGGGTAAGAAGATTATCTTCCAATCTCACCAGACTAGCTTTATGCTAAAGTGACTGGTTCCACTGACTGTAGTGGGCATCCTCTATGAGGGTGCCCAATGATCCCCACCTATCTGTATTCGTGCCCTTGTGTGATCCCCTCCCCTTGAATGTGGGCTGGACACAACATCTTACATCTAACAAATAGACCTATGGAAAAGTGATAGGATTTTAATTCTGAGATGAGGTTACAAAAGGTCTGTGGCTCCTGGTCTGCTCACATACTGTGTGGGAAGTCAGTTCCCATGTTGGAGCTGGCCTGTGGAGAAGCCTGTGAGGCATGACAAGGAACCAGGGAGGTCAAGGTCCGTGACTAATAAGGGAGAAGGACCTCAGTCCAACAGCCCAGGAACAGACAACTGAGTAAACTCAAAAGTCGATTCTAGCCCAACAGAGCTTTGAGACGAGTAAGGCCCAGCCGGGCACCTTGAATAAGAGACCCTGATTCAGACACACCTAGCTAAACTTTACCCAGACTCCTGACCTACAGAAACTGTGAAGATAATGTTTCAAGATGTGAAATTTGGAGTAAGTTGTTACACAACAATAGAGGGCCAGTATACTAGTTTTTAAACACAAGACACTTTTACACATTTTTGTGTGACAATGAAAGTCTGTGAAACAAGTTGCTAAATAACAGTTTCAACTATGTCTGGAAATTAATTTCTGCTAAGAAACTGACAAGCCAATGGAAAAAATGCTTTATGCAACTGCCTAAATCCTGGAAAAACTGCCTTCACAAGAGATATTTTCTTTTGGGTGGGTAGCCACAAAAATTTCCCAGAATACCATAGAACAATGTAGGGGCTTCCCTGGTGGCTCAGACAGTTAAGAATCCACCTGCAGTCTACGGCCATACCACCCTGAACGCGCCCGATCTCGTCTGATCTCGGAAGCTAAGCAGGGTCGGGCCTGGTTAGTACTTGGAAGGAAGAATCCACCTGCAATCCAGGAGACCGGGTTTGATCCCTGGGGCGGGCCGATCCCCTGGAGAAGCAAATGGCTACCCAATCCAGTACTCTTGCCTGGAGAATTCAATGGACAGATGAGCCTGGTGGCTGGGCTATATAGTCCATGGGGTCTCACAACTGAGGGACTGAGCACACAGAACTATATACATGTACCTGTCAGGATGGAAGGGCCAAAGTAAAATATAAACCTGTCACGTAAAGCTAACTTTATCTCTTCTAAGCAACTAGAGGAAGACGAGCCAATCCTACTCATCTCTTTATCACGCCCAAAGTACTCTGTACTAATAAATATTGGTTGAATTGAACTGAATGAGTTTGCAATCAAAAGCCTATATTTAAAAATAGAAATGGTGTGCCTTTAAGAACAATATTATATCCTCAGCTATTGCAGAAGAATCCCAAGAGTTGTCTCTCTTGTCCTCCTCTCACCTTTTCAAGGGCCTTAGCACAGGTGACCATTTAGACACTGTGCTGCGTACACATGCAACCTACAGGTCCTGCAAACACATAATCCGCTAGTCCTCATGGCCAAGATCAAGGCAAGGCTTCTCTTTGCTTTAGCCAAAGAGAAAAAGACAGAAAACAGCCTTAAAAATTAAGGTGAAAAAATATTAAGACAACTGAGGTACTTCAATATTCTGACATGCTGAAAATGTTTTCACTCCGTTGCCTTGAGGGGTCATTTAAGGAATTCTGGGGGTCAGGAGTGATTTGAACACCTGCTTGGCTGTCTACTGAATTACTGATCTAGTAACATCCAAAATGTGGAGAAATAGTACCTATAAGTATAAAGAAAAAAGCCAGAGCTCACTGATCATTTTAAAAGACACTTCCATGTGTGTGATTCATATAATTTGCATTAGAAAAAAACATCTTCAACCTTTTTACTAGAACCTCCTCCTTGCCTGCCCAGATCGTTGGGGCTGCATATTTTACAACCCGATGCATTGTTGCTGAATTCACATTCAGCCCCCAGGAGCACAGAACACAATTAGACTATTATGAAGAAGTCCACAAGAAACAGAATGGAACAGATTATTTCACTTAAGACATACAGAATTCAATTATTTTCTGTATTTACAACCCATGTACACTAGATTTTGGAATAATTTGGTGAGGAGTTTGAGTACTATAGCAGTGTTTTCATCTGAATTCTAGTCATCTGATATGCACTGTGGGATTACCCCAAAGCTAAAGGATTTAATGCCCCAGCAGGCAGTCTCTGTTTTGAAGATCCTTCTTCTAAGCTCCCCCAGCCATTTTGGCTGGGACCCTATCCCTTTATATCCATTTGCTGATGCTTTCTGCTTTTTAAAAGAACCTGGCATTACACATCTTAAAGGAATTGGTTTGGAATGCACTCCCTACCACCACCACCAAAAGAAGAAGAGGAGATGACAGAGGGTGAAACTAGTTTCCAAATTAGGGGTGTTTTGAAGAATAGGAACCAGGAGAGACTTTTTTAAATGGTGGGAAAATAAGGATATTTAAAGTAAATTCAGTGTTGTGACATTCAGCACATCAACACCAGGTTTCCTGGAGGGTGCATCATGAATTTGGGAAGCACCAGGTCTGAACTTCCTTTGGCACACTGAGATGGGACATCTGGAATGCAGGTCTGGTCTTTTGATTCCCACTGCATTTTATTTTGTTGTGGCTGATGGAAGAAATGCCTCCTCAAGGTTCTTTAAGACCCAAATGGAACCGAGCTCAACGGGCTTGAGTGAGCCCAGTTCACAGTGACTGGAAAACTCAAACACGCATCAAAACACAAGAACCTAAACACAAGAAAAATCTTTTGGAGAACGGAGAACCAGGAAGTTTAACTCTGTTTAAAGTGATAATTTTCTTATTTTTTTTTAAACAATAGTTAGAAATCCAATGACTCAACCAATAAATTACTTATTAAGGCGCTATTAACAGTCTTAGCAATGTGACAGACTTCATGGAGACAACAAAGTTAGGATTTCGTCCCGAACAAGGAAGGGCAGGGTCGGTAACTCACATCTGCCAAAGGCCTGGGTCTGCTATTAGCCAGACCACGGTTTGGGGCTTTCAGTTCAGTTCAGTTCAGTTCAGTCGCTCAGTCGTGTCCGACTCTCCGCGACCCCATGAATCACAGCACGCCAGGCCTCCCTGTCCATCACCAACTCCCAGAGTACACTCAAACTCATGTCCACAGAGTCGGTTTGGGGCTTTATGTACATATAAATCACATTTGATAATCACAGCCCAGCAAGACTAGCCTATTTCACAGATAAGGAAACAGGGACCACAGAAAAATTCAGTAATGGACCAAGATGACATGCAGCTAAGAGGCAGAATACACATGCACGTGTGGTTCTACCAAGCTTCAAGACGAAGAGTTTATATCCTAACTAGCAAGAAACAAGACATGTGAAATTACTAACCAGCCCTGCCTCCAGGTTCAAGTCCAACCTGACCTGCTAGACAACCCCAGGTCCAGCCCCAGTCTACCTCACTGTCCATCAGACCCATGCTGCTCTGCCAAGGGCAGACCACTTCCAATATTGGAACGTGCTGCCCTTCTATTTTTCTGTGGTTTCTTCTGCCTCCTCTCTCACTCTCTTCGAAATCTCCACTCATGAAAGCCCTAGGTATTTTCAAGGGCCTGATGTACACAAGCTCCCCTTCTCCAGGGTGCCTTCAGCATGGCTATAGGCCACTCCCAACTCACTCACTCCTTCCTCTCCACATTTCCATCCCTGTTCCCTTCCTGACTGTGGGCCCTAGCTTGTGCATCCATCCGTTCCTTCCATCCCTCCAGACTCTCTGGTTGGAGAGAATCATGAGGGTTTTGTCCACCAGGCTGCCTGAGCTCCTTCCTTTGCTGCCCCTTTAAGACCAAAAGGTTCCTTCTGCTTCGCTACACAAAATGGGCCGAATATGAGAAAGTTTTTAAAACTGTAATACTCCAAAGCTTTGCTCTGCAGTATGCAAGGTGGCAGCCCATAGGCCACATCTAGACTGAAGACACATTTTGTTTGGCCCACAGTGTTTTAAAAATTGGACGGAACTGCCAACTATAACTACACAAAAATATGGCTTTTGGGCACTTCTCCTGAAAAATGGAAAGATCTGGCAATATCAAATGACACTGCTGCCCTGCAATGATGGGCAGGACCTGAGGAGCAACGTACAGACAAGTCACTGCTCCCTGGTTCTTCCAAGCATCACGTTGTCTCCCAGCCTTGGCTCCACCCACTTCGGCTTCCTGACCAGGCCCACACCTGTGCCTCTGCTCTGGGTTCCCCTCTCCCCTCATCAGGGAAGGTGGATTTTGAACAAGACCTTGAAAGATGGTGGATACAGAGGTTGTGCTATTTTATTACTTTATGGGGAAAAACCTCAGCAGATTTTATAACCCCTTTCTGATACGGCCCCATTTCTTCGGCTTGTTAGCAGGACAGCACGAGGGTTTTGCCTTCTGTGTTCTGGAATCAAGACAGCTCAAGCTCCCATTTAGTCTCATTCATCATTTACCTGATGAATGCATTTAGAAACCTGGATGGCCTAGCCTCTTAGGTTGCCCTCTTGCAAAATGAAATGACTACCTCATAGTATTATGGTTACACGAAAGGTCCAAGTGAAGCTGTCAGCACTAGTTTTACTACTACCTTTACTAAGACCATTTTAGTACAAATACCGAGAGTCTGTCATAAAGAGTGAAGAAACAGAAAAACAAATATCGTCCATTAACTCATACAAATGGAATCTAGAAAAATGGTACACGTGTACCTATTTGCAGGGCAGGAATAGAGATGCAGAGCGGACATGTGACATGGGAGGAGGAGGGAAAGGTGAGACAAATGGAGAACAGTGCTGATATATATAACTACCATGTGTAAAAGAGATAGCTAGTGGGAACCTGTAGTACAGCACAGGGAGCTCAGCTCGGTGCTCTGGGATGACCTAGTGGGGTGGCATGGGGTGGTGTGGGATGGAGGTTCAAGAGGGAGGGGATACACACACACACACGCACACACACACAGCTGATTCACTCTGTTGTACAGCAGAAACCAGCAGCATTGTAAAGCAATTATATTCCCATAATAAAAAAGAAGCCATTTAACACCTGAAACTAACACAACACTGTAAATCAACCATACTCCCAATAAAATTTTTTTAAAAAAGAAGCCAAAAGAAATCATTTTAGACCAGGGGTCAGGCAAATGTTTCCTGTGAAGGGCCAGACAGTAAATATGCTAGGCTCTGTGCATATGTTCCAACTACTCAGCTCCTCCAGGGTAGTGTGAAAGCTGCCAGAGACAATTTGTAAACAAGTGGCTGTGGCTGTGTGCCAATAAAACTTTATTGACAAAACAGGCAGCAGGTAAGATTTGGCCCATAAGCCTTAGTAGGCCTGTAGGCCCCATTTTCTACTTGTCTACAGCCATTCTGATGATGTAAATCAGCTCTGAAGATGCTACGAGGGGGTTAATGGGATCTAGAACAGTAGCCCTCTTCGATGGGTGTCAGTGGGCAATGTCTAACCTGTTGACTGGATTCACCAAGATTAGGTTCAGCTCAGAAATCATGCCAAAAGGAGAATGCTCCCACCTCTGCATCCTACCAAGAAACCTCATTCCAATCTTCACCAGAATCTCTCTAGCCCTGAGTTCAAAATGCCGCCACAGATCTTCCAAGTAAGATCAGGCACCCGTGTCATAGGTCCCTGTATTTTGCCTTCACCAGGCTAACCGGGCCACAAAATCACCTGTTTATTTTGGATTGTTTGATTAGCCGTGTCTGTACTCCCCACCCAACAAGATGGCAGGAGCTGCCTGGTTTTCTACCTGTCTCTCCAGGAACCAGCATGACCTGCACACAGATGCCACTCTGGAGGGACTGAGGCTGGGTCTCCTCGCCTGTGAAACTGCAGAGGTGCCCAGCGCCTCGCGTGGGCTTGTGGGAGCCGGTGACACGCCTTAGTGCACACATGTGTGGTATTACCATCAAATTAACGTATGTCTCAGTCAACAGCCATTCTGACCGCTTAGTTCTGAGATGGCAGGATAGAAGCTTTTAAGAACCATATGCTGAATAAATCAATAAAAGACCAAAAGAAACTTTTCATAGGCTCAAAGTATAAGTATATAATCAAAAGCCCGATTTTAATTCTCAATCTATTCTAAATAGGGGTACACGAAAATCACCTGGTGGAATTCAGAACCAGGTGTTTTCAATTCTGCCTGAGTCTTACCTATATGTGACTTTGGGTAAGTTACTTAAGACCTCTTTCAGACTCAGCTGCCTCATCCATCAAGTATGGAAATATCACAATGCTACCAACCTTGGAGAATTTCTTTGATAATTAAATGAGTATTTGGTTTATATCTTAATATATATGGGGCTTCCCTGGTGGCTCAGAGGTTAAAGCGTCTGCCTCCAATGAGGGAGACCTGGGTTCAATCCCCGGGTCGGGAAGATCCCCTGGAGAAGGAAATGGTAACCCATTCCAGTATTCTTGCCTGGAGAATCCCATGGACGGAGAAGCCTGGTACGCTACAGTCCACGGGGTCGCAAAGAGTCGGATACGACTGAGCGACTGAACGGAACGGAATGCCTGACACGTTATAGATACTCAATAGTCAAAAATGTTGTAACTTCATTGAAAACACTGTGGGTGAAACTTTTGCAAATGGTTTTGGAAAAGAGCAAGTTAGGACACTTTCTTTGGGTTGTGCATCTGGAAGAAGAAGGTGTGAATGTGGTTTCAAGATGACAATGTATGGAGATGGGGTTTCTCTGTTCTGGATAAATCAATCAGGCTGCCTTTTCCTTCTTCCTATGGGAGAGTGAGTAACATGAAAACAGAAATCTTTATTTGGGCATTAGTCACTGTGTTCACTGTTATATCCCAGTGCAAGGAACCTGCACATAGTAGGATTGCAACAATCATTTCTGAATTAAAGAAATCATCCATGAATATCAGATGGTGGCAGAAATGCCAATTCCATTTATCACCAAGAGTGCCATCTTGGCAAAGCTTTTCTTGAGACAATATAAATATCCCTATCAGAGGGCCCACCTGGCTCCAGGAAAAAAATTGGAAATGAGGATAATAAAGGTGAGGTCCAGAGGGGACCCTGAATATCAAGCCTGGTTTCCGTGTAATCACTCACTCTTTGGTAAGTATCTCATCATTAGAGTAAAGGCCACACCCTTCATCAGTGATTTCATAAAAGTGATGTCCCACAAAGCCACCACTAAGGCGTACTGGTGTAAGCCTGCTGATGCAGGACAGGGCACTGGGATGGCCCACCTGAGCACACCCATGGGAAACACTTGCCTGCTTTCCTCAGACCATCACCTCAAGAGAGCAGTCCTGTCCCGAAGCAGTAGCCCACTGAACCTGAGGGACTGGGTTCTGGTTCTACTCGTCACTCACTAGCTCTGAGCACATCCCCAAGATTGTTCTGAGCCTCAGTCTCTTCATCTGTTACATAAAGGGGGCTTGACTTGAATAGCCTGTGTGGCTGTTAAAACATCCAAGGCTCATTAGACAGGAGCCTTTTTCTTACACAGCCATGGCAAGTCTTTGTGGTCATCTTAATAACAATCCAAAGAGCTGTCCGGCCAGTCCTGCCTACCACCACACACACCTGTACAGATGGCAGAGGCAGAGGGACCAGCTGTACCCATGGACAGGCCAATGTTCCAGCCAGGAAAAGATCGCAGGACATTATCACAACCAACTCTGCGTCAGACTCCTTCACCACAGGTCAGTGGCCCTCATTCCAGTGTAGGTTTCCAATGAGAATGCTGCCAAAGTTGGGTTGTCACAGAAGAAAAACAACTAAACCTGGGCCTTCATTAAGGAAAGTCTGCCATGCTGTGCTAAGTCGCTTCAGTCATGTCTGACTCTTTACGACCCTACAGATTGTAGCCCAACAGGCTCCTACAGGTTATCATGCCCTCCTCCAGAAGATCTTCCTGACAAAGGGATCAAACCTGCATCTCTTGAGTCTCCTGTGTTGGCGGCGGGTTCATTACCACTAGCGCCATCTGGTAAGGCCCAAGGAAAGTCTGAGGACAAGGTAATAAGTGACAACGTTTTTATTCTTTGGTACAGTATCTTGCCACTTTGCCTTTTTTCCCCAATGGTACTCAGAGCTGAGCTCAAACTAGGTGATGGCAAGCAAAGCTTGGACTAAAAGGAAAACCAAAATGATTTCCATTTCTGATGTCCCATGAGGAACGTGGAGCGACAAGTAACAAGTCTGTTATCTCTGTAGTGTGCATGGCTTCCCTTGTGGTAATAAAACACACACAAACACACAACACCATATATATATATCTGTATACACACACACACACTTTAACATATATATATATACACACACACACACATTTTTCACCTTCCCACATGGCTCACTGGTAAAGAATCTGCCTGCCAAACAGGAGATGCAGGTTCGATCCCTAGGTGGAGAAGATCCCCCAGAGAAGGAAATGGGAAACCACTCCAGTATTCTTGCCTGGAAAATTCTAAGGACAGATGAGTCTGGTGGGCTACAGTCCATGGGGTCACAAAAGATTTGGACATGACTTAGCGACTAAACAACAACAAATACATATTTTTAAACATATTCCTTAAGAAGAACATAAAAAAATAGCAAGATTAAATTATTTGCACTTAGTTCTTTGTCTCTAGTTATACTGTGTTCTTTTGTGCTGGTAAAACAACATGTGCTTTAATTAGCAAATATCTGTAAATAATTTACTTGCTTTTCAAATCCAACAGAACAATGGGGTCGATTTTCACATACATTTACCCAGCATGCATCTCCCATTGTTCAATAACTACATCAAGCTGTCCAACTCTTGCTGCCCTCCATGGTGCAGGGGTTGGGGGGTAGGGGGCTAGAAGCCCAAGTCTCAGAAGCCACTTGCCATTTTGCAAGACCTCAGAAGGCAAGCACATAGTGCTGTCCAGCCCAAGCTACAACAAACTCTTATGATCTCCAACCCTGGAGCCTTCTGCAAGGGAAGTGGAAGTGCCCCAGGGCTAAGGGCATTGGAGTAATGGCTGCGAGATGCAGGCGTTCTGCTGCCCTCTGCCCCCGGACAGCATGAGCCCCAAAACTTAAGATACAATGTATGAGGTCCGTGAATCACAAACCTCATCTAGGCTCTGCAGGGTTAAAACTGGGCGCTGTGTGTGCAGTGCAAAGAAAGATGTTAAATCAAATGAGAATGACTGCTCTAGGACTGGAGGCACTATTATTTTGAATAAGATTGAAAAGGCCAGAAAAAGCAATTCAAAAACATTTCAATTATGTATTTCCCAGAACTACATCTTTGAGCAACTAATGCAAATGTTACCACCACAATAAAACTTCTTCCCACATAAAAGCATATAAAACAGGTTGAACAGCATATACTTTATATATCATATGCATATTTTTGACTATTAATAAAAAATTCAAAATCTATGTATGCTTTACTCTCCTAAGCAATACAGTAATTATGATTAAGGGACAGGCAGCACAAAAAGATCCAATTTATCTTACTCGTGCTCAGGAATACTATTGTGTAACTAAGCAACTAAAGACAAAATATGGTCTAATTAATTCACTCCTATGCTTATTTAAAAGACACAATTAGAACATTTTTATTTTCCAGCCTGCACAGTAGCTCAACATGCTTGAGGGTGTAGAAAGCAAAGCCTATTATTCTCAAAGACAAGAGTTTAATGTTTAGTGCCACTGATCAGCTTGGAACTCAACTCTGGGGAGGAGGGGTGTACATCACAGTCAGGGTGTGCTCCAGTCATGAGAAAGGAAAGGCAGTGTGGGAGGCGGGGGGAAATTTCTGGGGCCACTAGATTGACCAGCAACATGTGGTTTCTACTCCCACTTTTTCTCTCTGCACACAGATGGAGATGAGACCCTGAACATGATGGTCATGTGTGCAAGGACACTCACCACTGTGCGTCAATTTTATACAGCCACCAAGATTCTACAGGAAATTCATGCAATTAAACCACACATCCTGGTCTGTGTGATAAATGTCAAATATCCATCTTTAATGCAGCTAACAGTGCATCTGATTTTAAAAGCAGAATTAATTTAGGCAAGTATGTACTGGAGACTGATGCCATTAGCATGTTCTAAAGCACCCTTTCAATAATTGCATGTTTGAAATGTGTCATCCAAATGGACACTCACAGTCCAGGATGTTAGCCGCACTCTTTGAAGGCCCAAGCCTGGCCCAAGTTCTAACCTCCAGGAAGCCAGCAAAGATCATGGTACTGCTAGAAAAAGCCAAGCCATCCTCACGCAAGGGCACGGGAGCAGATTTTTCAAGAAATGCAGGAATCCATGACCACATTTCTGAGAGGCCAATGAATCCTTAAGCCAACAATCAATAAATTTATTTTAAATTTATTTAAAAGCCAAGCCAACGGGTAATCACTAGCTACAATATTGTTCTGAGTGGAAGATGGCAAATATCCAACCATCCTGGCTGTAAAAAAATGACAAGCAAATGCATTTGATCCCAGCGATTATATCCCGGATATTGGTTAAAACTAGACTTTGATAAATGAGCCTGAGTCCTATAAAACTAGATGCCACTATGAACAATGTTATGCTTTATTAATAATTAATAACAAAGTATTTACATGTATGGACTCATGTACTTCATAAAAATAACATTTCCTTAGTATGTGCCTGACAATGTCAAGAGAGGTTTTAATTGCTTACAATTTTGATTTGTCATCGGACATATGGCCTCATCAAGACCATCAGTCTGAGAAACATGCTAGTTTGCAGGAACTGCCAATCAACACTCAGGTTAAGAAGTGACTTCTCTTTCCTCAAGTTTTATCTTTTCACAGTTTGCCACCCAAAGCCTGACTTTAAAAAAAAAATCTTTACTTATTTTTTAATATAATTGCTTTTGGCCATCCCACATGGCTTTGGGGATCCTAGTTCCCTAACCGTGATTTGAACCAGGCCCTTGGCAGTGAAAACAAGGAATCCAAACCACTGGACCACCAGGGAACTTCCCCAGAGTCCTGACTTTTTAGGGACTGATAGCTGAAGGCTGAAAAAGTGCTCAAAGAGGTGGGAGACGCTGGCTCTTGCCTGATCATTCAGTCCCATGTAGTCACTAATTTCTTTGGTAAGTTCTCCTAAAAAGAAAACTTTCGCACTTCTTCGCACCTTATGGTGCAAAATGATAATAGATTTTAGAAGAGAAAGAAGTGTGACGTGGGCTGCTGGAGCTGGGCCACAGGTGAATGACCTTCTGTGAGAAAGAAAGAAATTGGGCCAAGGTTGTGGGGAAGACAGCATTTTAATTATGTCATTTAGTCCCTCGATAGATACTTGGCAAATCCACTGAATACTGTGCAGAGACCCAGAGGTGAGGAAGGCACAACCTTCCGCCCCTGATAACAGCACTGCAGTGGGAGCAGGGATGATGGGGGTGATGAGCACAGAAAAAGAATACAGGTAACACAGATGGCACATGAAGCACAACGTACAAGCTACATGGGCGGTTAAAACGAAGCACTGGACTAGAAGCCCCCCGACGGCAGAGGTGCTTGTCTGTCTTGTTCACTGCTGTATCCAGGGGCCTAGAACAGGCTCGGGCACAAAGTAAGTGCTCTATAAGTATGCCTGGGTTGAATGAACCTCAAAGGTGAAGGCAGTACTTCCTAATTTCCAGAAAGATAATGAAAGACTACAAATAGTGACTTCAGTTCATCTCCACTTAACTAAGGGACACGGAATCCGACAGCTTTTCTGTGACCAGTATCTGTCTATGGGAGCAGACTAAGAGACTTTTGAAGGCTATTCTCCATTCTCTCTCTACCTGGCTGTCTAGCATCTAGTAGGTCTTCAGTCAATGTTTGAGGAGGTTAATACATTCATTTTCCAAAAACATGTAGACACTGAGCTTTCTTTTGAAAAAATATTGCATTTATTGTCTGCACAATTCACTAGTGTGTTATATAACATATTGCTTTTACATTTTTAAAAAACGTGTTGATCTCATCTCTCCATCAAGATTGATAAGCTTCTTAAGAAAAAGAGCTACAACATGCATTGTTTCACATCCTTCTCTGTACCTAGCAAAGCACTGAGCACATGGTTAGCACTCAACAAGTAGCTTTTATTAACTCAGGATAGATGAATCCAACATTGGCTGGAATTAGGATCTTAACCACACAAAATAAAACTTAGTGTACATTTTACTGATTCTCAAATTTTAACATCCTAGGCTCAAAACTGAAACAGAATTTTGTATATATGAATGTTTTTGACATATTAAAGCATTCCTTCTATTACTGGATCTTGTTCCAAAGCCAAGTAAGAACGACAAAAAGGTACACAGTCATATTCCTTATTTCAGATCAACTCTATAGGCCAGGGGTCAGCAAGCATTTTCTGTAAAGGGCCAAAGAGTAAATATTTTCCACTGTGTGGGCCATATGGTCACTGTCATAACTATCCAACTCTGACATTATAGCCTGAGAGCAGCTATAAACAATATGTAAACAGTCTGACTATGTTCCAGTAAAACTTTATTTACAAAAGCAGACAGTGGGCCCGGTTTGGCCCTCAGGCCTTAGTTTGCTAATGCCTGCCACAGTCTAGTAAACTCTCTCCATATAATTCACTGGTTTTCACCCTGGTTCTAAAGGGTCTGCTATGTAAAGTATAAAGATATTCCTTCTCTTAGCTTAACATCATTACTAACAATAACTATTATAACAGCATCCATCATTTGTTTCAGGACTTTCAGTATTACTAATTCTCCTGGCAAGGTAGAAACCTTTAAATCCATTTGACAGAAGAAGAAACCGAGGCTTAGAAAAAGTTAAAGAAATTGACCAAGGCTAGTGACGACACTGAGGTGATCTCTGCTGCTGCTGCTAAGTCGCTTCAGTCGTGTCCGACTCTGTGCGATCCCATAGACGGCAGCCCACCAGGCTACCCCGTCCCTGGGATTCTCCAGGCAAGAACACTGGAGTGGGTTGCCATTGCCTTCTCCGAGGTGATCTCAGAAACTTCTAAAAAATCAGCTCATGGAAACAAACCAGAGGCTGAGAGGCCACCCACGGGTGAAGCAAAGACAGTCCGGCACCTGAATTTCAGAATGTATCTGTGATACGATCAGGCAATCTTCTAAAAAATCCTGCTGATCCAGTTAACAGCATATTTCAATAATAAAATGTAAATCCTTAAGGAGCCTTTTATAATGGCAACATAGCTAAATCCACCATATGGATGAAAGCCAGCCTGATCTGGGGTGACTTGAATCAGCTATATGTTCTAGTAAACTATCCTATATGTCACCCTCTCATAGAGAAAAGCTTTCTTTAGGAAGGTCCAAAGCAGTGGTCTCAAACTTTAATGAGAACAATAATACTAATATTAATGATAGTAATAATAAGTAAATTATTTTACCAACTCTACTATTTCCCACCTTAGGTGTAAGCACTTTATATATATTAGCTCATTTAATCCTTAAAATAATCTTAGGAAGTGGATACTCTATTCCCATTTTACAGATGAGAAAACTGAGGCACAAGAGTTTAAAACTTGCCCAAGATCCACACAGAGAAAGCAAGACAATTTAAAATGCAGAATTCTGGATCCCAATTCTAGAGATTCTATATAAATTAATTTCAATAAGGGCTTGGGTATATGCATTTAAACAGCTTTTTAACTAGTCAGTAAGGCTGGTGATAGTCAAACCACTGTTAGAAACCCTGGCTGCATGCTAGAATCTATAATGACCAGATATGCTTGATCCCGACTTTGACAACACTGGCTTACTCATCCACACTCATATTGCAGGGGACCAACAAGCCTTGTAGAATCCACCCCATGAAATTCAAGCTCCTACATCCACCTATTTTAAGAGGGTATATTGCCAATAGATGAACCACTTGGCAATCTGAAAAGGAATATAATCAGAAGTTACCCAGTAACAGAGCCAATTACCTGCCTACTTTGCCATTTTCCTCCCCTGAAGAGTTACTGGCTGAATATGGCAATTGTAGGTAATTACCAGACACTTAACTCCTTGCATATGGCCCTGCTTTTCACTTTCATAATTCAAAACAGTATCATGATGAGGCCCAGAAGACTCCACAGAGACCTACGTTATTATGTTTCTTATTTATAAATTAAGAATATCTAAAGACCCCTATAATCATAACTCATTTCTATTCATTTAATTTATAGTGACAAAGTAATTTTGCCCATAATAATGTCTCAGTATATATAACAATCTCCAGTCAGCCTTACTATTGTTCCCTCCCATTTTGCAGCTGAAGAAACTGAGGCTCAGAGTATTTAGGACTGTTCAAGGTCAAACAAATAGTAAACTGTAGAATCAACATGTGACTCTCTGGAATGCTTCTCCTTCACACCAGCTGCCAGTACCCTAAGTACGTGCAGGAAGCAGTGATATAAGCAGTCCAAATATTATAATAATTACCTAAACTAGTAATAACTTGTTAATGATTATTAATAATGGTATTAAATGTAACTGTTACTGTTATATGCCACTGACTAGGTTTATCTGAACTTTATAGAATGATTCTGCTACCTAAATATCAGGTGACCTTTAGCAAAGCTGACTAACTAGTCATAGTTTTAAAATGTACAGGAACTGCCCACATGAGTACACAATTCTAGAATGTAACATGATGTATTCAAGCTCTAGTTTCAAGAGTAGGTTTCAGCGGGAAAAATACACCAAACCTAAAATTTAAGAAGGTCTAGATTCTAGCAAGTGACCTCTGACAAACCACATAATGTCTGCAAGCCTGTCTCCAGTTGTAAAATGGACATACAAAGTCCTGCCTTATCTAGCCTCCTACAATTACTGCAAAGATCAATTGAAGAAAATTTCCCTCCCACGCCAAAAAAAAAGTGTTCTGAAGATCACAGCACACCACACAGGGACGCTATTTCTAACCTCACACAGTGATAATTTTCCTGTTTTTAGAACTGACGTCTTCATATTTCAAGAAATCATAAAAAGACAGAATGGTTCTCTTAAACCAAAAAACCATACTGAGTCCTGGCTGTCCTTTCGAAATGGATGCTGATGTCAGCTCAATCAAGAAATTATTAACCTTCATTTGGCTACTTTAAATAAACTGCCCTGGCTGATTAAATGTGCTAAACATTTTCTCCAAGTAACAGTGCACATCACCATGAAACCCTCCTCTTCCAGTTATGCACTGCAAATAGCAAATGCATCATACAAAACCATTTAAAATCAATAATAAAATCATTTCACTGTATAAAAACAACTTAATAGAGTTAAGTGAAAACAAAGCAAAGGTCTTAATCAGAGGGCCCTGTTGCCCCCTCTAGGTGCCAGAGGTAAATGCTGGTTTCTGTAGGCTCTCCTCCAGAGAAGACTGCTGTTGCTATTCTGCTAATGAATGACTAACTTAGGCCAGGGGGGAAATGACATCACCAGGGTGGAAAACCGATCTGCATTGGGAAACTTTCTACCTGCCTTACATTTGTCATAATTATTTTGCACAGTGTAGTCTGTATTTGCATAATTTTGAGGCGTGCCATTATCTCAATTGAAAATTGTTTTAATATGGCTGAATAATTCACAATGACATCAGCCAAAGTCCTAATGAAATATACAAGTATAATCATACAGCTAATTACCAGCCGTGTTAGCATTAAAAAACAAATCATGCATAATATTAGGCGATGTATACGCAGCTGAGGATTATAAATAGAGCCATCTCCCTCCCCCAACCCCCTAGAGTTTACTTTTAAATAGCAAGATTAATTTTCTCAGGTATGGCTCATACAGCAATAACGAAATGCAAAGATCATTAAAATGGTTCGCTTACATTTTCCCATAAAGAGTATTTTTGTAAAAAATCGTGTATTTAAAAATATATCTATTTACTATCAGCAGTCTACCAGATGCAATCTTTGCCTAATATTTCTTTTACTCTTAAGTCAGAATTCACTACTTAATTACACAACAGAAATTAAAACTGGACCAAGTGGGGTCAATTCAGGGTCTTTAAAAAATATTCCACTTTCTATTAAAAAAAAGAAGAGCGTGGCCACAAAATGTCCCATAAAACACTGAATAATTTCCTTCTGGGTTTAGTCAGAAGTCTATTAGGCACCAGCTCTTTTCTGGATATTTAATCCTTCCCTTTTCCAGATCACAGGCCATGTTGAAGTAATAAATTTGAAAAGCAAATAATAAGAAATCAGGAGGGGGAGGAGGAGGAAGACAGCTGCGCAGGAAAGTTGGGTCGGGGGAGGGGGCCCGAGCTAGACCTTGGCAGGAGGAAAGAGCTCAACCTGTTGGTAGCTTGCAGGATTTTTCACAGTATTTCCAAACAACACCTTTGTAAAATTGCCGGCAGACGTCGGGAAATGTGAACGTTTAAAACCCAGAGCTGGCGGGGAGGGCGGAGGGCCGGGGGTGGGGGTTCGGGGAGGAGGGAGGGGCTTATTTCCGAAGAGGCAGATCGGAGGGCGAACGTTTTGACGAACTCCAGTAATTAACCGGCAGAGACCACTGATGGGTAATTCGATTCCCCGGAGAAGGAGTGAACTGGAGATGCCAAAAGTACAATCAACTCCATCAGACCAAGGAATTCTGGAAGGACTGGCAGGCAGCTTCGAGCTCCGCTCCGGGATGAGTTAAATGGGGAACCATTCATTTAACAAAAAGATCCTTACACCTACCTCGAAAGCTCGAGAGCCTGGCACAGGCAGAGCTAGCCGCCCTCAAAAGTCTGACTTTGATTACCGTGCTCTCGCTTGGACAACACAAAGCCGTGCCAGGCGGCCGCGCACCCTCCCTCCCCGCCGCGCGGTGGGCACAGCCTCCCCAAAATAGTTCCCCCGGTAGGTACCACGGCGCTGAGGTCGGTCAGCTGACGAGGGGAGCCCGCAGAACTGCGGTCACACAAGAAATGACAGAGCCGAATAGAGGCGGCCGCCCCGGCGCCCGGTGACAGCGGGCTCACCTCGGGCGTTCTCCCAGGAACGCGACGAGCGCCCCCGCGGCCGCCCAGAAACGTGCCGGGGAGGCTCAGTCCCTCCCCACCCTCCCCGGGAGCGCCGTCTGGGCACCGAGGACGCCAGACCCGCAGGGCCAGTGGGCGAGCACACACCCCTCTGCCTTTCCCTCCCCGGTCCGCGTCCCCCACATCCCCAAAGATCGCGCTGGAAGACGTCCACTTTGCGTGGAGTAATTGAAAAGTAAAACATCAAATGGTCTGTCCGGGGAGAGGGGGTGGGGACGAGAGATAGTTGTTAATGCTTAACGTGTTTGTGCCGGTTACACGACCGCTTTGAAATCCGCCCGGGCAGATCTGCAAGTTATTTGAATGTATTATTCCAGTACCTGTCATTTATCACTTTATTCAACACGTCTTTGCCAACTCAATAGCTTTTGATCTCACTCTGCCTCCATTTCGTAATTTCCGCCCTCTTAAACATATCAAATACTTACTTTAAAAAAAAAAAAAACGTGAACAATATCGAAACCCACCGAAAGAAATCCACCCATCCCCGACCGAGCCAGACTCGAAGGTAAATTTTCAAAAAGCAAAAATATAAAAAGCATGTGATGTTCAAGCGGCAACAGAAAGATCACACACACGCGCACACACGCGCGCACACACACACACTCACACACACATCCTTGAACAAAACCCTTCTCAAACAAGTTATTTGATCTTGACTAAAATCAGCAGTTGGATCCTCTTTGTAAAGCTGACAGCCAAACTCTGACAATGGCAAAATACTCGAGCCCCAGCTAGTGGCGCTACCCCTTTAAAAAAGAAGTCGATCTTGCTCGCCTGCAGAAGTGAATACAGTATTTTCAAGCTTGCCCTGTAATAAGCATTACTACGGGAAAAAAATAAGAAAGAAAGAAGAGAGGGAGATATAAGTTTACCACCTCGCCATGGTCGCTATTTCTGCCCTGGGGAGTGTCTTCTGGGAGGAAATAAAGTTTAGAGCTGGATAAAAGTTGCCGGCTGGTCCTCTCTTCCCACAACAGCTGGAGCTCCGCTATGCAAATCGGATCCTTTGGCGTACATCTTACAAAGAAAAAGTCGCCAAGGGACAAAATTCTTGGTTTGCCTTCAAGGTGGAATTGAAAAGCCTTGTAGAAAATGTAAGGTCCGTGCAAGCCACACGGTGAGCCGACCCACTGCAGGGGAAAAAAAGCACCAAATAAATAATGTAGCCATCAGAGCACAAACGTCTATTCCCAGACACATTTACACACAGACATCCACTCTTAATACAGAAGAGCCAACAGATATAAAGCTGGGTGGAAAAATAATAGAGACCACAAATTTTCTGCCTCCCTTAAAAAAAAAAAAACCTCCGGCCCCCCCACCCCCCGCCACCTCTCCCTACCTTTCCATCCGAGGCAGTAAAATTACATTATGTATGTATGATCAGGGATTTTTTTAAAACAATAAAAATGATTTGGGGGATGTAGAGGGTAAAAGTTTGGTGAAAAGTTTGTGGGGGGCGTGGGTGGGTGCAGAGGTGTGGGTGAGCCGGGGGGCTGGGGGGTGCCGGGGGGTGTCGGGATCGGAAGAGCGGAGGAGAGCGAAATACCTGGAGTGAGTTGGGCTCCATCTCGACGTTCTGAATTGATTGAACTCAACATTCTCTCCAAACTTGTTGGCTTGAATGGATTGCATCAGGTCCTGGAAGGGAGACACATTCTCTGCCTTCAGCCGGCGTACTGTCTCAATATAAAACTAAGTTCTTGCCTCTCCTTCGGCACTAAAATGATTGGAATTATGTCCTAATATTTCTCTGACTTCTCAATTTTCAGCTCCTGTCAGAACTATGTAGGTTTCCTTCCAAATGTAGGTTGATCAAATTCATAATCGACAGAAAGGCTCCGTCCGATCTCGGCGGGAAGCGGATGGATCAAGGCAAAAAAGGTATAGGGAGGTTTGTAAAAATAAATTCTACCCTAAAATTGTGTGAAAATGCGATCTCCCTCTTCCCAATCTCCCATGTCTAGCGATGTCGTTTGATGAAATTTTTGGAGGAGACGAGAGCTACCGAGCTCCGCTGTGCATCTGACAGGACCTGCTTGTATATGTCTAATATAAAGAACATTTCCTGCAGAGATTCCGGGGCGCTGCTCCTCTTTCTAATGCTCCTTAGCAGATTTGCTGTTATTAGACATGTAGATTTGTTTGATAGTTAAATTACGCTTCCTCACTGCCATGTTTTCGAGAACTAATCTGTTAAATTATCTTTTGATGCCTATTTACGTGGAAGGGAAAAGTGGGTTATCGATTATATAAACATATAAATATTAATGCATTTGTTCGCTTCGCAAAAAAAAAATACTCAGAAAAAAAACAAAACAGAACAGAAAGACAAGTGAGCAGCGCACACACATCTCAGGATTTTGCAAACAATATTGAGCGGACAGCGACTGCATTTAGGGACTGGAACAATAAACGATGCATGATAAATCAATAAATGCGAGCAGCGAGTCTGCTCGGAATATGAATTCAGGCTCCTGGTTCTGCGTGTGCATTCTTTAATTTTGAAGTATATACACTAGTACGTGTTTACAATGCTGATGGACGCCAAGGGCGCTCTCAAATGATAATGTGTTTATATAACCCAGCGCTACAGGAATAATATACTGACTCCTACCCCACCCCCAACCCCTCCCCCGCCAAAAAGGGAGGGGAGCTGCCTCAATAATAGTTTGAAACTGAAAAAATCCATTTGCAAACTAGTTAAATACAACCAGAAATTAAGCTGTTGAAAACCGGGGGCATGAACCGTAAGACAATAAAGGCTTTAAATGTGTATATTTATTGTTCTGGAGCCCTGGAGCATTGCGAGGTTTGCATGCACGGCTATTATGCAAACACAGAGAAACTTAAGAGCGACAGAACAAGGAACAGGCAGAGACTGCAAAGCCCTCGCTCGCTCCGACCCAGCTGCCGGTCCTTCGCCAGGCTAGATTGCATTTTCGCAGTGTTGATGTAAAATGGTGTACTCGCTTCCCCCACGCTCCCCCACCCCCTTCTCCGCTCTCCTCCCACTCCTTTCAGTATCAACCGCCCCCCCCCCCGATTTTATTATATTGGCACCAATCTTTCCAAAGTGGGTCTGGCACGCTGAAAAGTAAACATGTACTATATGGGGAATAAGGTCTGTATAGTATGACAGTTGAAACTTGATCTGTGATAAAATTACAGGATGTTGAAATTACTAGTAAGCTATTTTTAACGCTTTCGCAACGTTTCACCTCTAGTCACAGCATCTAGTTGAAACAGGATTACTTTAATGAAAATTATATTCACATGGCTGAAGTTAATACACCGGGCAGAGCACAAATGCCTAATATTCAGTGACTTGAGGTGGAAAGACCCTCTGTGTGTATTTTTATGCTTTTTCATAACGTCTGCGTCCGCTGCAGTAAGAATTAGGGCACTTAACATTATCTAAACCACATTTTTGATTCAGAACATGGGGAAGCAATAAAAGGCAAGATCTATCTCGTTTCTATACACACAGAGATAAACCCAAGAAAATGGCAGATCCTCCAATTACAATAAGTAATAAAAGCCCATGCCAAAGAGCCAGTATTCTGAAAGATGTCGAAAACTATTTTAATAATTTAAAGTAATATCACAACTCTGCACCATGAAGGACAGTGTAACAATTCGCAGCCTCCCATCTTTTGCATTAGCCAAATTATGACTTGCACATCACTCTTTAATTATCTTCCTTGAAATTCCATCTGATCTTTCTATTTTATAAACATGGGTTACAAAGAAAAATTACAGCTCTCTGGCGCTTTCTCTCTCTTTTTAAGTTTATGATGCTTACTGCAGACGTTTGATTAGAATAACCCATTTTGTTCATTTTTTAACATATGAATGGATTTGACTGAAGGGCATTTTACATAATTTTTTAAAAATATATGAGAGACACCTAAGGCTTCAGTTAGTCTCTGTCCTGTTAGTGTAAATATACACATTCAGCTCAAGAAATCCTCTGTTAAAAAACTTGAGTTGCAGTATTTTGACAAGATCATATTTGAGATCGACTGTGAGTCAGTTTCCTGTATGACCAACGCAGCAGCATTTATGCAGGAAACCTCAACAGAATGCCTGAGGGTATCCCTCCATTGTATATTAAATCTCTCTCTTTAAAAATACATAGCTCCTCATAGCATCTAAGCAACTTCTGTTGGTTTGGGTGCTATTAAGTCTTTAAGGGTCTGTAAGGAACTTCACTTAATTAGAAACCCTGTTTCTATGTCTCTCCAAGGTAGGTGCTGAACTAGGCTGCATGTTGCCCGACTCTCGACAAGGTTTTTGAGATGTTAACAATTGCAGCGATCTAGGTCTGAATATTTTTGAATATCTACAATCTTGTAATCAGATGGAAGCTAAATTTCAAAACTGAATCACAGGGACTTCTTCCCTCTCTTATTTTAGCAGCAGCACCACCACCCCCATGAACATAATAAAATCTAATAAATCTAACTTCAGGTTCAATCCTGTGAATGACTTAAAGTTACAGATCACAATGGTGTGTTTACAAAAACAAAACAAAAAAATCCTGTATTGTATTTCTTTAATATTATGCTTGATAGGCACCTGTAAATTATCTATGTAGCAAATATCCATACAAAGAAAGTTTCAATTAAGATAAGGAGATTGTATTGAAACAGTTCTTTGAAGTAATGTAGTTAATAGCCTGTTTGATTTCTGCTTGTGAGAGAGTAATAACGTGGATTCAAGGCTCCATCAATCACAGAGCAGATGTAAGACTTGAGACACCGACACCCAGGGGAATAGAGGCAAACTCCTGCAGTGCGGGGTCCTTGGGCTAATGTAAAGTAAATACTCATAAACAGATTGAATGTTGTAAGAAGACAATCCATTCAGGACAGTTATAATCATGAAAGCAACTGCTTTATTTATCTATAAAAAAGCTTGTACACAGCTGGGACTCACTGTGTATAAAAGAAGAGTAGGAAAAAAGCAGTGTATGTTTATACCACACACTATTTCTGGGTTCTTTCTTCCACCAAAACACAGGAGCCTATACCCACATATCTATATCCCTGCTGCTTTGCTAGCCCAAACCCCAACTCTGATTTAAGTTATTTGGTTTATTTAAAAGGTTAAAAAATTAAAAATCATACCCGCCCCTCAAGGGAGTGGGGAAGCAGTAGACACATTTTTCAGTGTCTGCGAATCATTTCATAAAGGATCAGGAGGATTAAGTTAGTTGCAAGAACCAGCAGTGACATAATTAGGCAGCTTGGACTATAATAAACAGGATCATTAAAAGAAAAAAAAAGTACAATTTGAAAAATGAAGGCGACCATTTCAAAAATTCAACCCACTCTGCGCACCTCTGGGACTCCCCCTCCCCCAAGTTGTAAAAAACAACTGAAACATTTTTGACCTTGGCTATAATAATACTTCATGTTTTAGCACTTTAGTCAGCATTTTATCTACTAATTGCTACACACTACCGCATGTGGCTCGAATCTGCCACTGCAGCTTTCTTTCATTGGTAAGCGAATTGCTTGATAAAGACTGGGAATTCAACCTGGCTGTTTCCTTCCTTGCTCCCCCTCGGCTCCCCCCACCACCTTTTTTTTTTTTTTTTTTTTTTGCCTTTCCTTTTCTATCTAGAAGCCGCTATATTTTTCCAGAAAATACCGCATGGGTCAGAACAGGGCCGGTGAATGGTCCCCTAATCTCTTTCCACCGGTTAAACTCGGGCCACTTTGGCGATCGCAAGGCATAAGGAGAAGGTGAAAGGGGGCGGGAGGAACGAGTGGGGCGAAGCTGGGGGAGGGCGAATCCTGGCCTGCTGATGGACCTGATGCTAAGAGGTTCTGAACATCGGTCCCTTGGCTGGTCCACAGCTGGTTAGAAGTCCGTGGGACACCGCGCTGCCCACCTGGGGACTAGAGGCCCTCTCCCGTCTTGCTTGGTCAAGAAGTGGGGTTCGAGGCGGGTGGCCCCCGAGTCTGCAGACTGATTCGTGGGTTGAAAAGCTAAGACAGTCTGCGTGTCAGCCACGACCCAGTCCCCTCCCCCTTCCAAGCCTGGCGCCATCGTGAGGGGTGGGGGTGGGTGGCGTTATTAATAAGGCGGCCTCCAGCAGAGCAGGCTCGCCCGAGTCTTAGTTCAACAAGTCTATTGGTTTGAAGAAGGATAAACCGGGTTATATGGGTCATTGCTTTCCAGGAGACCTCTAGTGGTCAAAGGTTGAGCTACATCTTAAATTTGGGCCTCCAGCTTGTCGCCTGCCTCCTGGGCTGTGGTGGGGGTGGGTCTCTAACTCAGGTCTAGACAGTAAAGGCCGGCAGCCTGGAACAGATTGCTCCAGGACTGGAGGCCACAGCCAACAGAGAAGTGGGGAACTCAGAGAAAAGGGTCGCCTCCCCCTCTCCCACGCCCCCCTCCTGGTCATGTGATGTGCTTTGTGGGTACGGGAGGGCCCAAGTTCCTCTGCCCTTAGTACAGATGGAGGAGACTTCCTATCTTATCTTGATTTTCTTCCCCATTGGGAGACTAATCAAGAATTTTCAGGGACGTTGGATTAAATTTGCCCAAGCCATTTCTAGTTACAATAGCAATGTTGAGTCAATTTATTTTTTTTCTGATTTATAAATTAAAACCAAGTCCCAATGCCTCACCCTAGTCACACATAGACCCAAACACCCCTTAATTTTAACAATTCATTGCCTTCAAGGGTCCTTGACATTTCTGGACTATTTGGTTTAGAAGTAGCTGAAGTTCTTTGTTTTTTCTTCTTCTTTTCAAAATTGCATGCCTTGCAGTAGTGGATGTATGACTTTTGACTAAATTGTGACCTTGTTCCTCTATCTGAAATGCCGCACCGTTCCATCTCAGGTGGACAGCATCCTAAGGGAGAGGGTGATGGTGACTTACAGGCTCCTTGTTATTCAGATTCATTTATGATCCACATACTAATAAAGAATTTTATCAAATTGACCTCTAGCATGGTACTCAAGGGGTTGTTGGGAACAGCTATCTTAGATCATACCAAAAACAGAGGTTCCAGCCATATGAGGTTATTAAAACGTCTTGTCATACCTGATTTTTAAAAAAGAAGACAAGAAAATGTACAGACATGGAGTATTGCCTCCACTGGGGGACTCATATACCGCCTACTAAAAATTTCTCTGTGCAGTTTCAAATAGACGTTAATGATGCCGTGTATTTAGTGATTTACAACTTAAAAATACTTGACGAGCATTAAGTAACTCATTACTTAGAAGCAGAGTGGGCATTTTAGGTAAATCACTAGACTGAAAGTCAAGGGGCCAGTCTTCACTGATTTTCTGTGTCTCCCTGTCCATGGCTATAATTATCCACAGGACTCAAATCCTAATTCCAGCTTTGTCAGAATTTCTCAGATAATTGTGGCAGAATTATTCAGACTGGTCATCTGTGCAGTGGCAGCCCCCTGTGCTCAGCCATCAAGCGAACCCATGGAAGTAGTAGCAAGTCCCTGGGCTGCCCCCACCTACGTTTCGCCATGGCCACAGACTGATAATTTTATGACTTGTTATTTCAGGTTGAAATATGTAAGTGTAGTTATTCACTAAGAGTTTAAAGAGATCTGAACACTTCAGGGAAAAAGGAATAACAAGAAGAGAAATGAGATTGTTTCTCGTCTCATCTTCAATAAGCTGTGGCCAAAATGGAATTGGGCAGACTTTTCACAGAGAAGGTTAGGGACCACATGAGCCTCAATCAGTTTACACAATGCTGTTCTCAGGGTGTGCCGGAAGCACCTCTTATGGACTTGCCAGAGCTAATTGTCTGGAATTTTGCAAACTGGCTGTTAAACACAACTATTTGGTAAATATTAAATTATATATATTTTATATAAACTATAATTCAATAAAAAATAAATTATATAAATTCACAATACTTTATATTAAAAACAAAGGTAGTACATACTGAAAGTTCATCACTTTCTCTCTTACTACATTTTAATATTCTCTATCCTCTTCAGGTTTTTATACCTTTTGTATTTTGATGATTACAATACTATATAATGGTGTGCTACCACATGTCTTCTCAATCCATGACCGTTGGCATTATGTTGGTAGCTTGAAATTGGCTGTGATGAGGTATTTAGCCCATGGAACTCAGCAAAAATTACAAATCAGGGCTTGATTGTTATATTGTTGTCGATTGTTTAGACTTAAGAAGGGGAAGGGGATGGAGAAAATGTAAATATTGCTGATTGTGATGATTACTTTTATCTGTCAACTTGACTGGGTCATGGGATACCCAGATAGTTGGTCAAACATTATCTTAGATGTGTCTGTGAGGATGTTTTTGGATGAGATTCACATTTGAATCAGTAGACTGAGTAAAGCAGACTGCACCCAGCCTCTTTGGGTGAGCCTCATCCAATCAGTTGAAGGTCTGACTAGAACAGAAGTCTGAGTAAGAGGAAACTCTTGCCTGACTAATTGAACTGTCACATGGGTCTTTTGTAGCCTTTGAACTTGGACTGGAACACTGGCTCTTCTTGAGTCTTAAGCCTGCAGATTTTCGGACTGGAACTTAGACCATTGGCTGTCCTGTTTCTTGGATCTTTGGACTCATGCTGGAACTAAAGGTCAGTTCTTCTGGGTCTCCATCTTGCTGACTACAGATCTTGGGGTTTTTAGCCTCCACAAATTGTGATATATATATATATATATATATGTATATCTCCTATTGGTTCTGGTTCTTTGAAAAGCCCTGACTAATACATGGATTAAACTTAAACATGTGTCAGATCTGTAACCAATAATATTGTGAATAGCACAAAAAAAGGAAGGAAATTTTTGAAAGCTATATAATTCATCAAAGAAGTTGCTCATGTCGTTGATGAAAGACTGAAATTCTTGGTTACGTCTTTTATCTTCACTTTTATTTTACTCCTCAATTTAAGTGAAAGTTTCAGACATTCAAGTTGGAACTACACTCATTTGTTATTCCAATTGTAGGTTAGCTATGGATACAAGAGTTCGGCAAAGAGTTAACAAAAGCATCCTCTGAGAATAGATTGGCTCTGTGGAATTTACAGTGAAGAGTGTGGCATATTTTATTATTATTTGTACATTTGTGCTATACTACCTGTGTATCAGCAAAATATACAATGAAGTTACATACCTACATATATATATATCTAATTTTATTGAATGTATTCCATATGTATATATCTGTATCTACATCTAGATATATAAAAACTAACGTAGACATACCTCTTTTGGTTTGGGAAGCTAGTTAAATATTTAGAAGTCCATGTCTGTCTAAAGCTGATCTTCAGCCTGACTCACAACTCAAACTTCTAGAGTGGGGGTTGGAAAACTGTAGCCTACTACCTGTTTTTGTACAACCTATGAGCTAAGAATGTGTTTTACACTTTCAAACGATTGGAAAAAATCACTAGAAGAAGAATATTTTGTGACAAATAAAAATTATATGAAATTCAAATCTCAGTGTCCGTAAATAAATTTTGTTGGAACTCAGCCATGCTTATTCATTTATGTATTGTCTGCGGCGTCTATCACGCTAAAATGGCAGAGTTGAGTAGTTGCAATAGAGACCGTATGGCCCTCAAATCCTAAAATATTTACTCTCTTGCCTTTTGTAGCAGAAACTGCCTGTTCTAGAACAGGTAGGTACGTGCCTTGACTGGAAGTATTAGACACAACCAAATGACCTTTTGAAGTCTTTTCGTGTGCTTGGCCCTAAAATGCTTCCTTAGTAAACAGAGAAAATGGAATACCCAGAGTTGCGAGGGGTTCAAATGGCTGACTCAAGGTCAGGGAGAGTCAATGCCATCAAAAAAGTAGAGAAGGAGCATGAGATTTCCCCACTCCTTGGTTTGTGTTCCAACCACTGGATCACAGAGTCTTTCTTCTGGACCGCTTATCCTAAAGCACTGTATAATTTTGTTGGGCATGGTTAAATATTTATTGAATTTTCTTGTCCAATGTGGTTCAGTTACTGTGTGTCTGTGTGTGTGGTGGGACTCTTCAAGATTAAAGGTGCTATATAAGTTGAGGATTATTTTATGACTTGTTATTGCAGGTTGAAATATGTAAATGTGGTAATTCACTAATGTTGTATCGGTGCATATATCTGGGAAAGGGAAACAAGAATGCATTATCCTTCCTTTTGAGTATAACATCATTTGCATCCTTTTAAAAAAAACAACCAATCAATTTTTTTTTTTAAATGAGGAAACGCAGTGGAGGAAAAAAAAATTCCTTTAATGCAATACTTCAGCTGAAAGTTTAATGACACAAAAGGCAGGCAATTCAAAGTTACAGTTCCCACAGCAACTGTAACTCTGCTATATAGCACATTTAGGCATAGATTTCACAGCATGTACTGCAATACAAAATACTCCACACTGGGCATGCAAGGGGGCAGAGTTATGGTTGCTATGGGTACCATGACTTTGAATTTCCAGATTTTTTGAGAGTTTAAATTCTCAACCAGAACATCACATTAATAGTTCATTTTTTTTTTGCATTGAAAATAATAAAGATTGTATCACTGTTTCCACTGTCAAAACTATCTCCAGCTCAGTCCACTGCTTAGTATAAATACCTACCCAAACATATTCACCCTACTTGCTAAAATTAAACACATGACCTCATCCCAGGGAGTATTTTAGTTTGCAAATTTATATGTGATGACTTTCACTGGATTAACTAAATCTGCTCCCTCCTCCTTTCCAAAAATCACCAAGAGATTTGGGTTAACTCTTTCAGCATTTTAGCATAGTTTATCTGTTACTCATGGGCTGAGAGGATATGGTAATCATACTCATTGTGTATGAATGTGTGATGTGCATATTTATAATTTATACTCTACTCCGAAAAGAACTAGATGCAGCTAACTGCATGTATTCATTTCTTCCTTGGACACAACATGCAATTTTATGCCTGTATGCTAGTGGTCTCAGGACCCTTTCACTTAAAAAATTGTGGAGGACCTCAAAGAGCTTTTGTTTATGGTGGTTTTATATAAATATATGTGTGTGTATTTACCACATTAAAATTATAATTTAAATATTTTAAGTAGTAACTCATTTAAAATAACAATAATAAACACATTACGTGTTGACATATGTGTATTTAAAAAATAACTATAACTTAGTGGAAAGAGAGGCATTGTTTTACATTTTTACTAATCTCTTTAACAGAAGACAGCTGGATTCTCATAGCTGCTTCTACATTCAATCTGTTGGATATTACAAATCATGTAGCTTCTGGAAAACGCCACTATACTTTTGTAAGAGTATACAAGTGAAAAAAAGCAAACAATGTCTGAGTATTATTATGATTGTTATTTTAACCACCTGAAATGGTCTCAGGGATTTTCATGGATCCCCAGACTGTACTTTGAGAACAAGTGCTCTGTGCATTTGCTGATTCTCTTCTTCTAAGCATATACCTCTTCCTCATCCACAGGAAAACTCCTATTCATGCTTCAGGGCACTGGGAAAGATTAATTGCTCCCTTAGCTATATTCTCATAACAATCTGTACATATTCTGATATGAGCATCTATTTTTGTATCCTTATGATTGAATGTTCAAATGTCTGGGGGTTTTTTTTGTTTGTTTGTTTGCTGTTTTAGACTATGAGTTGCTCAAAGGGGAACCATGTCTTATACATTTTTTCCTCATTTTCTAGCATGGTACCTGGCATTCCATATATATGGAATATAAGGATTCAGTTCAACAAACAAGTAATAAAATATTTATTGATTCCATAATATGTGTTAGGAACTATGTATGAATCATCTCAAATGTAATCCTAATAATAATGCTATGAAGGTACTATTATTAATATTTTCAGTGTTTTTTAAGTGAGGAAACTAAGGTTTGCTCAAAGTTGAAGTTATATACCATGCCAAGAAATATAGGGGACAGAAAACCCGGAATCAGAATCTTTGCCTTAAAGGCATTTATAATCTACTGTGGGAGATAAGACAAAAATGCACAAATGAAAGGCAAATAACAATATCAAACAACAGACCACAAAGACTATAATTAAAGAAATGCCCACTTAGTAGAAATGGCTACTTACCCAATGAGTTATTTAGATGCAAACTTTTGGAGGATGCACTTCTATTAGAAAACCTTTGTTTTAGGATGCACACCAATATGCGTGTGTCAATAAATTATATATTTACTACTGCACTAATCTGTAATATACAAATATACTAATATACACTAATATACTCAAAATATAAATTATAAAGGATTTTAAAATAATGAGACAAAAAATATATATAAAGACATTCAAAATTTCTTTTTCAGAATCCTGATGAATTATGGCCCCACTTTGAAGCCAGTTCATCTAAATTGGTGGCCATCAACTTTGGCTGCACGCTGGGTTCAATTGGGGAATTTTTAAGATATGGTGCTCAGGTCCCACATTCAGGTTACTGGAATCAGAATCTCTGAGAGTGGGTAAACAGGTCATATGAATTTTTCCGCCTTTTCCCCCAAACAAAGAATTCTAATGTGCAACCAGAGATGAGAATCCCAAGTCCAACCACTATGGTCTGTGGTAGCATGGAGAGAAGGTGGAGAATGTAGCCATTTGGAAGACATCATAGAAAGATGGTATGGAAAACAGTTTTGAAAATTTTACTTGGAAGTATTGAAAAGTTACATTTATAAAATCATGTAAGCTGAGCTTTTAAATCCCCCTTGCCTAAGTTAGTATCTATGTTTTTATTTTTGGAAGCGGTACCCATTTTGAATGTACCTGGTTTGTCAAAGTGTGAAAGTGAGAAGCTCTGAGTTGTATCCTGTGCCTGGCTGAACATTTGTGTGGACCCCTTGGGCTGTTTTTCAATAATAGGATTTATGGAGGTGGTGATTTCTGTTGTGGTAAAGTATTTTGTTTCACAAAAGTACAGTCTTTGAATAAAATAAAAATAAAGGCCCTTTGAATAAAATAAATAAATAAAGGCCCTTTGAATAAAATAAAAATAAAGGCCCTTAAATGGAGTCATGACATGTTTGTTCTGGAAAGCATCTTTTAGGAGAGTACCCTTGTGTTATATATGAGGAAGCTGAGACCCGCAGGTGGGAAGTGATGTCAGGTGCCTTATGTAAGGCAGAGTTCTGAGGAGAAAAGTTTGGGAAATTGGTGAGGGTAGGGTGGGGGAGAGATATGATTGTCCGTAGACAAATGGTTCTCAAGTGCATGCTATGAAATTCCACCTTAGTGTCTTGAGCTTCCCTGGTGGCTCAGACGGTAAAGAATCTGCCTGCAGTGCAGGAGACCTGGGTTCAGTCTCTGGGTTGGGAAGATCCCCTGGAGAAGGGAATGGCAACCCACTCCAGCACTCTTGCTAGAGAATTTCATGGATACAGGAGCCTGGTGGGTCATTCTAGGACAGGGTGTGTGAGCAGCATGGACTAGAGTTAATTGTGGCTCCATCGTTAGCTAATCCTGTTAATGCTGGGATTGGCTTTAAACATTTTAAAACAAATTACATGGAAGACTCCTAAACTCCAAAAGTTAGGAAGCTCCCTGAGCTCTCTGCTTTTCCATTCTTGATCTGTTGTGACTACAGTGATCCAGAACCTTCCCTGTGAATAGGGAGGCTCAACTAGATGAGCTCTGAGGTTCCTTTTGACCCTCTATCAAATCTCTTGGACTGTGTGCATTTTTAGATAGTGTCACTCAAATCTGAGGGCAACAATAGAGCACAAAATTGGATTCTGAAGTTTCCTCTTTGTGCGCATGACAGGGACAGGACAGGTATTCTTAAATATTCTTATATAATTTGCACCTTGAGATCCACAGGCTGGGAGCCCCAGAATTCTGGGACAAATGTAGCCATACTACATTCACCACGTCTGTTCAACATGGGTCATAGGTGAAAGACAGCACAGCCTGGGAGTTGCTTTACCTGGGGGACAGAGACCTGTATAAACCAAGAAATCTCCACATTGATGACTTGTCAAGGCTTTAGTTCATGTGGGTTAAATGTGTTTTCATGAAGTGGGAAACAATGTATGAAACCATTCTTGTTCTTCAGTCTTTAAAACACATGAAAGTATTCAGTTCAGTTCAGTTTAGTCGCTCAGTCGTGTCCGACTCTCTGCGACCCCATGAATCACAGCACGCCAGGCCTCCCTGTCCATCACCAACTCCTGGAGTTCTCAAACTCATGTCCATCAAGTCAGTGATGCCATCCAGCCATCTCATTCTCTGTTGTCCCCTTCTCCTCCTGCCCCCAATCCCGCCCAGCATCAGACTCTTTTCCAGTGAGTCAGCTCGTCGTATTGGAAAGGTTCAAATGTAGGAGCTAGCATGACACTTCATGGATCTTTATGCATTCTGTTTACCTTGTCACTTCTGTATATCCTTCACTTTGTCTTCTTCACCATCTCCACCTAAAGAAGTCTAAAACACTAAGTGAAAAGTGGGCAAATATTAACAGTAGCTCATTGTCCTAAACGGAGAAGGCAATGACACCCCACTCCAGTACTCTTGCCTGGAAAATCCCATGAGCGGAGGAGCCTGGTAGGCTGCAAGTCCAGGGGGTAACTAAGAGTCAGATACGACTGAGTGGCTTCACTTTCACTTTTCACTTTCATGCATTGGAGAAGGAAATGGCAACCCACTCCAGTGTTCTTGCCTGGAGAATCCCAGGGACGGGGGAGCCTGGTGGGCTACCGTCTATGGGGTCACACAGAGTCAGACGTGACTGAAGTGACTTAGCAGCAGCAGCATTGTCCTAAATGCTTGCATGAACTTAACTGTATATGGTAAACACTAGTATTAGCCACGTTTTAGATGAAGACACTGAAGCACACACAGGGAGGACAAGTAACTTGCCTGAGGTCACATAGCTAGAAAGAGATTCAATATGGATTCAAACTCAGGTCATCAGTCGAGAGAGCCTGCTTTCAGCCACACATTTTACCATCTCTTTGTTGACACTGTCGGGGATGTCACAAAAGAAAAGACTTCAACTGTTTGGTGTATGTATTAAGTTTTCATCATTACTTTTGATAAAAAATTTTAAATTAAAAAATGAAATTAGGTAATATTCATCAAATTGGCAAATACTTTATGTAGTAGCCAGTATTTGATTGGAAATGAGAACATGAAATTTGCCCTTTTGGGGAGACTGCCAGTTTGTACAGTTCATCTGAAAGACAATTTGGCAGTATATAATAAATCCTTAAGATATAGCATTCCCTCAAACCCAGAAATTTCACTTCGATGCATTTATGCTAAAGAAAATTGGGGGGCAGGTTCACAAAAGGAATATAAAATTTACACTAGAGCATTGTTCAAAATAAACAAACTCAGCTAAATAAATTATGGGGCAACACTAATACAGAAAAATATGCACATATTAAGAGTGCACATGTTTATTGACCTGGAAAGACATTAAAAATATTCTTTTTTTTTTAAAGGAAATACCTTTACCTTAAAACATGCCAGTTAATATGGATAGTAGAATTAAAGCAATTATGTTTCTTTGTACTTTTTGGCAGTTTCTAAATTTTCTACAATGTATTAGTTATGAGATATTTATAGAAAGAAAAAAGTACTAGAACTTCCTTGCCTTAGCCACTGGAAAACTTTTTGCAGATATGCAAAACAGTGACTGCAACCAGAGAAGGTTCAAAGTAAAATTAATAGCTAACATTTATTGAGCACTCGTTATATGCTAGGAGTTCTAATAAATGCTTTGAATTATTTCTTTTAATCCTTCCAACTCTTATGATATAAGCACTCCAGTAGTCCTTTTTAGCAGCTGAAGCACGGGAGAGATTATAACCTGCCCCAGTTCACTGAAGAGGAAGCTTCTAAGGGGATGTGAATAATTTGTAGGATTCAGAAATGAATAAAGTTCAGGCTTGGATGTTAAGGCACCATCTTCCAGGAAAGGAACATTAGCTAGCTGACCCAACAAAGAGCATAAGTTAACCTAGTTAAAACGAAAACCATCTATTACAGGAGATTGAGCCCTGAGAGAACCCAGAATGGGTAGATAACTATACTATGTAACTTCTGATGGGGCGGTTAACTTTTCTGCCAGATAGGAAGTGCTTTACTGGTAGACTTTTTTTGGGGGGGGTGGGGTGGGGGTGGTGCCATGCAAAGGGTATCTGATCTGAGAAGCAGCTTGGGAGTAAAACAGTTGAATTCATTTTGATAACTTGGGGATTTTGCTTGGCTTGGCACCCAGTCCCTCACTTCCCAATACCTCTCTCAATAAACATAGATCTGCTCATCTACTTCCTCAAGAGTCTCCTCCTTTGGTGTCTTGATCTTCTGCATCCTTTTGTAGTCGGGAAATAGAGACACAGATATCCTCAATGCTCTAGCATCTCTAGAACTTAAACAATAGTGCTCTACAGGTGGTGGCACTGTTGGAGAGAGGTGTCTGAGGCTTTTCTTCAAATTGTGTTTGCATAGCACTTAGTATGAGAATGAAAACACATCTGTTGTGTAAATCAAAGAATTGGCCACTGATAAGCGACTCAGTCCCAAGAACAAATCATGCAATTTCTTTGCAAACTGGTTTGCAAAGAAAATGTGCCTGGTGCTTTAATACCTGGTTCTCTGTTGAAACTTGGGGTGCCTTTAGACACAGGGAAGTTGCTTACTATTGCTTTTGATGAACCTAATATTCTACCTAAATAGTGGGAACCAGGATCTTGAAAGGACAAAACACTTTCATGATTGTCATGTTTTTGTCCATGACATTTATGTTCCTGGAATGCCTCTACATGTCTTTCCATTCCTCATCATTCATTGAAACCCAACTCAAAGTTCCCTCTTCTATGAAGAATTCCCTGGTGCTAGCAACTGAGAATTAGCTCAATATTCTTGGAACTCCATAGACAGTGTATACTGCTTTCCTGGTCTGTGACTTTTTGAATAAGTTTTATAGTTGTATTGCTCTTCCCCTGAGGACAGGAACTCCACTAAATAACAGTGATGATAAACCAACAGCCATGACTAGAGTGGTGCCAACCTATTTATTTTATTTTTAGATTTTTTTGATGTGGACCATTTTTTAAAGTCTTTATTGAACCTCTTACATTATTGCTTCTATTTCTTTTTTTTTTTTGGCTGCAAGGCTTGTGGGATCTTAACTCCTCCACCAGGGATTGAACTCCTTGCAATGGAAGGTGAAGTCTTAACCACTGGACTGCCAGGGAAGTCTCCCAGTCTATTTATTTTAATAGAGAGAAAACTAGTGTTTTAAAGCTAGACATCCTCTACCAGACTGAGCCTTTAGTGTACAAGGCTTCAAGTGTTTTAAGAAGTCCAGTGTATTGGGAACCTATTTTGTGCAAGGGTTTAGTTGGTTTCAAGCTCAAGATTGAAATATAAGAGGTACCAGTTAAAGGCTTGTTTCCATCATCACTGAGACATATTCTCAGTTACCTCTTGGAGCCTCAGTTCCCTTATTTATCAATGGGACAGATGACACAGAGTCACTCATACCTGATAGAATTATTGTGAGAACAAAATAAAATCGCATTTATGAGAAAGCCTTTATCCAAAGCATTATTGTAAACTACAAACCTAATCCTATGTCATAGAGGAGATTGCGATTATGAGGGTGGGTGATCAATACCTAGAATTCACACATGATCAAGGAGACCAACTATCTGGAAATGACATTCACTAAGAAAAATCCTGAGTGGCCAAAGACGTTATAGAGAGATGCTCGTATCCAATCAAAGGAGAATATTAATATGGTATAAAATAGTACTCTGGTAAGGTTTCCTACAGTATTGACTAAACTGATCCACAGAACAGGTTTTCTTCAGGAAGAAAAAAAGGTTAAATACATTTGATAGAGACAAAATCTGATAGTTTTTTTTAACCCACAGCTTTTAGAATGCTGATGTGACTCTTTGAGAGGACGGTACGGTGTTCTCTTTTCTCAAGGGCAATTGCCTGGCCAGAATGGAGACTCAATTCCCTGTCTTAAGATCTGATGGAAGGAAGAATGTGTTCATGATCTGCCTGAAGTTTCTGAGATAAGAATCCAAAGATGTTTATCCAGCATTACAAAGAAGAAGACGTTGATTTTGGCAGTTATAGGAACATCAGTCCTTGGAAAGCTGGATTCTGTTTTCAGGGAAAGGGTTACTCAGGCATGCCTGGGTTGGGGAGAACTCTTTCCTCCAGATGACTGCTACCTTGGCCCCAACTCCACACTCATGCACCAGCCTTCTGATTTCTCACTCAGCTTCCAGGCACTCTGTTCATGGTGAGAAATCTGGATAATAGGCAGCAACATCCTGTGGCCAGGAAAAATAAGACTGTGAATTAAAAACTATTCCATCACAGTTCAATTTTTCTTCTGAATGATTAATTGTAAGAGTACATTTAAATTCACTTTAATTGCAAATAGAAGAAATATGGACTAAGTGGAACTTCCTTTCTCAGCTATCCTCATGCCACTCACTGCACTGTCATAGAAATACACCATGCAAAAGAACAAAATGACTGCTCCATAATGTCCCATAACTCTTTAACCATTTCTCTATTTCTGAACATTTAGGTAGTTTACAGTTTTCCTTTAGGTGTTGCAATGAACTGAACATATATTTGTACATTTTCTGTAGGATAGATAATGCAGAAGTGGAATACCATAACAGAGTAAATACTTTTACAATATGGCTGTATGCTGTTAAACTGGCCCATAAAAGATGGTACCAATTTATACTTTCAACAGGAGCATAAGAGAGTTACTTGTGAGTTGCTTAAAACAGATTACGTCTGAAGCAATGACAAAATTGGTTCTCTGGATTGCAAAGTCTCTAGATCTTGGCAATGACAATTGCCTCTCCTGTGTAGAGTCTTGTCTAGGGGTCAGCTTGTTATTGTTTAGTCACTGAGTCATGTCTGACTCTTTTGCGACCCCATGGACTGTAGCCCACCAGGCTCCTCAGTCCATGGGATTCTCCAGGCAAGAATACTGGAGTGCATTGTCATTTCCTTCTCCAGGGAATCTTCCTGAGCTAGGGATTGAACCTAAGTCTTCCATTGCAGGTGGATTCTTTACGTTTGAGCCACTGGGGAATCCCATATATATGTAAATGTGTAACTAAATCATATTGCTGCATACCTGAAATAACACAGCATTGTAAATCAACTACATTTCAATATAAAATTAAAAAAATTTTTTCAGTTGAAATGGGAGAATGCAAGTTATATCTGCTCTGAAGTGGGTTTCCCCATCCTTACCTCTGGCATCAGTGAAACAATACCCATCTTAGGCTGTACTGGGTCACTGCAAATCTCCCCTAAGGCCAAGGCTTTCACTGATGCATTCATTAACTGGTCTAGAAAAGTCAGGAATATATTCTGTCTCAGAGAGTGTGCTTGGCAACGCATGGCTACTATTTCTTTCAAAGCTCACCTATCAGGTTATGTCTCTTTCCTTCCCTGGGGAAGAAAAAGTGAGGAAATAGCGTGAAGCCAGAAGTGTTACAGGAAAGACGCTTCCTCCATAAGAGAGAAGCATGAGGGACAGGAGAAATTCTTGCTGTTTTTGGCCTTCCTTCTCTAGCCCCATTCTAACAGGAGAGTTACATGATGGATTAATAATGCCTGCCATAGTCTGGGTGAAGGAAGTCAGGGCATATTTGGCATGTATTTCTAATCCTGCAATAATTATGCAATGAGTAATATGTGGTTAGTACAAAAGTTAGATGCAATTGTGTCTTCTAAATTAAGAAAGATTTCATTACAGACCAACTCCCCATACAGACTTTCTGTCTCTATTCTCTGCATGTTCTGAGTCTCTGTTCCATGGCAGGGTGGAGAGATAGTCTGCTGCCAGTAATTTGCAACCGTCTCGGTCTTGATACCTCTTGGTGCTATTCCCAACACAGAGCTGATATTTTTCTTGTATAATTCAGGACTCACATATCCAAATGCCTAGCTTCTGCATTGGCTAACAGAGACAGAAAAAAAAAAAATCAGTGTTTGCCAAGTAGCCAAGGATTAAATTGGTAGTGGAAAAAATTAGATTTTCAGGCTATTAAGAATTTATTACAAACAATGGAGCATTTAAATAAAACGAAGCTGATGTTGTGTTTCTAAATGCCTTTTCTACTTTGTACTGTAGTTTATGTTCTTTTTTAGAAAAGGAATTTTTATTTCCTTATTATTTGTATGTAGATACTTTCCATTCGCTTTACTGAGGAAAGGAGAAAATTTCTCTTTGAGTTGAGTGATTTTGGGGCTCAAGAAAGAAGCCAGATATCTTGGTGACCCATTAAGCAGGAATTTAAAATGCATGGGCTTTCTAATAGAAAAATAATAGATGCTGGGTGGGCTGAAGTTGGGGAATAGGATGGAGGTATACTAAGGAGGAAATGGGGAAAAACACTGAGACAAAAAGAGAGGATTTCTTTGATGAACATCATTCCTTGTTGACACTTTATTGTTTCTGGCCCCTCTCCCTATTCAGCCAAAAAGACTGCCACTTCCTGAAGAAGGATTTTAATTGCCATGTAAATGGCTCAGTGGTAAAGAATCTGCCTGCCAATGCAGGAGACCCCAGAGACACTGGTTCAATCCCTGAGTCGGAAAGATCCCCTGGAGAAGGGAATGGCAACCCACTCCAGAATTATTGCCTGGAAAATTCCATGGACAGGGGAGCCTGGCGGACTTACAGTCCATGGGGTTACAAAGAGTCGGACACATCTGAGCACACACAAGCGATAGAGCCAGCCCCTCTCAAGAGTCCTGACCGTGGACTTCCTCCTTCAGACTAGTGTTCCTCCAGCTTTAGACATCTGCACGATTTGTTTTTGATTTTTGTCTCAACTTTCCACCTGCACTGTTTCTCACCTGATTGTAACTTATTTATATTGACTCACTTTCAGAACTTGATGTGAGTAAAAGAAAAATCAGTGTAACTTGCAGTGAACAGAAAAGTGAAAAGTAAAAGTCGCTCAGTTGTGTCTGACTCTTTGCCATCCAATGGACTATAGAGTCCATGGGATTCTCCAGGCCAGAATACTGGAGTGGGTAGCCTGGCCTTCTCCAGGGAATCTTCTCAACCCAGGGGTCGAACCCAGGTCTTCCGCATTGCAGGCAGATTCTCTACCTGCTGAGCCACAAGGGAAGCCCAAGAATACTGAAGTGGGTAGCCTATCCCTTCTCTAATGGATCATCCTGACCCAGGAATCGAACTGGCGTCTCCTGCATTGCAGGCAAATTCTTTACCAACTGAGCTATCAGGGTGATCATAAAAATAAGTACAAAGTCAACATGTAGTTGCTCAATTGTGTCATGGACTGTAACCTACCAGGCTTCTCTGACCATGGGATTTCCCAGGCAAGAATACTGGAGTGGGTTGTCATTCCCTTCTCCAGAAATAAGTACAATGGGAACAAAAACATTGTTAAAAAATTTTTTAATGTAAAACTCAACAATGAAAAATAATTATTGATAAACCTGAGAGATTTCTAAACCCAAAATAAGTTCCTTGATGAACTTATTTACTAACAGTCAATAATGAAGGAATATTCAACTCTTTAGTGCTGACTTCTACCTAAAATCATGTAACTATCTATAGTTTGGGAAACACTTTTTGAGGAGGCCAAGAGGTATGGTGGGAAAAGCTTGGTATTTTTAATTAGACCACACTGAGTTCCAGCTCTTACTGGTCTCTCACAGTAAAGCAGGATTATAATAACTATTTCACAGGGTTCCTGTGATGTCAGAATGTAACCATATTGAAAAGCACTTAGAGTATTTTTAGGCAATTTCAATTTTATTATTTTCTACAAATATGATATTTGTAGAATAACTCATTTTAGAGTATTTTGTTCTGGGTGGGGAAAGACATAACAAAATACAGAATCACAGAATTTGAGAAATGGAAAGGATTACTCAGAAAAAAACAAACAAAATTTATGGGCTGTATTTATTTTCCATTCAAAATAAAAATAGCTTTATTGAGTCCCACGGGAAAAATGTACGGTCTTACTTACACTATCTACTTCATTGACTAGAAGAATGTCAATGAGAAAAGTGTTAGAGTTTACAGACATTCAGAGTTAATATCTGGGTGTATTTGAGAAGCAGCCACACAGAGGTAACATTCTTTCTTTATTCTTTTTTTTTTAATGTTTTTGTAACCAAACATGTTGATATTTTTTAAATTTTGTTTTTAATTGGAGGATAATTGCTTTACAATAATGTATTGGTTTCTGCCCTCAACAATGTGGATTATCCTTAAGCAGACATATATCCCCTCCCCCTTGAGGGGATATCTTGTCCTCCCACCTCTCTAGGTCATCACAGAGCACCAGGCTGAGCTCACACAGGTAGCATTCTAATCCTTTAGCTTTATATTCAAATGAGGCTGGTGGGTTGCATGGAACCTCTGGGTCTCATGGTCCCTTGATTAGTAGCCCTTTCCCCTCATTACTTGCCATATTGGTGCCTCTGGTCTGGTCCAATTGTCTTCTATCCAAGATGAGGAAATGGAGGCCCAGAAAAGAGAAGTGACTTAACCAAGGTCATATCATTAGACTCTCTTCTACAATCTTCTACAATGAAAAGCTGACAGATCATTCTTTTTTAAAAAGTATGATGAAATAAAACTGGAATTGGATTAGCTAGAGAGCAATATTTCTGAGCACAGCTCTTTGTGTAATTGCCTGTAACCTATATTATCCAAGCTGGTGAACACATGAAGTTAAGAAAGTGAGCCACTGCCATAAAGAGTTGGTAGGGAGAGTTTAAAAATTAAGTATTTGTTGGTGCAGGATGTTCCCAGAGATGAGTTACTATTCCAAAATTATGGACCAGCAGTTAAAGTAATATGGATATATGTTTACCCCAGGTTTCAGAGAAAAAGTAGAGTGAGATTATGAGTATCATTTGCAGCTCCATGGAAGGAAAACCCAGGCATATTTTGCTTTAGTCTTTGAGATAGATAAATTAATTGATGATTCATGTATTAGTGCCACGAATAATGATTGACCTCTTACTGTGGACTAGTCATGGTTCAGGCACTAGGGGTACAACATGAACAGGAAAAAAATTTCCTGCCCTAATGTGACTTATGTCTTGGTGGGTTGAATGAGCTGCTTAGGCAATTCTCTACTGGCTAAATAATGGATCATCTCTTCCATCCTTTTTAGTCATGCTGACAAGAACAAGAAAGTTGATGGTGGCATTGGGAACAAAAAGTTGGCTCCTCTGCTCCTAGGCCAATACTGTATCACCATGGTAATGATATGCTCACTGGTCTGGATTATGGCATAGACTTTCGTATTTTGAACCAGAGCTCTAAAAATACCAGGAGGTGAAAGATACTATTAACGGGACAAGGCAGGGGAACTGATATCAATTTACTTCTTTGTTGCCCATGCCTCACTTAAAAAAAAAAAAATATATATATATATATATATATATATATATATCTGAAACCCAGCACAAGCAGGGCGTGCACCTAAATTAAGCCTGTGGTCAGCTTTGCTGGGGAGAGACGACACGTTTCTGTATGTGATTCGTCTTCAGCTCTGTTGGCTCTGGCAGATTTATAGGGGTGATATTTTCACACATAAATTGTCCTTGAACAATTTCTCCACTACCTGGAACATTGTTCCCTCCTCCTTGCCCCCAGTTAGATGTGCCCATCTGCTGGCCCCATCCCAGATTTTTTTCTTTAATAACAAAGTACTTGTTGACAGTGTAAGAAAAATCCAATTCTTGGTTGACGTTTACGATCCAGAGGGTCTCTCTTTGAGGATAAAATTGGCAGCAGATAGCGTTGCCCATTCCTGACACTGGGGCCAGCTTCTTCGAAAGCCTGCATTACTACAAAACAACCACACTGCCCTTTACAGCTGGTTCTCTTTTCTTTCTTGGGAGGTATCAAGAAAGACTAATGCTTTTTGCCCTTTATCCTCCCTTTAAGCACCAGGGCTGCTGCATGGAGCAAGGTCAGAAGACAATCAAGGGGAAGATGGTTGATGAGCCTAATAGCCCCTGAGTTAAACTTCCATGCTCACTCCCCATGTGCTCAGAAGTGACCTTGCATAGGTCATTTCTTAAATGAAACCGTTCCCTAATGATAACAGGAACTTGGAAGTCATCATGAGCATCAAACCTCCCCTGGCATCCACAGATGATGACACCCAGCCAGGCTGAATGGACTTAATAAAGATTTGGTCAAGGGTGGCCACTCTCTTCTAGGAATGTGCCAGCTGATGGTGTGGACACTGACCCTTTTAGTGAATTTCATTGCAGCATAGTCTCTACTAAATTGTCCTAACTGGATTAAAGTTAATTAGACAAAATAGAAAAATATTTAGGAGAAAGTGCTTTCGAATCAACTAATCTTTGGTTTGTATCTGTGCTGTAGCACTTACTAGCTTTAGGACGCTGGATAAGTTAATTAAACTCTCTAAGCTTGGCTTTCCTGTTGGTAAAGAAAATAATAATAATAGTCTCCTCTACAATATATCATGGAACTTTCATGTAGGCATAAAGGTTAAATGAGATGATATGTGGGAAAACTCTTAAAAGAGTGGCCCAGCATCAATGAGGACTCAACAAAAGGTACTTTTCATTCTTGGTATAAATTGTAAGTTAGAGAATATTTTCACCAGTACATTTTTAGTTAAGGAAACTCAGTTAACGAAATCTTCATGAGTAGGCCCTTATGGGACTTGCCATAACAAAGAGGTAAGAATATTTCAGAATTGCAGTATTACTTATTTATAGGAAGAGGTTGCTTTGAAATAATTTTTAAAATTCTGAGCAAAATGCTTTGATGACTTACTTGAGAGGAGGGTCTGTACTCCCCTTTAAGCCTTGTTTACATGTTAAGTTCTCATTGTATAATTGGTAAAGGTATATTTTAATTTAGTTCCCTCGAAGGGGTGATATATTTCTGAATTTGCTATATCTAACATTTCTTAGACTTTCCTACCATCCAAAGTTTTAATTTCAGAAAGTTCCTATATATTTTAAATCTGAAATAATCTAGTCTTTTATTCAGTAAGGTTGACCTAGAATCAGCTCTGCTGATGACTGATTTTGAGGCTCAGGCCTTGGTACTGGTCTTTAGGAAGGTAGTGATAAAGAAAATAATGGTAATACCTCCTGCATCTGTGGAAATGATTTCGTTTATGCTCACCACAATCCCATGTGGCAGAAAGAAACACATATTATTTCCCATATTTTACAGTTGAGGAAATTGAGGACTGGAGAGTAAATCATTTGCCTCCTGACACTTGCTTCAGTGGTTTACAAACCTTTATGTAGCTATTTAGTTGCAGGATTCTTTCAGAAACTGAAATGTTTTCTGTAAGAGGAAAGAAAATTGAACCAGAGAACAGCCTACCATCCTCAGCCTCCTGTCCTGTCCTGATGTTCACTGATCCCACATCTGAGGTAGGATGCAGCCTTCTCTGACAGTGACCATGGAGGCCCTGGCAGGTGGTCATGAGAGAGGAAACCTCTTTGCTTCTAGATTTCTACATGGCCTTGGGATCTAGTGACAATTACAGAGATGAGATCTGCCTATCTAGGACAGATGGAGCTGCTTTGGTGGGCCCAACACTGACCCTGAAGGTGCTTTGACACAGAGGCAGCAGACTTATGAGCTCTGCCCCCTGCTCACCATGGCTGCAGTTCTGTTTCTTGCCTATTTGATGTACTGGGGTGCATAGCAGAGTCTGCACAAGAGCCCGAGTGCTGGTGATGCTGGCACATAAGGATGGGGAGGGGAAAGAAACCAGTGTTTCTAGGTGAAGAAATCACAAAGTAGCCAGTGGGACATGAGGGAGCCGTTTTATAAAGTCCTTTTTAGCAGTCTCCCAGATTGACTGAATCCTTTGGTCATAATGATACTACATATTCATAGCTCTCACTGGTTTCAAATGCAGACAGACTTTAGCAGAAATGCAGCTAGTTAGAGAGATACAGAGACAGCATCATCAGCCATTGGTGAGTGCTTTATGGCTTACAAAGCAACTCCAGATACAAGTGCTCATTTCATGTGGCATCACAACCTGTTCAGTGCTTCAGTGACGTCATTTGAACAAATAAACAAATTACATTGGCCGAAGAATATCTTTATCATTATTTTTCAAATGAGGAATTTGAGAGATTAGGTAATGTGCCCGAGGTCACGCAGATGAAATAAGGTTATCTGCCGCTGAATCTGGTAACCTTTCTGTTACATCAGTGCACGTTCTCATTGACACCTTTGTCATTGCATCGCAGAAGCAAACTTGGTATGCTATAAGGGGGCCCAGGCCATGTCTCTTCCATGCTCTTCTGGGTCTATAAAGGAAAAGGGGCCCAAAGGAATTGAGAGTAAATATCTATGGGGAAAGATGATCTCTTCCTCCAAAGACACTTGGATTTTATCTTCTTGTTTTCCGGAGATTGTACAATTTATGGTATTCAAAAGATCAGAGGTGTACAAAAAGTACTCAGGAAGATGTAAAGGTATTCAGCAAATAGAAATGTAAGGTGGCTCTATTCAGAGAAAAGAGATCTGTGTTGGTTAGGGTTGTAACAGCTGTGCAACAAATTCTAAAATAGTCGAAGTTTAACATCATGAAAAGTTCTCGTTCATGGGATGGTCCTGCACAGATGCTGCTCATTAGCAATGATGGGTGGATGGTCCATGTTGCTACTCAGGTGTCCCAGATGAATGGAGTTTCTGCCATCCTCAACGTGTGGCTTCTCAGCACAGATCATGTGAGGCAAGCAAAATAGAGAGGAGAATGGGCCAGGTCTAGAATATCATTACTTTCCACATATCATTGCTAGAACCCAGCCACGTGGTTTATCTGAAACAAAGGAGGCTGAGAAACGTAGTTGTGTTTACAGTGAGAAGAGGAAACGCTGTTGACCAGCCAGCAATCTCTGCTACAGGATCCAAAGGCAGGATGGTCATTATGGGGAAGTGACAACTTCAAAAGACTGAAAAAATTCACACGTCTGCCCTTTAGGTGGAGTTCTCAGATGATGATGATTCTAAACTATAGCTTTGACAAGGAAGGGTGAGTAGGTGGAGGTGAACTTATGTTCCCCTTTATTACCAAAATGTTGAAGACTTTCCTGGTCAGCTCAGCCAGAAGTAATTGTTTCCTCCTCTGGATTACCAGATGCCATGATCTTTGTTTTCTGAATGTTGAGCTTCAAGCCAACCTTTTCACCCTCCTCTTTCACTTTCATCAAGAGGCTTTTGAGTTCCTCTTCACTTTCTGTCATAAGGGCGGTGTCACCTGCATATCTGAGGTTATTGATATTTCTCCCGGAAATCTTGATTCCAGCTTGTGCTTCTTAAAGCCCAGCGTTCCTCATGATGTACTCTGCATATAAGTTAAACAAGCAGGGTAACAATATACAGCCTTGACATACTCCTTTTCCTATCTGGAACCAGTCTGTTGTTCAATGTTCAGTTCTAACTGTTGCTTCCTGACCTGCATACAGGTTTCTTAAGAGGCAGATCAGGTGGTCTGGGATTCCCATCTCTTTCAGAATTTTCCACAGTTTATTGTGATCCACACAGTCAAAGGCTTTGGCATAGTCAATGAAGCAGAAATAGATGTTTTTCTGGAACTCTCTTGCTTTCTCCATGATCCAGAGGATGTTGGCAATTTGATCTCTGGTTCCTCTGCCTTTTCTAAAACCTGCTTGAACATCTGGAAGTTCACGGTTCACATATCGCTGAAGCGTCTGGTCCCATCACTTCATGGGAAATAGATGGGGAAACAGTGGAAACAGTGTCAGGCTTTATTTTTTGGGGCTCCAAAGTCACTGCGGATGCTATTGCAGCCATGAAATTAAAAGACGCTTACTCCTTGGAAGGAAAGTTATGACCAACCTAGATAGTATATTAAAAAGCAGAGACATTACTTTGCCAACCAAGGTCCGTCTAGTCAAGGCTATGGTTTCTTCAGTGGTCATGTATGGATGTGAGAGTTGGACTATGAAGAAAGCTGATCACTGAAGAATTGATGCTTTTGAACTGTGGTGTTGGAGAAGACTCTTGAGAGTCCCTTGGACTGCAAGGAGATCCAACCAGTCCATTCTAAAGGAGATCAGTCCTAGGTGTTCATTGGAAGGACTGATGCTGAAGCTGAAACTCCAGTACTTTGGCCACCTCATGCAATGCATTGATTCACTGGAAAAAGACTCTGATGCTGGGAAGGATTGGGGGCGGGTGGAGAAGGGGACAACAGAGAATGAGATGGCTGGATGGCATCACCAACTCGATGGACATGAGTTTGAGTGAACTCCTGGAGTTGGTGATGGACAGGGAGGCCTGGCGTGCTGTGATTCATGGGGTCGCAAAGAGTCGGACACGACTGAGTGACTGAACTGAACTGAACTGGATTACCACGTTACTCTATATCTCCACCTCCCATGCACTCTTCAGCCTTCACAAGGCAGTTGTGAGTGTAAATTGAGATGATATGTGTGAAGTTAGAACAATGGTTGATACCTAGTGAATATCACATATTAGCATTAGTTATTAGTATATTTATATTGAGGACACGTTTCTGAAATCTCTTCCCTTGCTTTCCATTTATGGCCCTTTCGTGTCTTTTTCTTCTTTTCAGTCTCTGGTAGGCTCTCATTCCACCACTGGTAACTACATTTGGAATTCTAAGAATGTACTTTTCTAAGTCTTCATCTCTTCCTCATATTCCCTGGGGAGCTCATCCACTCCCTGTGACTCCTCCATACACAGTCCGCATGGAAGTGACTCTGGACCTATATCTTGGCACAGTTGTTGTCTCTCAAGTCCAAGTTAGGGAAACAGGGTGCCAGACATTTCTAACAGAGATTTCACAGCCATCAATAACTCAGCATGTTCAAAGTGGAATCCATAATCTTTGTCTTCATCACTTGCTCCTCTGGCTATACTTCTGGACTGGAGGAATGGCTTCACCATATGCTCTACTCCCCAAACTAGGAACATGGGGCTCCAGTCTCTTCCTCATTTCCAATATTCAGATTTTAATTGAAGAGGAAAACATCATTACTTTTTCTTTTCCAAAGTATTTACTACCCTTTTTACTGCTCCTATCTCTGTAGAATTTCTTCCTCTCTAGGATCTCCTTCTCTGTGGCAGTAATATAGTCCAACTTTATTGGCTACAGGCTTTGCCATGTGAATTGCTTTGGCCAATGGAATGTGAGCAGCAGTGTAATGTGCATGATGTCTGAGCAGAAGCTTTAAGAAACACTGCTTCTTTTCCTTCTGCAATGAGAATGAAATGTCCCAAATAGGGACTGATCCCTAAGCCTGGATGCTAAAATAAAGAAGACTTGTGGAGCAGAGCTGCAGCTGTCCTGCTGCTGATACGTAATATGACTGAGAAACAAACCTTTATCATCATAAGCCATGAGATTTTTACAGACACTTCTTACTGACACAGTCAAACCATGTGCTATTTGGGGCTGGGTAAGATGTTTATTTAACTTATATGCAGAGTACATCATGAGGAACGCTGGGCTGGAAGAAGCACAAGCTGGAATCAAGATTGCTGGGAGAAATATCAATAACCTCAGATATGCAGATGACACTACCCTTATGGCAGAAAGTGAAGAGGAACTCAAAAGCCTCTTGATGAAAGTGAAAGAGGAGAGTGAAAAGGTTGGCTTGAAGCTCAACATTCAGAAAACAAAGATCATGGCATCTGGTCCCATCACTTCATGGGAAATGGATGGAAAAACAGTGGAAACAGTGTCAGACTTTGTTTTTTTGGGCTCCAAAATCACTGCAGATGCTGATTGCAGCCATGAAATTAAAAGACGCTTGCTCCTTGGAAGGAAAGTTATGACCAACCTTGATAGTATATTAAAAAGCAGAGACATTACTTTGCCGACCAAGGTCCGTCTAGTCAAGGCAATGGTTTTTCCCGTGGTCATGTATGGATGTGAGAGTTGGACTGTGAAGAAAGCTGATCGCCGAAGAATCGATGCTTTTGAACTGTGGTGTTGGAGAAGACTCTTGAGAGTCCCTTATACTGCAAGGAGATCCAACCAGTCCATTCTAAAGGAGATCAATCCTGGATGTTCATTGGAGGGACTGATGCTAAAGCTGAAACTCCAATACTTTGGCCACCTCATGAGACGAGTTGACTCACTGGAAAAGACTCTGATGCTGGGAAAGGTTGGGGGCGGGAGGAGAAGGGGACGACGGAGAATGAGATGGCTGGATGGCATCACCGACTCTGTGGACATGAGTTTGAGTGTACTCCGGGAGTTGGTGATGGACAGGGAGGCCTGGCGTGCTGTGATTCATGGGGTCGCGGAGAGTCGGACACGACTGAGCGACTGAACTGAACTGAACTGAACTGAAAGATGTTCAAGCTGGTTTTAGAAAAGGCAGAGGAATCAGAGATCAAATTGCCAACAACTGCTGCCAAGATCATCAAAAAAGCAAGAGAGTTCCAGAAAAACATCTATTTCTGCTTTATTGACTATGCCAAAGCCTTTGAATGTGTGGATCACAATAAACTGTGGAAAATTCTGAAAGAGATGGGAATACCAGACCACCTAAACTGCCTCTTGAGAAACCTATATGCAGGTCAGGAAGCAACTGTTAGAACTGGACATAGAACAATAGATTGGTTCCAAATAGGAAAAGGAGTACGTCAAGGCTGTATATTGTCATCCTGCTTATTTAACTTATACCCAGAGTACATCATGAGAAACTGGGCTGGAAGAAGCACAAGCTGGAATCAAGATTGCTGGGAGAAATATCAATAACTTCAGATATGCAGATGATACCACCCTTATGGCAGGATGTGAAGAGGAACTCAAAAGCCTCTTGATGAAAGTGAAAGAGGAGAGTGAAAAAGTTGGCTTGAAACTTAACATTCAGAAAACTAAGATCATGGCATCTGGTCCCATCACTTCATGGGAAATAGATGGGGAAACAGTGGAAATAGTGTCAGGCTTTAATTTTGGGCTCCAAAATCACTGCAGATGGCGATTGCAGCCATGAAATTAAAAGATGCTTACTCCTTGGAAGGAAAGTTATGACCAACCTAGATAGCATATTAAAAAGCAGAGACATTACTTTGCCAACCAAGGTCCGTCTAGTCAAGGCTATGGTTTTTCTAGTGGTCATGTATGGATGTGAGAGTTGGACTGTGAAGAAAGCTGATCACTGAAGAATTGATGCTTTTGAACTGTGGTGCTGGAGAAGACTCTTGAGAGTCCCTTGGACTGCAAGGAGATCCAACCAGTCCATTCTAAAGGAGATCAATCTTGGGTGGTCATTGGAAGGACTGATGCTAAAGCTGAAACTCCAATACTTTGGCCACCTCATGCAAAGAGTTGACTCACTGGAAACGACTCTGATGCTGGGAGGAATTGGGGGCAGGAGGAGAAGGGGACGACAGAGAATGAGATGGCTGGATGGCATCACTGACTCGATGGACATGAGTTTGAGTGAACTCTGGGAGTTGGTGATGGACAGGGAGGCCTGGTGTGCTGTGATTCATGGGGTCGCAAAGAGTCGGACATGACTGAGCGACTGAACTAAACTGAATGAGCAATTAATTATTACTGCAGGACAGAAAAGTGACAACCCATGTTATACAAAGATAAAATAATATAATGTGTGTGTGCATGCTAAGTCACTTCAGTTGAGTCCAACTCCTTGGTACCCTATAACTGCAGTCTGCCAGGCTTCTCTGTCCATGGGGATTCTCTAGACAAGAATACTGGAGTGGGTTGCCATGCCCTCTTCCAGGGTTTCTTCTCCACCCAGGGATCAAACCCGAGTCTTTACGTCTCTTGCTTTGGCAGGCGGGTTCTTTACCACCAACACCACCTGGGAAGCCCCCAAATAATATAATATACAGGGTTAAAAAAAAGCTATCTGAAATTTCTTGGAAGTATGGATTGAAGGCAAAAGGAGAAGAGGGTGGCAGAGGATGAGATGGTTAGAGAGCATCACACTGACTCATTGGACATGAATTTGAGCAAACTCTGGGAGATAGTGAAGGATGGGGAGTCTGGCATGCTTCAGTCCGTGGGGTCTTATGTGACTTGGCAACTGAACAACAACAACAGCCATGAGGATTTGGGAAACAGAGTAATGCTGCCATGCCTTGTTCTATCAGCTGCGTGTGACAGAAACGAGAAGAGCTTGGAAATGAGATAACAGGTCAACAAGCAAAATCTAAAGGGTATGTTTAAGCCTCCAAATCGCATAACTTATAGAAAATAAAAGCATTTGTCACCTGCACTGAGAAAACACAAAACTAAGAAGGCAAAACTTAGGGACAAAATCAAACTAAAACTTAGTCCCTTCAGTTCAGTTCAGTTCAGTTCAGTCGCTCAGTCGTGTCCGACTCTTTGCAACCCCATGAATCACAGCACGCCAGGCCTCCCTGTCCATCACCAACTCCCGGAGTTCACTCAAACTCACGTCCATCGAGTCGGTGATGCCATCCAGCCATCTCATTCTCTGTCATCCCCTTCTCCTCTTGCCCCCAATCCCTCCCATCATCAGAATCTCTTCCAGTGAGTCAGTGCGTTGCATGAGGTGGCCAAAGTACTGGAGTTTCAGCTTCAGCTTCAGTCCTTACAATGAACTGGATGATTATTTTGGAGTAGTGCTTACTGGGCAACTGCTTTCTTTTAAATTTTAAAATTTAAAATATTTTATTGAGATATAATTAAAGGGCAGTTGCTTTTGACCAACCATCTCCTTTCTCTTTTAGTTCTTTATAAAGTTTCATTTGAAATAAGAACTCTGCCCTTAGAAATGTTTGCATGTTTGTATTAAGCACTTCCAGGCACTGTGGTGTTGGAGAAGACTCTTGAGAGTCCCTTGGACTGCAAGGAGATCCAACCAGTCCATTCTAAAGGAGATCAATCCTGGGTGTTCATTGGAAGGACTGATGCTAAAGCTGAAACTGCAATACTTTGGCCACCTCATGCGACGAGTTGACTCACTGGAAAAGACTCTGATGCTGGGAAGGGTTGGGGGCGGGAGGAGAAGGGGACGACGGAGAATGAGATGGCTGGATGGCATCACCGACTCTGTGGACATGAGTTTGAGTGAACTCGGGGAGTTGGTGATGGACAGGGAGGCCTGGCGTGCTGTGATTCATGGGGTCGTGGAGAGTCGGACACGACTGAGTGACTGAACTGAACTGAACTGATAAGGGAGGCACTGTGCTAGGGAATCAGAATGCTTTCATGAGCAAAACACAAACATTTCTGTTGTAATAAAGCTTGCAATCTACTGTAGCTGAAAGACCAACAAAATTTAGCAGAAAAAAGACAAACTCTGGAAAATGGTGGAAGAGCAGAAGGGGTGGTCAGGCTGGTTTTGACTAAAAAGGAGATGGCATTTGTTGACACTTTTCCAGAAACTTAAAATGTGGGAGTGGAAATGTATTAACATGATGAAGATGTTGGGGTATTGGGTGACTGAGCCTTTTTGTTTCTTTGTTGTTTGGTTCATTTGTTTTTAAGATGTGAGATAATAAAACATTTTTTTAAAGTGCTCAAGGAATAATCGACAGAGAAGGAGAGACAGGGGGTGCAAGGGAAAAAGGGGCAACTGAGGATGCTTTTCCACTTCACAATATGTCCTGGGGCAAATCATTTCAATGCTGGTCTTGGTTCCCCTGTTTTTAAAATAAGGAGATTGGACGAGCTCAGTTGTTTTCAAATCATATTCAGGGGTTTTACAGCCATTTGAGTTTTAAAGTATACTTCTATTCAATTTTAAGAATTACAGTAACAAAAATTATATTCCCCCAATTTCTATAGGTTAAAGTCTATCAACTCATATATATATATATATATGTATATCCATATATATGTATATACATATCCGGGCGTTTTTTTTGTGAAGACCTTGGAACAGATTGTCTTCTGACATTTGAAATGGTAAAATTAAGTTTCCTGATTCCATTTTTTTAAAAAAATAAAATTTTTACTGTCTTATACTACTTATTTCTGTGAGAAATGATGTTCTCAACAGCAACAAACTAGATGCTGAGGCAGGTTTAGGACTGTTAATAGTCATTTATAATCCCAAATTTCCATATTTTGGCTTTATCAGATCAGTCATATCATTCTGACTTGACTTTACAAAAGGTAAATGTTAAAATTAGGACTATTTCTTGCTTGCTTTTAAAATAAATTTATACTAGTGAAATACTATTAAAACCTAATTTATATGCTAGAGTTCTATGTATGATTTCATTAGCAAAATATTTAAAGTTTGAAAGCTGTGGAATAGGATAATCTCTAAAATTCCTTTAAGCTCCATCACATCTATAATTTTGTTGACCTAACAACATAACCTGGATTTATAGGATAATTGCCAACTTCCCACTTTACTTTGTACTTGGAACCAGTTTTTGAAGCAAGAAGAAAAGGGAAAAAAATGGCTGTGTGGAGGAGGAGAAAATTCAGCTGCACTTATTTGAAACCAACTCAGGCTTTCCAGAAAACACTAAAAAACCAGTGGCCAGCTTTAAATTACTGCTTCCTATAGTGAATTAGGAAATGGATTCCCCTTAGTGGGCCGTATCTGTCTGTTATAAATGACTCTAATTCAGATGGTCACATGAAAATAAAACTGCATCCAGGGGCTGTTTTGAACTGTACCAAACTGAATTCTACTCTTATCCAACCCAACCCCTAATTTTCAAACTGTCAGTGTGTAAAGTATATGCTTTTTGCTTTCTCTGAATTTGCATAAACTCTAGTAATCTTTTTTTTTTTTTTTGGTTGATAACAGTGTTTGTGTTAAAATCACACCTTCTTTTGATTTCTTTCATGCATCTAGGCTTTTCTCCTGTTTGTGGACATAAGTGCTTTTATCTCACTCTGCAATCAGTCACGACCCAGGGTGGAGGGAGGGAATGTTTGGTACAATATTTCCTATATAAACAGTTTTGCCGTAAAAGGAACAATATGGCTCTAATTTTGATGTATGATCAGTTTAGAAACATGCAAACACATTGAATATACATCCTGTACATGACAATAGCAATGTGAAAATGATGCACAAAAGGATTTTTCTGTTTTTTCTTTTGCTATAGTGATTTCCCTTGCTTTCCCCCAACCGGATAATATCAGCTTCATTTGTAAGCTTTTAAGTGAAGATGACTGCTTTGATAGCTTTCCCAAATGGATAAAAATATATGTCGTCAAATAGAATTTTTTTTAATGGTCAAGTTGTCCCCTGGTGCACACTCTCTATCTTGGTCTAAATACAAATAGAGGCAGCCCAAATTGAAGAGGATTTAAAATTTTCCATTGTAGCTGTGAAGTAAAATTGGAAGCATCAGTGGTAGACACACAACTCAGGGATAGTCCAGATGCATTTGTTCTGTGTGAGAAAAAAGCACTTGGATCATTAGATCTTATTTGATGGGCCAGCTGGGAGGAGCAGTTTTTACCCTCTGGCTGGTTACAAGTGGCCCAGGTGTGGGTTAGTCTTGACCGGAGAGCCCAGTGGTGGCAGTGCCTTTGTTTTTGTCTCTCTTTCTCACAGTACAACTTCGGGGTTGAACAACAGAAACTCAGTGAATGTAGTTGTAATTTGGCTACTGGAAGTTTCTATTATTGAACAGAGATCCTTTCTTCTCTTTATTTTAAAAATATTTATTTGTTTATTTATTTATTTGACTGTGCTGGGTCTGAGTTGTGGCAGGCAGGATCTTCAATTGTGACATGTGAACTCTTAGCGGCGGCTGAGGGATCTAGTTCTTGGGCCAGGGATTGACGATGCGTTGGAAGCGTGGAGTCTTAGCCACTGGACCACAGGTGAAGTCCCCAGAGGTCCTTTCTTAAATGGGACAAGTATCACCATAATCCTATCACCCAATATCAGTACTGTTTACTGTAAATTTACTAAATAATAGAATTTACAGGTACAGTTAAACCAACCTATGAAGTTGATAATACAATTAATATCTTATTTTTCTGAAAAGGAAACTGAAGCTCAGAGACACTATGTAATTTAGTTAAAGCCCGGTTTCAGAGTTAATGTTCTTAATTTCAAACTGCCCCTCAGCTCTTATATACGAAAAGTTTCCATTTTCCCATGTTTTTAATCTGTCTTTGTACATAAAGATGCATAAATTTTCTTATGTGAAAGTAAAGTGAGTCTACACACAAACATACTGGAATACATTACAGTTGGAATATTAGGATATTTGGAACTATTTTAAAATTATCTTGAGAATTTTTAATATTGCTTGTATAGTCTTCATTACTTTTTATTGTTCCAATGGCTAAAAAATTCATATTGAAAATATATTTACCATGTAATTTCAAATTATGTGCTAGGCATTGTTTTATTATATACACTAGACATTTTGTTTTCCCCCCAAAAGGAAATTGTTAGAGGTATGTGTCATTATCTCCATTTTACAGATATGGAAGCTGAGAGTCATAGGATTTGTGCAACTTACCCAAGACCACACATAGGGTCAGTGTCTGGGCTGACTCCATACTGTGGCTCTGTTCATGATCCCATACTTGCCTTCAGAAATGAGCAAATTAAAAATTAGCAAGTCAAAATGTGCAATATTTGGGGCATGGATAGGCATCATATGCTCCACAGTCAATACATTTACTATGTTGATGGCAGCTGAATGTACCAACGAGCACTGATTTTCTTCCTAGTGGAAGCATATATTGTGGACTACAATGATAGGATCTGTGCTTGGATGGATGATCCAGTGGATCAGGATGCAGTTAGGGAGATTTACCCAAGCCCAGCAATCTGTCAAACGGTATAGGTTTATAGAATCTGGGCATTAGGTTTCCTGGGGTTTGTTCTGGGAACAAAAGGCCATCAGACAGGGAAGGAGGCATCATTTGGGGTGTGTGTGTGTGTGTGTGTGTGTGTGTGCGCGCTGGTAGGAAGTTCTTATTACCTCCAGACTAACACTGGAAATTCTTTTTCTACAAACGTGAAGTCCTTGCTATCTATTTCTCATTCCTTCTCCTTCCTGGTTTCTTTACCTTAAGGCAGAGGTCTTCATCAGTACAGGCTATTAAGACAAACTTGCTATAGACTGGGCAGTTTAAACAGAAAAAATTTACTTCTTACAGTTCTGGAGGCTGAGAAGTTCAAGATCAAGGGGCTTGTGGACCCAGTGTCTGGTGAGAGCCTGCTACATGCTCCATAAATAGCCTGCTGGTCTTCACCTGGTAAAGAGCAGAAAGCCAGAGCAAGCTCTTATAAGGCCACTAATCTCACTCACGAGGGTTCCACCCTCAAGGACCAATTATTTCCCAAAGTCTTCACCTCCTACTCCATCACATGGGGGATTAGGATTTCAACATGTGAATTTGGGGAAGGGGAACACATTTAATCCATAATAGCAGGGTTTCCCAATATGTACTGTGGCAATGACTGGTAGACGGTGATTGCAGCCATGAAATTAAAAGAAACTTGCTCCTTGGAAGAAAAGTTACGACAAACCTAGACAGTGTGTTAAAAAGCAGAGACATTACTTTGTCTACAAAGGTTCATATAGTCAAAGCTATGGTTTTTCCAGTAGTCATGTATGGATGTGAGAGTTGGACCATAAAGAATACAGAGCACCAAAGAACTGATGCTTTCAAACTGTGGTGCTGAAGAAGACTCTTGAGAGTTCCTGTACTACAAGGAGATCAAACCAGCCAATCTTAAAGGAACTCAACCCTGAATATTCATTAGAAGGACTGATGCTGAAGTTCCAGTACTTTGGTCACCTTATGCGAAGAGCCAATTCATTGGAAAAGACCCTGATGCTGGGAAAAATTGAAGGCAAAAGGAGAAGGGAGCGGCAGAGGATGAGATGGTTGGATGGCATCACCCGCTCACTGGACAAGAATTTGAGCGAACTCTGAGAGTGGCGATCAGAGGAGCCTGGCATGCCGCAGTTCATGAGGAGGCAAAGAATCAGACAAGACTTAGCGACTGAACACCAAACAATGACTGGTGGTATGCGTGCATGTCTGAGTTAATTTTTAGGGGTACCCAGGTGAAACATTTAAAACATTTTAATAGTTATGTACTTAATTTATAAATATTTGAAACTATATATAGCACCTCATTAAATGGTGACTTCAACCAGTATTATTGCTTGTAGTGCTGTGCTGTGCTTAGTTGCTCAGTTGTGTCCAACTCCCTGAGACTCCATGGACTATAGCCCGCTGGGCTCCACTGTCCATGGGGATTCTCCAGGCGAGACTGCTGGAGGGGGTTTACATGCCCTCCTCCAGGGGATCTAAAATAAAAAAGTGAGTCATTTAAAGAAAAGTGTTAAAAAAAAAATACGGGTGGTACTAGGATGTGCAAAAATCCCAAAGGTGGCTGGTGAGGAAGGGAAGTTTGGGGCAATTTACTGTTTAAAATAGTGGTCCCTAATCTTTTTGGCAACAGGGGCCAGTTTCAGTTTGTAAAAGACAATTTTTCCACGGACTGGGATGTAGTGGGGGGAAAACAATTTGGGGATGATTCAAGTGCATTACGTTTATTGTGCACTTTATTTCTATTATTATTACATCAGCTCTACCTCAGATCATCAGGCCTTAGATCCCAGAGGTTGGGGACCCCTGGTTTAAAAGACGTTACCTTCTTCCTTTTCATTCTGCACTGCTGGTGCAGTCTGGTACTCCAGGATGATGCTTTCACGATCTTTCTGACTGGAATCCCTGTCTTTTCTGCTCTTTGAATCCACCACGTCTCTGCCCCAGCACTTGGCACAGAGCCCAGCACAGAGTAGGAAGTTCATTTGAGATCCTCAGTTTCTCTGCCCGTACAACGGCAAGGGCAAGCAGCCCAACCTGTGGCCTGCCTCCTGGAAGCAGGTTCTGGGATCCAGGGCTCTCAAAGTCTGATCTTCTGCTGAGAGAAGGAAACAAGGGACAGAAATAGAACAAGAAATCTTGAACACAGATAAAAGGCTTTTTGATATTTGCATGAAATATGCTTCTTAAAAAGGAACTATTTTTATAGTATTATCTATAAGAGATTATAGGCAAAAATTAATTTTCTAAGTCTTTATAGTTAAAACAGTCTGTGCACAGAAGGAATTTAAATTCCTCTTTTAATAAAAAACCATGTATTGTCCTGCAGGCAAAGGGCTAGGGTTTGCTTTTTTTTTTTAACGTGATTATTTTGTGATTTCTGAGGCCAAGAGAAATTTGTAAAATGCTATAAAGACTGCTGTGCTTACCTCACTGCATTCCAGACTGTGTCTATGCTTCCTCATAAAGGATTTTTTGGGGGAAGGGAGAATGGCAGAAATATTACAATATAGCAATTCAATAAGGTATTATAAAGCCATAAAATACAGCAAAGATAGGACTAAGACTTTTTAGCTGAAGGAATTAAGAAATAGGACAAACTGCCTGAGCCAAAGGAATAGAAGGCAAATAATTGAGCTTAGAACTAACTAAAGGTTGAACCAAAGATATTTAAAGTGTTAATTTATTAAATAATCCTTTGCTTTCATGGCGTACAATAAAAATATTTGTGGTCAGGAAAGTTAGAAGACAGGAAGTTGAAGTCTTCTAAAACCATTTTTGTGCTTGGAATGAAACCAAACCTTTATCCAATCATAAACCTTATGTGTTTATCTGCAAGGGAATAGAGTGGGGAGAGAGAGGGGTGGTGTTTGATTTCTATTTAAGGTACCTCTTTTCGCCCTGGGTTTTGGTCCTGGTGGGGTGTCCTCATGTAGCTTAGAGGAGGCAGCTGTCTCCCCTGCCTTTCCCCTGCCTTGATCCACAGCACCCACCCCATGAGCTGACGGGTATGTACTGGCTCAGTTTCCCCGCCTTGGTGAAAATTGACAGGGAAGTAGGAAACAGTTTAATGATCAAAGCTGAACTTGATCTTTATCAAAAGGATCCTTTCCATCCTGGAAATCTGAGTCACTTGAAAATAGTTTAGATACAAGAGAGAACCTACCCAAATGTCCACACAGGCCAGCTTGAAAGGAGACTGGGGCAGATGACCATACATGACCTGTTTTTAACAGGATGCCCTGAAAATAGAGGGCTTGAGAACAAGCCACTGCGCTTAGGCTCTTTTCACTCATGCTGCAGCCTGGTCAAGTCTCAGTGAAGAATGTGATGGGGAAAACCCTAGAGGACAAAACATGAATTTCTTACATGGCTGGATATTTCTAATATCTTTATTGGATGGATGAAGAATATGAGACCCTAGGTAGTAGAATCACTTGCTGTGATGTGAATCTGTTGAGGAGTGAGACTCTGAGTCCTTCTTGAGAGCAAAGTGATTTTGAGCAAGTGATTTAAGCTCTGGAAACCTCAGTTTCCCCATCCTTAACATGGGGTCAATGATAGTTTGTACTTTCATCGATTAATTATAAATGTCCGAGTGTTCAATTCCCAGTCCAGGGCTAAATGCAGTATAGTTTGGCCTTCTTTTTTTCAAAGCTTGGAGAAGGAGTGTTTGTAGGTTTGGCATCATCTGCTCACTCTTCACCCAGTGACCTGAGGTGAGGTTGACCAGAGGTTATATAGGAATTAAAAGACGCTTACTCCTTGGAAGGAAAGTTATGATCAACCTAGATAGCATATTAAAAAGCAGAGACATTACTTTGCCAACAAAGGTCCGTCTAGTCAAGATTATGATTTTTCCAGTGGTCATGTATGGATGTGAGAGTTGGACTGTGAAGAAGGCTGATCGCCAAAGAATTGATGCTTTTGAACTGTGGTGCTGGAGAAGACTCTTGAGAGTTCTTTGGACTGCAAGGAGATCCAACCAGTCCATTCTGGGGCAAATCAATCCTGGGTGTTCTTTGGAAGGACTGATGCTAAAGCTGAAACTCCAATACTTTGGCCACCTCATGCGATGAGTTGACTCACTGGAAAAGACTCTGATGCTGGGAGGGATTGGGGGCAGGAGGAGAAGGGGATGGCAGAGAATGAGATGGGTGGATGGCATCACCGACTCGATGGACATGAGTTTGAGTGAACTCTGGGAGTTGGTGATGGACAGGGAGGCCTGGTGTGCTGTGATTCATGGGGTCGCAAAGAGTCGGATACGACTGAGTGACTGAACTGAACTGAACTGAAAGGAAATTAAATTTACACAGTGTGTATCATATATCAGGTACTTTATGTGCATTATCTCATTTTAAAAAACAAGAAAATTTAGGATATGAGGCTTATTATTCTCATTCTCACTTGGAGATATTCAATAGGTTGTATGATAGGTTCCAATAGGTCATATGATAATAACTGAGGTATCACAACTGGGGCAGACCAGGTCCCAAACCAGGTGGCTCTTGTCTCCAAACTCTAGGCTTTTCCACCTGTGGTACATCACCTTTGGCGGTAGAATGGTGGTGGAGGGAGAGAAGGTGGTGGAAAGTACCCACTGCTCCAGTGGCCTGAGATTTCCTCTCCATTAGCTACCAAGAAAGGCACATTGTGATTCAGAGCTCCTGAACATTCAGATTCCATGTTCAGTTCCTGGGGCAGATGCCCTAGGGCTTTCAGGGACTGTACACACATATGGTGGTGATTCACTGAGCATCACTTAGAGGCCTGATTTAGAGGCTTAATGAATACAGTGACATGGCTCTCTTTAACTCTCACACTGGCACAGTGAGGTGGGCGTTATGGCAAATTGATATATAGACATTAAGTGGGTGGAACTTCCCCAGTGATCCAGTAGCTAAGACTCCACATTCCTAATGCAGGGGGCCCAGGAATGATCAAATTGCCAATAACCACTGGCAGAGAAAAAGCTAGAGAATTTCAGAAAAACATCTACTTCTGCTTCATTGACTATGCTAAAGCCTTTGACTCTGTAGATCATAAGAAACTGGAAAATTCTTAAAGAGTTGGGAATACCAGACCACCTTACCTGCCTCCTGAGAAATCCGTATGCAGGTCAAGAAGAAACAGTTAGAACTAGACATGAAACAATGGACTGGTTCCAAATTGGGAAAGGAGTATGTCACGGCTGTATATTGTCACCCTACTTGCATGCGTGCTAAGTTGCTTTAGTCATGTCCGACTCTTTGCGACTCTATGGACTGTAGAGGGTCCTCTGTCCAGGGAATTCTCCAGCCCAGAATACAGGAGTGGGTTGCCATTTCCTTCTCTGTCACTCTGCTGATTTAACTTATATTCAAAGTACATCATGTGAGATGCAGGGCTAGATGAAGCACAAGCTGGAATCAAGATTGTGGGGAGAAATATCAATAACCTCAGATATGCAGATAACATCACCCTTATGGCAAAAATGAAGAGGAATTAAAGAGCCTTTTGATGAAGATGAGAGGAGAGTGAAAAAGCTGGTTTAAAACTCACCATTCAAAAAACGAAGACATGGCATCCAGTCCCATCACTTCATGGCAAATAGATGGGGAAACAATGGAGACAGTGACAAAGTTTATTTCCTTGGGCTCCAAAATCACTGTGCACAGTGACTGCAGCCATGAAATTAAAAGACGCTTACTCCTTGGAAGGAAAGTTATGACCAACCTAGATAGCATATATTAAAAAGCAGAGACATTACTTTGCCCACAAAGGTCTATCTAGTCAAAGCTATGGTTTTTCCAGAAGTCATGTATGGATGTGAGAGTTGGACCATAAACAAAGTTGAGCTCCAAAGAATTGATGCTTTTGAGCTGTGGTGTTGGAGAAGACTCTTGAGAGTCCCTTGGACAGCAAGGAGATCAAACCAGTCCATTTAGGAAATCAACCCTGAATATTAAATGGAAGGACTGATGCTGAAGCTGAGGCTCCGTTACTTTGGCCACCTGATGCGAGGAGTGGTCTCACTGGAAAAGACCCTGATGCTGGCAAAGATTGAAGGCAGGAGGAGAAGGGGATGACAGAGGATGAAATCGTTGGATGGCATCACTGACTCAATGAATATGAGTTTGAGCATACTCTGGGAGACGGTGAAGGACAGGGAAGCCTGGCATGCTAGAGTCCATGGGGTCTCAAAGAGTTGGACATGACTGAGTGACTGAACAAAAACAACAGGTTAGATCCCTGGTCAGGGAACTAGATCCCACATGTACCAACTAAGAGTTCACATGACACAATGAAGGTCAAACACCCCTTAGTTGTGCCACAACTAAGATCCTGTCCAACCAAGTAAATAAAGACATTACGTGGCTTGCAGTGCCAAGATTCAAGGCGCCGTCTTCAGTGACTTCATCCCATTACCACCAAATGGTGTGAGGAAAGAGCTCATGGTGTGAATGAGACAGCCCAGCGCTCAGAAAGTCCACATCACAGGTTTGATCTTTTGGGCCAGTAGAATTGGCCTAGAGAGGAACTTCTTTTAAAGTTTATCATCATCTTTGCCTTTTTCCTTGATCATGACTCATCAGCCATGGACCAGGGGACATTTGAGAGTCTGGGGAGATTTGGGCAGGATTTGGTGAGAGTCACCACAGCTGTGTAGTGAGTGGGCTTTGGAATCAATCATTCCTGTCTGAAGTCCTGGCCTCTGTTTCTATGTACATGCAGGGTGTGATTTACCAAGTGGTTCTAAGCCAGTATCCTTTATGGTACAGACAGGCAGTCATAACAGTATTTATCTCATGGAGTTGTTTTGAAGATTAAATAAGAGCATGTTTGTTAATAGTGCCAAACTAGGGGCAGGATGCGGAGATGGCAATGACAACCCACTCCAGTACTCTTGCCTGGAAAAGCCCATGGACGGA